>NC_143265.1:67980000-68286500 GCF_984573655.1 Nuphar pumila
CGCAAAAAGAGCCGTTCGGAGCAAAGGCGCATCCTAAGAACTGGGATTGCGAGTCAACAAGGCCATTAATAGAAAGAACCACAAACCAAACTTGGATCCATGATCGACGAAGCTTTGACATTGCTTGCTGACTCACGTGAGTAGCCCCAACCAACGATTTCACACCCCCGTATTTAGCAAGAAGAACGTTGGCACACGGGGACTGATGTTGGTGCGCAAGCCAACTCTGCTTTACGACGAGAATCATACTCCTCAATCTGGGGTCCTTGATTTCCAAACCCTCCTATAAAGAGGAAGTCTTAGGGTATCCCACCCTATCAGGTGACGCTTGTTGTTGGAGCCACGTCCAGACCATAGGAAGTTTGCCAAGACCCGAGATAGCTTCTTACTAACCCCCACAGAAATAAAAAACATTGACATAACAAATTATGACATAGCATTTAGGACATGCTTGATGAGAGTCAGTCGACCCGCGATGGAAAAGTAGGAAGCTTGCCAGGCCAAAATTTTATTCTGAACCTTTTGCAGAGTCGAGTTCCAAGCTGTCGTTGTGACCCTGCTGATCTGAAGCGACAGACCCATATAAGAAAAGGAATTTTCCATTACCGTGCATCCGAATATCCATTGGCCCATGGCCAACATCGATGGAGGGGTATTAACCAAGGACAGACAACACTTATCGTAGTTCATAGATAAACCTGACATCGACAGAAAAAAAAGTAGGACAAACTTGAATCTTAACATTTGTTGGATTGAAGCCCTTCAAAAGATAATCATATCGTCGGCGTAGGTCATGATATGACATGGGAACTCCAGTATACCGAGTGGATCAATTAGACTACACTCCATTGCCCTCTTGATCAAAACCACAAGGCCCTTAGAGACGATGTTGAAGAGTAAAGGAGATAGAGGGCAACCTTTCCGAAGACCACGACCAAGTTTGAACTGCTTGCCCTTTACCCCATTGATCTGAACTTGTGATTGTGTATTGGTAACCAGCTCATAAATCAAGCTAGAGAAATGTCTGCCGAAGCTCAAATTCGTCAACATGTTGAAAAGGAACGGCCAATGAACCGAGTCGTAGATTTTATGAAAGTCAAGTTTAAGAGTGAAGAAAGCCCCCCCACTGATCTTGAGAGAATGCAACACTTTTGTGGCTAAAATGAAAGAATGTTGAAGCCTTCTATTAGGGATGAAGGTGAACTGAGCCTCCGATAAAATCCTAGGAGCGACTGATCGCATCCTATTTGCCAAAACCTTTGCGATAATGCAGTATAAACCTCCTAACACAGAAATAGGTCAGAATCGTGAGATGTTCGATGCGGCAACTTCTTTAGAAATAACAGACACAATGGCTAGGTGAGAATGAATTGACAGACGACCATTGCGATGAAACTCAACAAAGACACTAAGGATGTCACTCTTAACGCATTGTCAAAAAATGCGAAAGAAATCCACCGGATACCCATTAAAGCTCGAAGCTTTCCACCCAGAAGAATATCGCACAACTGAGAAGATTTCATCTTCGGTGAACGACACCTTAATCGATTTGGAGAGAGCCTGATCCATGGTCAAGAATTATGCAGTACCCATCGCGCCACCTGCCGCTCGGCTGCAGGAATACAGGTTAGTGAAATAGTTGGTGACAACAGTGAGTACCTGATCGCTCGAGTAGGAGACATCGTAGATAAACATAAAATGAATCACATGTCTTCTATGCCTATAAGAGGCGAAAGAATGAAAAAAACTTGTGTTCCCGTCACCTGCTTTAAGCCAAATCATCCTTGATCGCTGCTTCCAACGTATCTCATCTTTTAGACGCCAAGATTGCAATAGCAGAGACAACTCGACCGATCTAACATTGAGTCTTTAAATATCGGATACAGACATTGAGGACATACCCAAGAGCGACTGATTGATGTTAGACAGCTCGCGCTCCCACTCTCTCATATATTGGAATTTGATTATGTTATTGGAGACCAGCCAAGCTTTGATGTCGCAAGATAACCGAAATAGTTTAACCATGCATCGTGAAGCCACTCGGTCTGCATAGCAAGGTCTACTCCAAGATTGTTAGACTAACGACTCGAAACTTGCTCCTTAAGCCACCATTGCTCAAATATGAATGTTCTGTTACCGAAGAAGCCTTGACCCCATCGAATAACAATCTGACTATGGTCTGAGATAGAAGGTGAAAGTAGGCAACAAGAAATGTCATTAATAGAGTTCAGAAGATTCGGCGATACGAAAATCCGATCTAGAAGACGGAAGCACAGTCGAGATCGCTGATTGGTCCAAAAGAACGTTTCACCTACAAGGGGTACTGGGTACTACTGGTTCATCTGAATAAAATTTTAAAATCCCCTCATAGAAGCCGAGAAGGAAACCGAAAAGCTTGAGTCGATTGGCGACAAAAGACAGTTGTAATCACCCATGACAATATGTTGGTCCCCGAAAGAAGCAATTACTCTGTTCAAGTCCGACCAAAACTTCTTCTGTCAATAATTACGGTGAGGATCGTATGTAATAATCGGGAAAAAAAAGTTTGGATCCGGGCTGGATCCGGACCCGGATCCAACCCGTGTAAATCAGTCGGCTGCGTGCTTTTAAAAGCATGTAGCGACTGAAGAAGGAGGTTCTGGAAACCTCCTTCCCCCTTTCGCCCACTCGTCTCTTCCCGACTGTCTCTCTCTCCTCTCCCGTCTCCGCTCCTCCCTGCTCCCTGCGTCTCATGATGATAGAGGAGGGTTGAGCCCTCCCTGCTGCCTCTTTTGGTCAGGGGAGGGGTCGAGCCCCCTCCCTGCATCATCATCTTCTTCTCTACTCCTTTTTAGTCGGCAGGCTGGCAGGGCCGACGCCTCCTGTCACCTGTGTCTGACTGGTTGGCAGGGGGTGATGCCCCCTTGCCACCTGTTGTTGATCGACTGGCAGAGGTTTCCAACCCCTGCCCCTCACTCTCTCTGTTATCGGTGGCCGATAGGGGCGGTGGCCCCTACCTAACGTCTTTTGACAGGACAACAGGGGCATAGACCCTATCGCTTGAAACTTTTGGATCGGCAGGGGCTAAAGCCCCTGCATGTCATTTCTGGGAGGTCGGTAAAGGCTGGAGCCCTGCCTGTCCTTTGTTGACAGAAGCGACGTCCCCTATCGCCTATATCTGTTCTTCGACAGTAAGGGTCGTTGGACCCTACCTCGCATTTCTTCAAAGTTGGCGGGGACCGTTGCCCTCTGCACCTTGTTTGTTTTCCGGTAGGGGGTTTCGCCCCTCTGCCTTGATCTTGTTGCCTCTGTTGCTCTTCTGCATTCTGCAGGGAGTTGAGCTCCCTGCCTAACCTCGTATCGGGGTCCGGTACTGCTGCAGGTCTTATCGGACCCACTTCTTATTTGTATTTTGGCATGCTAACCTTTTTAGCATCACAGGTTGAACGATGGATCGTGCTCGCTCTTCATGGCTTGAGCTCGTGCTTACCTACGCAACTGACATACGAGGACCGTCACCCCTTAAGGTAGGGAAAGATTGCACACAAGACTTGAAAAATCGAATTAAGTTCAATTAACTAAAAAGTGACCATTAAATAAATAAATAAATAAATAAATATATATATATATATATATTTATACGAGTACGCATTTAACTCAATGATGCGGTTTCGCGATCCTTGTGCTTTACTTTATCATCGTGCATCGCACAAAGGTTCTGCGTTGCACTCCTGTTTACAGTTCCTTTATTTTGCCGTCGTGCATCGCACAAAGGTTCTGCGTTGCACTCCTGCTTACAGTTCCTTTATTTTGCCGTCGTGCATCGCACAAAGGTTCAGCGTTGCACTCTTGCTTACGGTCTTTACTTTGCCGTTGCGCATCGCACAAAGGTTTGGAGTTGCACTCCTGTTTACACTCTTTACTTGCCGTTTCGTATTGTGCCGAGGGTTTGCGTTGCACTTATGCTTACCGCCTTTACTTTGTCATCGCGCTTTGCGCCTAGGCTCTTGCTTTTGCATATGTGTTGGTATTGCTTTGCTACTGCAGATGACGTGCAAGTTCTTGCTTTTTGCGTATGCCTTAAAGGCATCCTCGTAGAGGATGCAAGGGGCATTTACCACTCTCCCTCTTGCGACAAGAGTTCAGTTGGGAGCGAGCGATACATCCTCGTCTAAGGAGAAAAATACCTCGCAAGGATCCTGGCTCTTCGTGTGCGCAGTCCTGTAGAGTCGACTTAAGATTTTAGGGAGCTGTGCAAAAGCATCAAAGACTGCTCCAAATCGAAGCATTTGGAAGGATGTGACTGGCTGGTTTTGCTCGCCTTCTTGGCTTATCTCGGGTGATCCCGAATTGGGGGTTCAAGCGAACTTCTTAGCGGGTGTTCTGTTGAGAAACCCGTGTCCCATCTATCGAGGCCGGTATCGAGTCATGCGAGACATGTAGATACCTCGATAGCGGATGTGATTCGAGATAATCACATGCATAATGTTGGCACAAGGTACTGTTGTTTCAAAAGATAAAGTAAAGTTGATAAACTTTACATCTTTGTGAAACACTCCTGTTGAGGCTTCTATTGAGGAGCTATACCCCCTTCATCCTATAGTACTTGTAGTCGTGCACGACACGTCTAGTACTGCGATGATCGGATGAGACGGTCGTGCGACCTCGAACAACGCTAAATGCAAAATATTGTAATCACATAAATGGCCTCACATTCGCCTTCACAGGCAAGATGCTCGAGTGGTTTAAAGACCACAACATAGAATGTGTCATTAGTTAAGCAACCCCTAACGTACCTATTCGCTTCTATGTGTCTGTCAAAGGAGAGGACAAAGCGGTACAAACTCCAATGGACATGTTGTTAACAACCACCCTGCGGGCAACGATCCGGCCTCCCCAGTCATTGGAGTTAGGGGAAAGGAGCTATATTAGTTAGCTCAACACTTCTGCAGAAGTTGGATGCGTCAGTAGCACAACCTCCTTTGAGGAATCCTCTCTCGGCTAAAGTCGTCCCTTTAGAGCGAACTCAACTAGCTATTCGAGTTATTGAAAATACATAGAATAACAGACGCCCAAACTAGTCTCAATTGGTTCTACGTTTTTGCTTGCACGTACCCGCAGGTTCGTAATTATCGAAACATAAGGTCTGTTCACACTGGTCGTTGGGTCCTGAGATTCGCTTGCACTACGAATTCGCTTGCATTACTGATTCGCTTGCACTATTGCTTTGCTTGCACTACGGATTCGCTTGCACTACTGCTTTGCTTGCACTACGGATTCGCTTACACTACTAATTCACTTGCTTGCTCGATAGTTCAGTATGCTACTCGTTGAGCTGTGCATGCCTGTCAAGGAGTTACTCTAGTTGGTTAAACTGCTTACGCAGTTCTTTGCGGAGTAATAAGGAGCTTCTCATACTAGTTAAATGCTTATAATAATCGCATTATGCCAGTTGCTACATATTAGCATGTGACTTGCTTTATCCCTTGGTTGAACTGTTTGATGCTTATTGTAGCATAACACTTGTTGGCTTGCATCTCTTATGATTGATGTGATTGCATACAGCTCGTACGCTACGAACTGGTGGAAACTAGGATTGATGTGACCGCTTGTCTTATAAGTTGCTTACATATTGTGATATAATTGTTGCCGTATAATTTCTTATGAATGGCTTGTGATGCAATGGTTTATGCCTTACGATTAATTTAATTACTTGTTGATGGACTAAGCCATTTTATGGTAATTATATGTTTTACGAGCATGGTTATGAGTGCTTGTCTTATTCAGTTGTTTTGTTTGGCTGACGGGTAGAGTTAGTTACCCTTCGCCCATAGAATCAGCTGGATTGTCATATCTGCACGTTCGCATGTGTCGTTTACACATGCTTTGAGGGTCTATTTGAGGATTGCAATATTCCTTGTGGCAATAACACGATGCGTAGGATTATATGCTTCTATGTGAGGTGATATGATGCATATTGCTAATATGCATGCTTGTGCTCATATTGTGGCTACCGACCCCGAGGCGGTCAATTGTTTAGAGCAGTCGATTATTGATACATGTATCACTGAGTGGGGTGTCTGTCGAGCACCTGATCTCTAAGGGATTATCTGTGGGGGCGTGTATGATCAAGACCAAGTACCCAGCTAGAGTGGTAGATTCTTTGTGAGGATGTACACTGTCCACGAACGGGTAGCCGCAAAGGCGGTGAACTCCTGTGAGGATGTGTATGGTCCAAGACCATGTATACCATCTAGGGCAAAAATCCTTGTGAGGCTATACATTTCCTAGACCAGATGATTCGACGTTGATCTTGTTGTTTGCATTAGTGGCTATCGACTCTAAGAGCGGTCATTTGTGTGGATATGTGTATCGCAATGATTTTCATTGGATATGGCATTTGTTAGAGACCGGTCTCCCAAAGGTTTCGCTGTGAGGTTATACATTTCCCAGATCAGGTGACCCGACTAGAGTGGGAGATTTCTGTGAGGATGTACACTGTCCATGAACGGGTAGCCGCAAAGATGGTGAACTCGTGTGAGGAAGTGTAGGTTCTAAGATCAGGTATACCCTCTAGGGCGGTAATTCTTTGTCTGGTCGTATATCTCTCAGACCGAACGATGCGACATAGATCTTGTGCTTTTGCTTACCATAAAAAGTTATGGTAAGCTATGACGATCTTCTGGGATTGTTTGTGATAGCCAACTATGAATTCATAGTTTCAGCTTTCTATTTTAGCATGATTACATGCATGACTCAGATGTGAGAATCATATCATTAGTGATTTGAGTTAGTGATGATGTTTTGGACCTTCTACGGAAGGGTGAGCTTCTCTAAGGAAGTATGATGCCTTAGTGCGTCATAACCGGTGACAGTTAGCCGCGTAAGACTTTGAGAGATGAGAATAGATTAAGGTTGTTCAGGACAAAGCGTTTGTTAGAAGTTGTGAGGGACAAACGATGCCCTGATGGTGATTAGATGCAGAGACCTCGTTCTAGGAATGAGAACAAGCTAGTTGCATGGTGGTTCACAACCTACGATCAATTGAATCGTATGCTGCGTTTGTTAGTTGCACTGTTTGCTTGCTTTGAACTTCTTACTTGCTGTGAACTGCTTACGCGTTTGCACTGCTGACTCGCTTGCACTACTTGCTCGCACTA
The DNA here is from genome assembly GCF_984573655.1 of Nuphar pumila. Taxonomy (NCBI): domain Eukaryota; kingdom Viridiplantae; phylum Streptophyta; class Magnoliopsida; order Nymphaeales; family Nymphaeaceae; genus Nuphar; species Nuphar pumila. Next base: position 67,987,140 of record NC_143265.1, read on the forward strand.
TTTATTCGCTTGTACTACTTACACGTTTGCACTATTTACCTGCTTACATTGCTTACCTGTTTAATTGCATATCTGCTTTAAACTGCGTAACCTACTGAATTAAATGTACTTAATGCAGTTTCTTTTAGTCTCTCTTGTGCATCTACTAGTTTTTCGCGAAACTAACCCATTCTATGGGTACATGTGATGATTAGGTACACTACGGACGATGACGCGATTGCAAGATGATTTCAAGACTTCTTCTTCCTGCTCTTAGCTCACGTCCGAGACGCTTGGGTTTGTATCAGGTTTTCCTTGGGATATCTGAATCTTGCGAGTTTTGGTTCTTTTAGCTAACGTGCCCAAAATTGTCAGCTTGCCTTATGATTTATTAAAAGAAAAATCTTTCGCTGATTTCATAATCAAACTCTGAAGGAAAGAGATATTTCTAGTCTCTTGCCTGTTTTTCTGAAAAAGTTCACAAGTTTTAAATTTGGGGCGTTACAACTTGGTATCAGAGCTAAGGAAAGTAAGGATTCTTGACCATTGAGCATCCGCATCGCGCTGTAAGTATACAATTTTTCTTATTTTATAGATGTTTTTAGCATTGTTAAGCTAAATGGCTTGACATGTTATGCTTATGTACCAGCATTCCTGGGTTTTTTGTGAACTACTCATGTAACGTATGAATAGTACAAATGTTTTTGGCTTCTTTTTTGAGCTTCCTGGGATTTTTGATCCTTGGTATCCCTTGTTTACTTCAAGGATGGTAAGGAACTCGAACGAAGATTCAGCTGATGAATGGTCAAATATTGGAGAAAATTACCCTGGCTTGTATTTTTACTAATGTAGGCCAATGTAATTTCGCGGACGAAATTCTTTTAAGGAGGGTAGGATGTAATAATCGGAAAAAAAAAGTTTGGATCCGGGCCGGATCCGGACTCGGATCCGACCCGGGTAAATCAGTCGGCTGCGTGCTTTTAAAAGCACGCAGCGACTGAGGAAGGAGGTTCTGGAAACCTCCTTCCCGCTCTCGCCCTCTCGTCTCTTCCTGACTCTCTCTCTCTCTTCTCTCCCGTCTCCGCTCCTCCCTGCTCCCTGCATCTCATGACGGCAGGGAGGGTTGAGCCCTCTCTGCTGCCTCTTTTGGTCAGAGAAGGGGTCGAGCCCCCTCCCTGTACCATCGTCTTCTTCTCTCCTCCTTTTCAGTCGGCAGGCTGGCAGGGGCAACGCCTTCTATCGCCTGTATCTGACTGGTTGGCAGGGGGTGATGTCTCCCTACCGCCTGTTGTTGATCGACTGGCAGGGGTTTCCAGCCCCTGCCCCTCACTCTCTCTCTGTTATCGTTGGCGGGTAGGGGTTGTGGCCCCTACCTAACGTCTTTTGACAGGACGAAGAGGCATAGACCCTGTCGCCTGAAACTTTTGGATCGGCAGGGGCTAAAGCCCCTGCCTGTCGTTTCTGGGAGGTCGGCAGAGGCTGGAGCCCTGCCTATCCTTTGTCGACAGGGGCGACGTCTCCTGTCGCCTGCATCTGTTCTTCGATAGTAAGGGTCGTTGGACCCTGCCTCGTATTTCTTCAAGGTTGGCGGGGACCGTTGCTCCCTGTACCTTGTTTGTTTTCCGGTAGGGGGTTTCGCCCCTCTGCCTTGATCTTGCTGCCTCTGTTGCTCTTCTGCATTCTGCAGGGAGTTGAGCTCCCTGCCTAACCTCGTATCGGGGTCCGGTACTGCTGCAGGTCTTACCGGACCCACTTCTCATTTGTATTTTGGCATGCTAACCTTTTTAGCATCACTGGTTGAACGATGGATCCTGCTCGCTCTTTATGGCTTGAGCTCGTGCTTACCTACGCAGCTGACATACGAGGACCGTCACCCCTTAAGGTAGGGAAAGATTGCACAGAAGACTTGCAAAATTGAATTAAGTTTAATTAACTAAAAAGGGACCATTAAATAAATATATATATTTATACGAGTACGCATTTAACTCAATGGTGCAGTTTCGCGATCCTTGTCTTTTACTTTATCGTCGTGCATCACACAAAGGTTCTGCGTTGCACTCCTGCTTACAGTTCCTTTACTTTGTCGTCGTGCATCGCACAAAGGTTTTGCGTTGCACTCTTGCTTACGGTCTTTACTTTGCCGTTGCGCATCGCGCAAAGGTTTGGCGTTGCACTCCTGTTTACACTCTTTACTTGCCGTTGCGTATTGTGCCGAGGGTTTGCGTTGCACTTTTGCTTACCGCCTTTACTTTGTCGTCGCGCTTTGCGCCTAGGCTCTTGCTTTTGCATATGTGTTGGTATTGCCTTGCTACTGCAGATGACGTGTAGGTTCTTGCTCTTTGCGTATGCCTTAAAGGCATGCTCGTGGAGGATGCAAGAGGCATTTACCACTCTCCCTCTTGCGACAAGAGTTCAGTCGGGAGCGAGCGACACATCCTCGTCTAAGGAGAGGAATACCTCGCAAGGATCTTGGCTATTCGTGTGCGCAGTCCTGCAGAGTCGACTTGAGATTTTAGGGAGCTGCGCAAAAGCATCAAAGACTGCTCCAAATTGAAGCATTTGGAAGGATGTGACTGACTGGTTTTGCTCGCCTTCTTGGCTTATCTCGGGTAATCCCGAATTGGGGGTTCGAGCGAACTTCTTAGCAGGTGTTCTGTTGAGAAACCCGTGTCTCGTCTATCGAGGCCGATATCGAGTCATGCGAGACATGTAGATACCCCTATAGCGGATGTGATTCGAGATAATCACGTGCATAATGTTGGCAGAAGGTACTGCTGTTTCAAAAGATAAAGTAAAGTTGATAAACTTTACATCTTTGTGAAACACTATTGTTGAGGCTTCTATTGAAGAGCTGTACCCCCTTCATCCTAGAGTACTTGTAGTCGTGCACGACACGTCTAGTACTGTGATGATCGGATGAGACGGTCTTGCGACCTCGAACAACGCTAAATGCAAAATGTTGTAATCACATAAATGGCCTCACATTCGCCTTCACAGGCAAGATGCTCGAGTGGTTTAAAGACCACAACATAGAATGGGTCATTAGTTAAGCAACCCCTAACGTACCTATTCGCTTCTATGTGTCTGTCAAGGGAGAGGACAAAGCGGTACAAACTCCAATGGACAGGTTGTTAACAACCACCCTACGGGCAACGATCCGGCCTCCCCAGTCATTGGAGTTAGGGGAAAGGGGCTATATTAGTTAGCTCAACACTTCTGCAGAAGTTGGATGCGTCAGTGGCACAACCTCCTTTGAGAAATCCTCTCTCGGCTAAAGTCATCCCTTTAGAGCGAACTCAACTAGCTATTCGGGTTACTGAAAATACATAGAATAACAGATGCCCGAACTAGTCTCAATTGGTTCTACGTTTTTGCTTGCGCGTACCCGCAGGTTCGTAATTATCGAAACATAAGGTCTGTTCACACTGGTCGTCGGGTCGTGAGATTCGCTTGCACTACGAATTCGCTTGCATTACTGATTCGCTTGCACTACTGCTTCGCTTGCACTACTCATTCGCTTGCACTACTGCTTTGCTTGCACTATGGATTCGCTTACACTACTAATTCGCTTGCTTGCTCGATAGTTCAGTATGCTACTCGTTGAGCTGTGCATGCCTGTCAAGGAGTTACTCTAGTTGGTTAAACTGCTTACGCAGTTCTTTGCGGAGTAATAAGGAGCTTCTCATACTAGTTAAATGCTTATAATAATAGCATTATGCCAGTTGCTACATATTAGCATGTGACTTGCTTTACCCTTTGGTCGAACTGTTTGGTGCTTATTGTAGCGTAACACTTGTTGGCTTGCATCTCTTATGATTGATGTGATTGCATACAACTCGTATGCTACGAACTAGTGGCAACTAGGATTGATGTGGCTGCTTGTCTTATAAGCTGCTTACATATTGTGATATAACTGCTGCCGTATGATTCCTTATGAATGGCTTGTGATGCAATGATTTATGCCTTACGATTAATTTAATTACTTATTGATGAACTGAGACATTTTTGGTAATTATATGTTTTACGAGCATGGTTATGAGTGCTTGTTTTATTCAGTTGTTTTGTTTGGCTGACGAGTAGAGTTAGTTACCCTTCGCCTATAGAATCAACTGGATTGTCATATCTGCGCGTTCGCATGTGTCGTTTACACATGCTTTGAGGGCCTATTTGAGGATTGCAATATTCCTTGTGGCAATAACACAATGCGTAGGATTATATGCTTCTATGTGAGGTGATACGATGCATATTGCTAATATGCATGCTTGTGCCCATATTGTGGCTACCGACTCCGAGGCGGTCAATGGTTCAGAGCAGTCGATTATTGATGCATGTATGACTGAGTGGGGTGTCTGTCGAGCACCTGATCTCCAAGGGATTATCTGCGGGGGCGTGTATGATCAAGACCAGGTACCCGGCTAGAGTGGTAGATTCTTTGTGAGGATATACACTGTCCACAAACCGGTAGCCGCAAAGGCGGTGAACTCCTGTGAGGATGTGTATGGTCCAAGACCAGGTATACCATCTAGGGCGGAATTCCTTGTGAGGTTATACATTTCCCAGACGAGGTGATCCGACGTTGATCTTGTTGTTTGTATTAGTGGCTATCGACCCTTAGAGCGGTCATTTGTGTGGATGCGTGTATCACAATGATTTTCATTGGATATGGCATTTGTTAGGGACCAGTCTCCCAAAGGCTTCGCTGTGAGGTTATACATTTCCCAGATCAGGTGATCCGGCTAGAGTGAGAGTTTTCTGTGAGGATGTACACTGTCCACGAACGGGTATCCGCAAAGACGGTGAATTCCTGTGAGAAAGTGTAGGGTCCAAGATCAGGTATACCCTCTAGGACAGTAATTCCTTGTCTAGTCGTATATCTCTCGGATCGAACGATCCGACGTGGATCTTGTGCTTTTGCTTACCATAAAAAGTTATGGTAAGCTATGACGATCTTCTGGGATTGCTTGTGATAGCCAACTATGAATTCATAGTTTCGGCTTTCTGTTTTAGCATGATTACATGCATGACTCAGATGTGAGAATCAGATCGTTAGTGATTTGAGTTAGTGATCATGTTTTGGACCTTCTACGGAAGGGTGAGCTTCTCAGAGGAAGTATGATGCCTTAGTGCATCATAACTGGTGACAGTTAGCCGCGTAAGACTTTGAGAGATGAGAATAGATTAAGGTTGTTCAGGACAAAGCGTTTGTTAGAAGTAGTGAGCGACAAACGATGCCCTGATGGTGATTAGATGCAGAGACCTCGTTCTAGGAACGAGAACAAGCTAGTTGTGTGGTGGTTCATAGCCTACGATCAATTGAATCATAGGCTGCGTTTGTCAGTTGCACTGCTTGCTTGCTTTGAACTGCTTACTTGTTGTGAACTGCTTACGCGTTTGCACTGCTGACTAGCTTGCACTACTTGCTCACACTATTTATTTGCTTGTACTACTTACACGTTTGCACTATTTACCTGCTTACATTGCTTACCTGTTTAACTGCATATCTGCTTTAAACTGCGTAACCTACTGAATTAAATGTACTTAATTCAGTTTCTTTTAGTCTCTCTTGTGCACCTACTAGTTTTTCGCGAAACTAACCCATTCTATGGGTACATGTGATGATTAGGTACACTACGGGTGATGACGCGATTGCAAGATGATTTCAAGAATTCTTTTTTCTACTCTTAGCTTGTATCTAGGATGCTTGGGTTTGTATCGGATTTTCCTTGGGATATCTGAATCTTGCGAGTTTTGGTTCTTTTAGCTAACGTGCCCAAAGTTGTCAGCTTGCCTTATGATTTATTAAAAGAAAAATCTTCCGCTGATTTCATAATCAAACTTTGAAGGAAAGAGATATTTCTAGTCTCTTGCCTGTTTTTCTGAAAAGGTTCGCAAGTTTGAAATTTGGGGCATTACACCGTAAACCATTGTGGCCACAAATGGCCCTGACTTTGGCGGGAGGGGAAGAGCGATGGATATAAAAAAAGTTCCTATGTCAACCTGATATAAGTCTAGAGAGTGCTTCCCAAGGATGAGTAGACCTCCCGCATAGTTAATCGCAGGCTTGAAGAAAAAATTTGCACCACGTCAGATTTCAGAGACGATAGAGCATGAAATATCCTCTATCTTTGTTTCACAAAGGGCAATGAGATCGGGCTTTTCTTGACGAATCCAACTTGCCAGGAAAAGACGCTTAGAGGGGCAATTCAGGCTCTGAATATTCCAACACAAGATCTTCATAACTGATAATCTGGAAATTCTCTCGGAGTGCGAATCCTCTCAAACCGCCTCGGAGAAACCCCCAACTCGCCAGATGAAGAATGCAGAGGCCGCCGACGTCTTATAATTGAAAGACCACCCTGCCTAGTAGGAGATTGCCCTCGACCAAATTAGGAGCTAGGCTGACGTCACGGCTATGCCACTCAGTCGTGACCAAGGATGGTAAGACATCTGCAATAGCGCCGAAGGTTTTACGCATAACTGATTCGACGCTTAGTAGTTGTGGTAGAGGAAGCGATAAGTCTAGACACTGAGCAACTTCGCCCACAGACATACCCATATAGGAAGAGATGAGACTGCTTGGTTCTGCCGTAGCCGCAAGAGAAGGAGAGACTGAGGAGTGGTCGCTCTCTTGGCTATCAAAGGGGCACTCCCCGAAGGAAGATGAATAATCCACAGTAGTCAGAGCCCTGCAACTCATAGATAATGGAGGAGGATTGACAATACTGCAGGAGACCAGGCGAAGCGGACAAACTATGCCTTTGACAGAGAATGACGAAACCAAGGCTGCAATGCCATCCATGAGCCTGCAGAAAAAGTGATTCCGGACCGAGACTCCAAAAAAAGGCAACATATTGGTCCATGCAACAAATAAAGCCTCCGCTGAATATAACCTCTGCTATGTGAAAGGCCCAAACTCAGACCCCCATAAGACAGCGCATGCGAAATTGAAGATGTGCATCGAAAAACATGCTGCCAGAGCCGCCTCGCGCACCGATCCTGATCACCAAAAAGGAAAAAGGCGTTCCCTAAAAAAGAAGAGAATCTTCGAACGACAAGCTCCGAAAGGAGGAGACGACATTGGGTGATGACGACGATGAGCTCTCACCCAGAGACAAAATATCCGCATGCAGACTCAACAACACAACGACCGCCAAGTTGCCGAGCATGCCCGTACGCCACCGCTTCCAAAGGAGAGCAAAAGGTCGACAAAGGATGTTGAAAAACCTCGCACACCCATGTGGACCCCGCGACGTCGGACAAGGGCCCCACCCTGGCCATAGAAGGTCGACGAGCACATAAACCGAGGGGCCAGTGCATCCACCAAAGCAAAGAAAGTTGATGACACAACCTAGGCAACGTGAGGAGACTGTCTGCCTTACCTATATCCTTAACACCACCTCAGAAAATGAAAAATGAGAAAGAACCAAAAAAGTACCTCCACCGAATAGAAAAAGGAGACTCTATCACAGCCACCCTAGAGCACGCAACCTGCAACCCTGACCTGCCATAATCACCGAAAGATGCGCCCTCAGATACAGTGCCAACACAAAGATGGGGGGGGGGGGGGAAACCGACAAAGTGGAGCAGGATCCGACCTGACCCAAAAGTTTGAGCGAACCACCGGGACGGTCGCGACTAAGAAGGTTACGATCGAAACACTTTCCTGAGAATGACATCAGTGCAGCCGGCGACGAAAGTGTCTTCACCCAAAAAGAGCCGATCTTGATACCCACAAACGACGATGAAGGATCTTGCAAATTGCCTATCTGGACCCAAGGCGAGAACGAGGTTTTGCGAGGGAGTTGCGAACTTCGCGATGAGGCCCGACCGCAGGAAGAAGGAGAGGAAGCCGTCGCAGAGCGCCTGGATACCGGCTGCCTCCTAGACATGAACGGCGCAAAACAATGGAAGCAAGCACGACGCCTACGAAAGTTGAGAGACAGACAGTCCACGCACCACCAGTCACCCTGCAAAGCCCGGTGAAGATGCAACCTATAGAGTTTTTTGGAGAAAGAGCGCTGCCAGGATGCGATCACCTCCTGTCAGCCCGACCGACAACCGAACTCGGAGAGATGCGGTAGAAAAAAGGAGCCTGAAGCATAGCGCCAACAAAGCACGCCTGAAGGGATTCAACCCTAACGGCCCGCAAGAAACACCCGACGTCGCTTGGGAGCAACGATCCGGAGGAGATACAGGACACGAAGGCCTTCGAGAGGGAGAAAAACACCCAGAAGGATAAGCGAAACGGAAGGGCAACAAAAGCGCCTTGTCGACGAAGAGCGAAAGCGAGCCCCCAATCGTTCAAAACCTTCTTGATCGAAGAAAGTGCGAGCTGATTGACACGTAGGGGATGTGATGGGCATAAGCCCCAAAAGAAAGGGGAAGAGGGAGGCATTGGTCAAATAGAGGAGAGAGAGAGAGAGGCGAAGGTGATTGTTGAACGAAAGCTCAAATCAACATTGGAGAAAGGTCTGTGGAGGCAAAGTTGGAGCCGAATCTTGCTACAAACTCATACGCTGAATCACTAGATGTCTGCCCTGTGTGTTGAACCAAACCTGCTCTACTGTCTTTCTCTGCATCCTGAGTTGCCTAAATTGCAGAGATTTGAGGCTGTTGAGAGAGGGAGAAAGAGTGTTGATCTGGCCATGCTCTTCACGTTGCGATGGATTGATCGGACAACAGCACCACGACAGAATCTGCACGACTGTGTGCTGATGATGCCTCAATCACCCATTTAACACACGGTTTAGCACAAACAGGTTTCTCTCTCTCTCTCTCTCTATATATATATATATATATATATATATATATTTTGCACGGACCCAATAAAAAAAGTGCAGATGCTAGGAATTTGATCCATGTTTTAAACTTTTGATGGAAAAGGCATCAAGTGATCTGGGCAATCACCCTGATCACTTATTCAACAAATTCGGTCAAATAATGTTGGGCCTCCCCTGGTATCGGCTGGTCTTTGATCTCTTGTAATTTGCTTTATTCTCTATGCTATCAGGCTTACCTATTAATTAACAAAAAACGGTGCCTACTACAAGGATACCCTTGCACGCGATTGTTTGAACAAGTAATTGTGTGATCTGTGGTAAAAAAAGGGCATTTTGTGATCACCCCAATCGCTTGATGCTCTTTCGTTTTCACGTTGCGTCCGAGACCAACCAAGGGTGAGGAGACGCATGGTTGCCATGACCAAATCACAATTCATAGGGCACACTAACCAAACAAGTGGAGCACCAGACCACAGTTCAAAACACAATTTTTTTTCATTTGCCTAAAAGAAAGCCACAAACTAATCCATGCCTTACTTGATCTTTAAGTCCCTTTATTTCAAACAAGTTTGGTACCAGAAACCGTGAGCCATAAGAAGAATCCAGTGAGACCAATATCACGTTAGGCTGCACCCAGCTGTATAGCTACACGGACCCACCATTCGACCTTACCCACGCAGAGTTGTAAAACAACAAAACCGCCGGTCCATGTTACCGTAGTCTATTGTCTCAAAGACAACTTGTCTGGCTCATACCACCGAGGTGGTATCCCATGTGGTAAGCGGGGTCGGTCCTGTGTCAAGCTGAAGGCCCACTGGCCCAGGATCGAATTTCTCTGTCACATGGGGCGGCTGTTGTTCTGGTAGGGGTCGGCTTGACTGGCTCACATAATTTTTTTGATAGGCAAGCTGGGGTTAGGCAGACCCTTACCAATTGTACAACTATACTATTGGGTTTTGAACCTGCAAAGGCCCAACACTGACGTGCATTAGCTGCTCCTACCAGACAAGCTGATCCCCTTGGCTCGCATAATTTAAAGTAGGGGTGGCAATTTCTGACACGACCCGCCAACCCGCCTCTTAGGCGGGTTCGGGTTGGGCTTAAGCCAACCCGTTTAATAAACGGGTCGACCCGCATAACCCGTTTATTAAACAGGTCGGGTTCGGGTTGGGGGTATGCCAACCCGCCAACCCGGCTGACCCGTTTAATAAACGGGTTAGGCGGGTGGATCAACCCGCCAACCCGACCCGCCAACCCGTCTGCCCGACCCGTCTGCCCGACCCGTCAACCTGCCAACCCGATCCGTCAACCCGCAAACCTGAAAACCCGTTTACCCGACCCAACCCATTTATTAAATGGGTTGGCGGGTCGTGTCGGGTTACTCGTTTATTAAACGGGCCGGGTTCGTGTTTGCCACAGCCGACCCGTTTAATAAATGGGTCGGGTTCTTGAGGTATGCTGACACGCCAACCCGCCAACCTGACCCTATTGCCACCCCTAATTTAAAGGAGCCAAGATCAGGTGTCATCACATGGCACACTTTAAAGTGTACCGCTGCACCCCGATGCCCTTCATCTTTGACTGACGGTCTACCAGTTGTAGGGCCCAAAAGCAGATGAAGGGCAGTCAGGTGGAGAGGCACACTCAAAGTGTGCCATGTGATCAGGCTCAATTCTAAGTAATGTCAAACATGAAATTCAAAGGTCGGACTCATGGTTACCGGAATCGCGCTTCCCAAACCAAAAGCGCCACACCTCTCCCAAAGAGGGGGTGAATGGTAGTTGTAATGTTGGGGAACTGAGGTGGGCATAAGAAGGATGAACTATATCGGCTTTAATTGCTAACCATGTGACCGTGTCTCTCTTGTCCTTTTGAGAAGAAAACCATTTGGACTTGACCGCGCGCGTGCGTACGCGCTGATAACGTGGTGCTTCACATCCACTGGAGCCAACTCTCTTTTTACCATTCGGGTATTTTCTTTTAAACCGCGTGCTCCGCAAGAGATTATTCAGAACGATAGTATAAGGAAAAAGTCATCAAAAGGGTTATTTCTGCTGTCGACTGTACACACTATCTAGTAGAACATATTATATTGATTTTTCTTGGGCAAATCCAATCTCAAAAATACAATCTGTCTAATAGAAAAAGGGGTTGGATTATGAGACTGTAATGCATACACAGTTACAAAAACAACAGCTTATAATGTACAAAAACGTTACAATTCAATCAGAAAAAGAAAAAGTGAAACCCCAATTCATAACCAGCCAACCATGCTTAGATGATCGAGTCAATACAGCCGTAGTGACAAAATCTTAAAAGGGGAAAATATTGCCAATTACCTTTTTCCCACGAAAAAATTGAAAAATTTGCCAATTTCAATTTTGATAAAGAAAAAAAACAGGACAGTATTTTCTGCTGACATGTACATTTTATCGGATATATATATATATATATATATATATATATATATATATATATATATTTCTTTTTTAGCAAAAAAAAAGTGCAGATATTTGCCACGAAAACAGCTTGTACCCTTGAATTGTTCTAAATAAACTGTACGTAATGTCAATAGTACAAAATAGACATAAAAATTAAGGAACGAGATAGCGACCTGTCTTCCCAGACATGTAACGACATAGTTACATCATCGCCACCACTATCGGCCCAAATAGAAGAAACCTCTCCTCTCCTCTCCTCCTCCTTCGATCTCCGTCGATAGTTTTCCGACCTGCGGCCTTGCGTATCCCGACTGACCGATCCGATCCTTCGAACGAAGCTCAGACGGCGGGGGATCGGTTTGAGTCGTTCCGGGGATTAATCTGGCGGGGGATGGAAGCGATCCTGACCGATTGAAAGATGCCGGGAATTGCGCGGAAGAATGCTCAATTCGGCAATCCGTCGAGCGTATCCGGATCGGCGTCGTCTAATGGTATCTGGTCGAAGCTTCGAGACCACGTCTCTTACGATAATCTCCAGAAGGTAAGTGAAAAAAGCAGAATCGCCATCGGTCTCTCTTTTCTTTTCTCTCAAGCTCCTTTTTTGATACATATTGACGTGATCGAATCGCTGCCATTGATTTGGTTGCGTTTCGTATTCAGAATCGTTCGGAGTTTCGATGGGAATCAATCTTTTGAATCGCGTGTTTGATCTGAGTTAATGCGTGTAACGATTTCGGATTAGCCGATCGAGTTCTGGTTAATCATTTGCACTCGTCTGTGATTTATAATTCTTTTAAATGGATGCGAATTTGATCAGTTTCTGGGAGATTTAGATCCAATTTGACGATAGACTGAAAGTATGTAGTGAAATTTATGTCCGTATTGACTATTTCATTAGTTGCTTCAGAGTCATTGATCTGTGACGAGCTTTTTAAAAGATACTTTATTTTCTTTTGGATACTTCTATTTTTAGAGCTCTAGAGCAAGCTAGTGTAATATGAATCGTGAGTTTCCTTTTGGCTTGACACACAGCCTTCGTTCCGTGGAATGAGATCAGCTTAATCAATCGCTAGGCACTAGCGCATTGTTGTTCTATTGCGCCTTTTTACTTATTGAATTTACTCCTTCCCCCACATTTTCTAAATTGGAGTCGTACGGTAGAGTTAGGGCAATAGAATCATAAAATTTGTTAAGTTCTAACATTGTGGCTTTTGAATTAGTTCTGGAGTCTTACTATGGAGTTAGCTTAACAGGCTATTAGACTCATCAAATTCTATAAGTTCTAACATTGTTGCTTTCTTGAAATGATTCTTTCGAATTAGTTCTGGAGTGAGCTCTCGCCTGTGGCACGGCGTGAGCTGTTGAGAATCGACAAGCAGGCGCTCTTTGAGCAGGCAAGGAAGAACCTCTACTGTTCTCGTTGCCATGGTTTGCTTCTTGAAGGCTTTCAACAGATTGTCATGTATGGAAAGTCATTACAACAGGAAAATGGAAGGGGGAATTTCACAAGCCAGTCTGGAAGCTGTAGAAACCAGAGTTGCAGCGGACCTAATATAGCATCTATGCGCTGCCACGATGATGCCCATGACCCACTGGTTCATCCATGGGGAGGCTTGGGCACGACTCGGGATGGGATGCTGACTCTATCAGATTGCTTTCTTGATGGAACATCACTTGATGCACTTCAAAATGTATGTGAAACACTTTTATATTTTGATACCGTATGCGTGCATTACTCCACAGAAAAGATTGACCTGACTGGTTTAACCCTATATTTCTCTTCTTTGGCTAAGTTATTACATAATAAATATTTGAGTTTTCAGGTTTTTGATTGTGCACGAGCAAGGGAACGTGAGAGGGAATTGCTTTATCCTGATGCTTGCGGTGGTGGAGTCCGAGGTTGGTTAAGCCAAGGGATGATAAACTATGGGAGAGGACATGGGACGAGGGAAACATGTGCTTTGCATACAGCCAGGCTTTCTTGTGAAGCTCTTGTGGATTTTTGGTCTGCACTGGGTGATGAAACACGGTTTTCTCTCTTGCGCATGAAGGAGGAGGATTTTATTGAAAGACTTATATATAGGTTAGTGTCGGTGTGGATGCATATTTCTACCATTTTTGGTATATTTTTTTGTTTTTTATGGAATTGCTTCCATGTTAGGAACCTATTAGTACAATATTTTAAAAGGAAAAAATAAAGCTAAGTCATGGATATCTAAATTGAGATTTGCATCTTGTTTATTTCAAATTCCAATTCTGAACATAGATAAAAACTGAAGTCTTGGGAAAACCCAAGAAGAATTATGTTGTTGCTTCATTTCTGTTGGGTTGTTAGACATTGTGGGAGGTTCTCAATGTCAAAATGTAGTACTTGAGATGGAGAAAATTGCCATATACAGTTTCAGAACTTTGAGGTGTTTTGCTGGTTCATGGCTTTGCCAAATCCAGGAGTTGGTTGACTGACTTAACAAATTGAAGTATACAAGTTTGAAGTACTAATGGGTCGATTAGAGGCCATAGATTTGTATTGTTCAAAGAAACAGGGACGTTGTGACTTGTGACATGAAATTTTACAAGTGGACGAGTGCTTAATGAAGACTGGGTTACTAATGCTCATTACACAAACACAATACATCACTAAAAAAAGTTGTATATGTCTCTGAGATTTCAAGAACCTAAAGAAACGAGTGTAGTGGCTGTTGATTATAACCAAAAGGACACTTTCTTCCTTTTTAAGCTTACTGTAAAACCAATTCCATGGCCATTGTTCTATTATCCATTATTTTGGCCAAGATTGGTCTATCTTTTTTAGTGGAGTTTAGATAAAAGTTTTATACTTTTATTTGATGCATAAAATCATGATTAGATCTGATTTAGAACATGTGGTTAGAGAACTTTTCCTTTACTATCATACAGAATTTCTAGTACATTCACAACATCAATGAATAGAGTAAGGAGTTTGAGTGTGTCAACTTCTAAGATGGCATCATAGTTTAAATGATGATTATGTTGTGAAGCATGGTTTTCTGAGCTTGTATTTCTCCTTGAGTACACAAAATTGCTATCTTTAACACTCAAAATGTATATTTCTTGATAGTGTCAATTTACAGAAACACTCGGAAAGGATGACATGCATAACTAATTTTACATCTGTAACTGCCTCTCGAAGACTTACAACTAAAACTATCTCCTACATAGACTACTAGAGATAGGAATGACAGCCGGTTTCATCCAATCCTGGTCAGGCTTGATCATAGATTACTGTATCAAGTGGGATTTTGAAGAGTAAAGAGATTAACATTGTTGGTGGAACACTGATAACTGGACACTGTTCTGCAGTTTTTGCTGCCCTTCAATATTGTGCACACATCAGAATCTGATGCCTCCGGTTCCTCATGAACTTAGGGGACAGCTTGATGATCTGCAATCACTCTTGTCAACCATGCTTTTGATTACAAATTGCAGTTACAATTTCCCATTAATTATCGGCTGTTATATCTGGATTTTTTTCTTGTCATTGGCTCCACATATTGTAATGTTTTTCAACCTCAAATTGGCCTTTGCGCAGGGGCATGTGACCACTGACCAGTTTCACATGCATGACCTTTAGTGATTTTTTTCTCCCCCCTCTCTATTCTTCAGGGTTCCCAATAGTTTGATGTAAATTTTTTATCACTTCGATATTTCTGTTACAATTTCCCATTAATTATCAGCTGTTATGTCTGTTTTTTTTCTTGTCATTGGCTCCACATATTGTAACGTAAATATCAGAGGTAATAACTGTCTAGGTCTGACATTATTAACAAATTTGGAACAGCCAATATCTTTAATATTCTAGTGAAAAGATCAACCCTGAACTGTTTCCCTTCTTGTGGAGAATAAAGCATATTGTTGTAGCTGGTGTTTCATAAACTGGTCTTCAGAATTGGATTTCTGCCTGAGTCATCATGATGAAGTAATTGGCTGGAAATGAGGACAATTTCCAGGGATAGATTGTATTGTTTCACAAAAATGGCTGTAGATTATGTGGCTAGTGATTTCTGTGATGGTTGTAATATAGTTCTCATCTCCAAGTAGTCAGTTCTTGTAACATTTGTGAACCATGCTCCCGACACCTATGCATTTTTTTTAGTTTATACATTATTAATTGAAACGTCAATGCAATGGATGGCAAGGCATCATCCCAAAGCCATAATGGTTACCATAGATTAGAATTACCTATGTTGCTGCTGAGCTATGTCACATGGGTGCGGGTGTGGGCGTGTGGCAAAAATAAATAAATAAATAAATATATTTATATATAAATATATAGAAGGGGGGTCCGGGGGTTCCCCCCGGTGTGGGTCCCGCTGCGCGATCAGTGGGCGGGGGGTTATATGGGCGAAACGCCCCTCCCCCCCCCCCCCCCCCCCCCCGACGATTTTTTTTTTTTAAATTCCACACCCCATTTCATAGGGCAAATTTAAAAAAAAAAATCCAAAAATGGACCAAAATGATCCTGGGTGCGTTGATCGCACCCAGGGTCGGGTTGACCGCACCGGGTGCCGCACCCGCGTTGCGTCGACGTGGGTGTGGCACCTGTCTGGCCAAATCCCTGTGACATAGCTGCTGAGCTAGTCTAAGACAACATTTTGATTGTGCATCAAAAAATGTTAAATTTTGGACTCACGCATGACACTTTGCCTTCCTTCAAGGGTTTGCTGATTTCTATCCTTCCATGTAAACCACCAATTTCAAGGAGCCACCACTCTATAGCATCCCCAATTTCTTATCTTTAACCCTAGAGCAGTGAGACACAGTGAGGCCCCTTATATTATTGACTGCTCATTCATGTGTACTCCTGTCCATCCAAGACACTCTTGTGAACTCCTTGAAGAATGAATGCCAAAAGAGATGCATGGAGGGCTTCTCTTCATGACGGCACAATGCTTGGAAGGTCACATCCTCTAAGCTTAAACAGTTAGATGCTGCAATACAGTCCAAAGAGAGTAACCATCCAAATAATATAAGCTTGAGATTTGTGCCCACACACCTGTGAAAATGTCTATAAAGAAAATATGTGCATACAAGCACAAAACCCTTGATATAAGAAGTGTGCACAAAGGCAAAAGGAGAACACTCACAAGTGCACAAAGGCACAAATACACATGCACAAAGGCATAAAAAATAAACTCTTTCTTATTGAATCACCAAAGAGAGCTTTACAAAAGCTTGAAAAAAACAAAGGGGAAGACCCCTATTTATACACCTTAGGAGTCCAAAGAGGGGCTCCAATATAGACTTGGAGCCTTCTAACAGTTGGAGGGGCCCCAACGTCTATGTTGGCCCCCCCTCTTTGGCTGAAAAAAAAAATAAAAAAAATAAAAAAAATAAAAATAAAAAAATAAAAAGGTATAAAATTACATGCATATTCATAAAGTAGAATATGTGTAAAATAGAGGAAAAAGATAGATTTACCCTTATTGGGTATATATATATATATATGAGTAGATAGATACACATATATATATATATATATGTATATGTATCTCTCTTTCTCTCTATATAAATATATATAGGAGATACAATTTAACACCCCTCTCAAACCTAGGGTGTGATGACCGAAAGTTTGCCAAGAAGAAAGTTAAATCTTGGAAAAAAGAGCGCCTTGGTGAAGAAGTCTACCAGTTGATATTCTGATGTTACATAAGGAATATCTATAATTCTTTTCAGATATTCTTCTCTAACATAGTTACAGTCCATCTCAATATGCTTTGTTCGCTCATGAAATGTGTGATTTTTGGCAATATAGATTGCACTTTTATTATCACAACACAGTTTTGTGGGCCCTTGAACATATATTCCCATATCTTCCAGCAACCTCCAAATCTAAATAATTTCCATGGTAGTGGTTGTCATGGCTCGGTACTCAGCTTCGATAGATGAGAGAGACACCTTCTGTTGTTTCTTGTATCTTCAAGAAACTAATGATTCACCTAGAAAAATACAAAAATCAGTGGTGGAGTCACGGTTATTAGGGTCACCTTCTCAGTCAGAGTCAGTATAAGCAATTAAACTTAATTCAGAGGAGGAAGATATAAATAGTCTCTTATTTATGGTTCCCTTTATATATCTGATAATTCGAAGAATGATGCTCATATGTACTGTTGTAGGGGCATGTTGAAATTGGCTAGCAACATATACTGCATGAGAGATATCAGGTCTAGTAATGCTGAGATATGTTAATGATCCAACCAGTTGTCTGTAAGGAGTGAGATCTTGTAGAGGAATTTCATCATCAATCTTCATCTTCGATCCTACTATTTCAGGAGTTTCACAAACCTTGTCATTTGTGATTCTTGACCTGTCAATGACCTCACAGGCAAATTTAGTTTGAGATAAAAAATAGTCTTTGTGAGAATAAAAAACTTTAATACCTAAAAAATATGTCAGAAAACCTAAGTTTGACATTTCGGGTCCTGTATCCAACACTTATCAGATGAGAATTTTATATCACATCCATGGTCCGAGAGTTGAGAGACCGAAAGAAAATTTAAATTCAATTTTGGTATAAACCTAATTTTGGGAATAAAAAATCCTTATCTTTCAAAGTTTCCAATTCCTTTGATTTAAAGAGAAGTGCCATCCGCGGTTGAAACAAAAGATGGTGATACATTTTTTGAATATTCGAAAAGAGAAAAAATATTTGGAGTCATGTGAAAGGAGGCACCCGAATCTAAAAGCCAAGAAGTCTTATCGTGAGGAGAGAATGTTAACACGACGACTTCGAAAATAGCTCATTTGAGAAAAGGTTGAAGTGCATCCACGATTTGATTTAGGGAGAGAGCTCCATTGGTGGAAGTAAATGGACTTTCTTCTTTTTGTGGTTAAAATGTGGTGGACATAGCCAACAACTTCTTCCATTTTGGACATATCAGTTTGATGTGCCCCAGTTCTTTACAAAAATGACATATAATTTTGCCATATTCTCTTCTATCTCCATTGGTGGAAGTAGATGAACTTTCTTCTTTTTGTGGTTGAAATGTGGTGAACATAGCCAACAACTTCTTCCATTTTAGACATACTGGTTTGATGTGCCCCGGTTCTTTACAAAAATGACATAATTTTGCTATATTCTCTTTTTCTGCCTTACTCATCGTTTTCTCTTACTCATTGATTTTGATTTTTAAAATGAGGAGGTTTGCATGTTCTTAAGTTGTTACCCAGTCTAGAAACAACATTTACTTCATCATTTTCTTCTTGATTGGAAGGCGTTGTAAGAACACTTGGATTATTCTTGCTTGTGCCCATACGAGTTTCTTCCCCACTTAATTTGGTAATGACATCTTTAAGAGAAGGAGAAATAAAAGAAGATAGGAGAGAAGATCTAATTTGTTCAAATCCGGGTCTAAGCCCATTTAAGAAGTTGAAAAACCGATATTCTTTTAATTGTTTGTGTTGAAGTTCAATGGTTTCTTCACTCCATTTGGGTTTAAGCATGACAAGTTCATCTCAAATAGAAGATAGATCGACGAAATACTCTCTAATAGTCATTTCGCCTTGTTGGAGGGTCAAGACCCTCTTTTGAAGGTAATATTTGTGAGACAAATCCCTTGAGGTGTAAATCTTTTCAAGGTATTGCCATGCTTGAGATGTTTTTTTGAACTTTATAATGTTAGCATTGATTCTAGTTTCAACGGACGAAAAAATTCATGATAGGATTTTAAAATTTCTCATCTCCCATTCTTCATGTTTCTTGCTATATTCTTCAGAGCTTTGGTTCTTTCTTCCCCCTCAAGAATTTCTCTTTTTTTTCTACCAATGTGATTTTGGCCTCTGGTTCCGGTATTGAGCCTTGGACATACCCCCAAATCCCCTTATCTTTGATATGAGCTTCCATGTTGCCAGCCCAAACATGGTAATTCGATCCATTGAGTTTGAAACCAAGAGAAAAATGAGTCTTTTTTCACCATTTGAGAAAAGAGAGGATTTTAAGTGTAGAGATACTTACCACAGTAAGTCTTTAAGGCTTATTTGAAGTGGTATGCTTCTCAGGAATTGTATTGCAAGGGTTTTCCATGCCAAAAACCAAGGATGAGGTAGGAGCACGTTCTTCGAGACACACACCGGAATGAGATAGCACACAATCCACTCTTTTGATGACCGAGCTCTGATACCATGTGAAAATGTCTATAGAGAAAATATGTGCATAAAAGCACAAAACCCTTGATATAAGAAGTGTGCACGAAGGCCCAAGGAGAACACTCACAAGTGCACAAAGGCATGAATACACATGCACAAAGGCATAAAAAATAAACTCTTTCTTATTGAATCACCAAAGAAAGCTTTACAAAAGCTTGAAAAAAATAAAAGGGGAAGACCCCTATTTATACACCTTAGGAGACCAAAGAGGGGCTCCAATATAGACTTGGAGCCCCTCCAACGGTTAGAATTCTAACGGTTGGAGGGGCCCCAACGTCTTTCTGTTCGGAGCCCCTCTTTGGCTGAAAAAAAAACCAAATAAAAGAGAAAAAAAAAGAAAAAAGTATAAAATTACATAAATAGAATGTGTAAAATAGAGGGAGAAGACCGATTTACCCTTATTGGGTATAAATATATTTATATATATGAGTATATATATATATATATATATATATATATATATATATATATATATATATATATATATATATATATATATATATATATATATATATAGGAGATACAATTTAACAACACCATGTGACCCTTTTGGGGAATGGTTCCACCAAAGGTTCCATCATGAGTTGCTAGTTGAATACACCCTCTTTAGAAGGGCTGTGTATTGCTATCATTTTGATGATCTATGCTCAATCTATGGCATCTTTCAGCAGGACCTCTCCTCATATTCACCTGTCAATAAACTGTGCCTTCTCATCAATCAGGTTCAGTGCATAATCTTGGAGCAGCTAACACCTATGTATTTTCCATTTGCTATGTATAATGGGTGACCTAGGTGCTGGGGGGACTGCTCTAATTGATGCTGCAGGAGCCTATAGCGCAACATGCTCATATAAGATGGCATTGTTATCTGGTTGTGGAACCATTTTGTTCCAGGCAGATGCAAATTTCATTTTGAATTGAATAATTTATTAAGAGCCAGGTTACTTCTTAATTCTTTTAACATTTGCCACTTCATCTCTTTTCTGGAGAAATATATAATAGCATACAAAGTCTCCGGCTAGCAATCACCAGCCTTGTCTTGCTAAAATACTTGTATTTGGTGGTTTTGACATGTATAGGACCTATAGGTGAACCGATGGTCTGTTAATCAGTACAATAGTTTGTCTTGTTACTGATCTTTAAGAATCACTTTGGTGTCACAGGTTTGACAACAAGAGATTTTGCAGAGATTGTAGAAGAAATGTTATTCGTGAGTTCAAAGAGTTGAAGGAACTGAAGCGGATGAGAAGAGAACCCTGTTGCACCAATTGGTTTTGTGTAGCAGATACGGCTTTTCAATATGAGGTGTGTTTGGAAATCATTGGTTGGTTATTGTACAGTTTCTGAGGAAGATAAATCTTTCCTATATTTCTAATATTTGTTGTTTTATCACAGAGCTTTCTTTTCATGAGCTCTTAATAGCTTTTGTAGTTATCATTTATTGACTTTTTTTATAGTTAATATAGCAGCACCTCCCATGCCTTTTATTGAAATTTTGATGGGTTTTTTATATTCATGGGATTCAATAAATGTACGCTCTTGACAACATGCACAAATTTGAGACATCATGAGAATTAGTCAATCCATGATTATTTCCTATAGTAGGATTGCTTTAACATTAGCTAAGCTTTTATTTCCAGGTATCAAATGCCTCGATTCATGCTGACTGGCACCAGTCCTTCAGTGAAACTGCTGACACTTATCATCACTTTGAATGGGCTGTTGGAACAACGGAGGGAAAATCAGACATTTTGGGGTTTGAAGATGTTGGTATGAATGGGAGTGCCCAAGCAGATGGACTGAATTTGTCTGGTTTAAGTGCATGCTTCATTACATTGCGAGCTTGGAGGCTAGATGGTCGTTGCATTGAGCTTATTGTAAAAGCACATGCATTGAAGGGCAGACCATGTGTTCATCGCAGACTCATGGTGGGAGATGGTTTTGTCACTATTAACAAAGGAGATAACATTAGAGGATTTTTTGAGCATGCTGAAGAAGCTGAAGATGAAGAGGTAGTCTATTTTCCATTTGTTTCCAATCGATCATATTCTAAACTTCTTCTGGATGTCACAATGAGAAATTGTGTCAAAGTTGTGAATATGAAGCACCTGGTTTCTGCTGATTGTACTCTTTGTTTACATTTATTCAATTATCTAAGTTTCAGGATGATGATTTTGTTGACAAGGATGGCAATGATGTGGATGGTGATGGTTCTCGACCTCAAAAACATGCAAAGAGTCCTGAACTTGCTAGGGAATTCCTGTTGGATGCTGCAACTGTTATTTTTAAAGAACAGGTATGCTTTAGCCTTGGTAATTGATTCCCTATTTCTGTATGTTGCCAATGTTAAGTTTATTCCTGTTGATGGAGGCATATTTGATTGTTCATTGCTGTGATTTGGAGTTCATGAGCCTCAAAAGAATGCTAGGAAACAAGTCATCATTGATGAAATTGATCAATGTCCTGGAACCAGAGACAAGTTACAAACTTTCTGTTGCTAGGAAACCTACACCACCGGTATTCCTTGCTTCATTATTTCCCATTTTTAGATTTTTTTTACTAAAGAGGTACTTGAAATTCTCGAACAAGGTCCAGATTGACTATTTTATCATTGAGAAGTTTTGAGGTCTTTGAGGACTTCACAAACTAGATAATTTCATTGAATGTTTTAGAATCAAATCTTGATGTTATATTTTTCAGATAAAGGTTATACGATTTTGAGGCTTCTATTATAATCTCACCTACTTATAATAATATCGGAGTAACTAGAATTTGATATAGAGAGAAAATGACAAGCTTGATATGCCTTAAAAGTGAGGAATTTGTATGGATTGCCTAGATATTTATCTGGATTTATAGCGTATTTTCTTGGATAATATTTAGGGCAATTGTGAACCACGAATGAGTTCCAGGTCAAGTAGTGTTGTAAAGATTGTTTAAGTAGGGCAATGCTAGGAAATTGTGATAAAAGCCTTTTCAGTTTCTATTTCTAAGAATAAGTTCTTCAAAAAAGATCTAAAGTAGCTAATTCATAACCAAACAATCTGTAATTTCTAGATTTCATAAGATACAGCTGGAAAGTAGAAAAACATAGATGTTGCTTCTGTTCAAGTTGAAAACAAGACATAATTTCAATTACTTCTTCTAATAAAAAAGAATAAAGTCATTTCACCTATCCAAAATCAGAGAATCTATATGGTTTGATGGTCATTTCCATAAAATAGGCATTTGAGCACGTGAATTTCTCATGCTGTGAAGACAGTGGTTATCATTTAAGAAAATTTTGAAAGATAATTAGTAAGACATTGCTTAGTGCAATGTATAGTGTTCTTGCCATCAGTGCAGAAACATGGGTTTGAATCTGGAGAGCAGCCATTGCATGCAGGAGCGAGAAGGTCAAGACCATGTCTGGCCTACTCTGCAGAACCCCAGAATACAGGACTGCACTGGGCTATGTCACAGGGATGCTCTTATTAGAATATGATATGTGTTCCATTGTACATATATATATGTATATATATTTTTGTTTGTATATATATGTCCATATATATGTATATAAGTATATTTTTTGTGGCTGTAATTTGTTGTACCCTCTAGGGGTATTTTGGCTTTTTCACCCTTGTAATAGGAACAACCCATTAGGGGCTAAACTGTTAGTGGATTTTGTGATTGTGCACTTGTAGTCCTTTAGTGGCATTGTATTTGTGCACACCTTGTTTCATTACATGGTATCAAAGCCATCGGTATTGACATTCGTATAAAGCTTGTTCATGTGGACATGAGATCGTGGTCTCGTGGTATCCTAAAAAACCTTGCTTCTATTATTTGTTTCTCTCTTTCTCACTCTCCCCCTCTCTATCTCTCTCTTCTTCTATTATATCAATGGAGGATGAACGAGAAGTCATCGTCTCTTTTCCCATAAGACTCAATGACACTAACTATGTGATATGGGCTTCTATAGTAAAACATAAAATTTGGGAAAAGGGTCTGTGGGGTTTGGTGGATGGCTCCGAGAAAAAAACCAAAACTTGTTCTCTCAAAGAATAAAAATGGCAAAGAGGTGGTGCTTCAAAGATAAGAAATGAATAAATTTGTTGCTGATTATGAAAGAAAATAGAAAGAGTAAAAAATGGGTCATTCCAAAATCCTGAGATGACTAATTAATAGTGTTGACATAAAAAAATATTCTATTTTGGAAAAATTCGCTTTTGCTAGTGATGCTTGGAAGTATCTCCAAGATATGTATTGTCTTAAAGACATATCCCATATTTATAACCTCCAAAATAAAGTGAGGACCATGACCCAAAGAGACATAAGCATAAGAGAATACTATAATGCTCTTTCTCTTCTTTGTGATGAATTGATTCTTTTAGATCCTAATTGGCATTGTCTCCATGACATAGAGCTCCGTGAAAAGCAAATCAAAATAGAGCATTTCTACCAATTCGTCAATGAGCTTAGACTCGAGTTTGAGGAGACCAAATCGGCTCTCCTCCATAGAGGGGTGTTCCTACCATAGCTAAAACTCTAGAAGAATTAATTATAGAAGAAAATTGGTTTAAGAAACCCACTTCTTCTATAGATGAAAAATCATTTTTTGCTATGTCAAGACCCGAAAATCACAGAAGAACTTACAAGCCTCATCATTTCGGAAGAAACTCAAATGACTATGAATACAAGAAGAGGAATAAGATAATGTCATTTTTGCAATGAGCTGGGTTACATTAGGCCATTTTGCCCAAAGATGAGAAGAGAAGATCAAAGATATGAAAAGAAAATGGCCTCCGTAGGGCCATCTTTTTGAAAGAAATGGTGTAGACGAAAGCTTCAAAAGAATTGGCTCAATGTCACTAGCACAACTCATGGAGGCACTACAACCAATGTTCAAAAATTAATCATCTTCCCTCTGTGTTGCGGCTGTATCTACATGCATTGATCCTGGAAAGACTTCTTGGATTCTTGATTCCAGTGCTTCCTTTTATATGACTCCAAATGAGTTCATACTATTCGAATGCCATATTAATCCAAATAATTCTTATGTTTCAACTGCCGATGAAACTTCTTTGAAAATCGAAGTTTTGGAACTTTGCAAAAACATCAAACTTTTTATGTACCAAAATGTTAAAATGATGCTGCAATTAAATTTAAACCTTTTATCTATTTTCCAAATTGCGGACCATGGGTGCAATATTTTTTTTTTATCTAATGGTTGTTTGGTACAGGATCTCCAGTTCGAGAAGCCGATTGGGTGAGGCCATAAAAGTGGAGATCTCTATTTATGGACAATCTTGAATTATCAAAACATGTTTTTTGTAATTTTGTGGAAAAGAATGATATTGAAAATTTGCATAGGAGATTAGGACATCCAAGTATGTCCAAAATGTATTTATTCGATTTTATTGAAAATTATAATGAAAGGGATTTGATTTGTGAAGTTTGTATTCTTGAAAAAAATAAAATATCTACCTTTTGGTCCTAGCCATTTTGTATCTAAAGAATCATTTGAATTAATACATTCAGATGTATTAGGACTAGGGTTACCGGAAGTGCCATAGGGCATGGGGAAGCATGCTTCCCCAAAATACATTTCAGAAGCACGAAATGTGTCACTTCCAAAATGTGTTGGGAAGCGCTAAAAAAAAACTGCGAAGTGCGCTTCCCAATTTTGTATTTTTATTTTTATTATTTTTTTCGCATTCCCCTCTCTTCCGGTTCTTTTCCTAGGTCGCTTCTGGTTTGCTTCGTAGGTCACTTTTGGTTCACTTCTTAGGTCACTTTTGAGATGATTCCTGGTTCACTTCTAAGTTGTCCCGCGTTTTCTGCTTCTTAAAATTTTGAAAGTGCCTCACTTCTCGCTTTCACTTCCCAAATCGCTTCCTGCTCCCGCTTTCCCAACTGACAACTCTGATCGGGACCGACATCGATTATGTCTAAAGGAGGAGTATCTTACTATGTTATATTTGTAGATGATTATAGTAGGCACACATGAATTTATTTTCTTAGACTCAAATATAAAGTATTTGAT
Organism: Nuphar pumila; assembly: GCF_984573655.1. NCBI lineage: Eukaryota > Viridiplantae > Streptophyta > Magnoliopsida > Nymphaeales > Nymphaeaceae > Nuphar > Nuphar pumila. The sequence goes on from NC_143265.1 coordinate 68,012,546, forward strand.
TGTTTTAAAAAATTTCATAGTTATGTAAAAAATCAATTTAAAGCCTCCATTAAAATATTTAGATATGATTCTGGATAAAATTTCTATCAAATGATTTAAAAAATTACTTTGATCAACAAGGGATTATTCATCAAAGATCTTTCTCTTATACTCCACAACAAAATGGGTTCGCCGAAAAAAAGCATCAACACATTATTGAAACCACTAGAACTCTTCTAATATCCAAAAATGTTCCCAAAAGGATTTGAGCCCAAACCGCTCTTACGATGGTCTATTTGATTAATAGAATGCATTTTGCAGTTCTTGAAAATATTTCTTCTATTGAAAAATCATTTAAAATTCTTCCTAATTATAAAAGATTGAGAATCTTTGGTTGTAAATGTTTTATCCTTTCTAACAAAAATGATAAGCTTTCCGCCAAAGCCTTTCCTTGTGTTTTTCTAGGCTATGCCGAAAACTAAAAAAGATTTAGGTGTTATGATATTGAAAATGACAAACTTTATAACTTTTCTTGAAAAAGAAAATTAATTTTGGAAAAATTGAGTCTTAACCATGTGAGCACTCCTTTTTACTCGATTTAGTGCATGATAATGATATTGTTAATGATTATGTGAATGAAAGTAATGATATTCATGATAGGCATGAGAGTGACAATGATGACACTCATGAAAGTGATATTTCTATTATTGAACCTCACAATGAAATACAAATTTATTTTCGTCGTGCTCAAGACCATCCACCATGTGCATTAGAGAGGTATTCTCAAAGTCAAGATATATATCAATTTAGTGTTAGAAGATCTATGAGAATATCCCAAACACCTAGTAGGTTAGTATCCTGTGAGTCATTTAAACCCAACTATAGAGCTTGTCTTATGGCCATTCACTCATATATCGAATCATCCTCCTATAATGAGGCCAAAAATCATCATGAATAGATTGAAACTATGAATAATGAATTAGAAACTCTAGAAAAGGCTAAAACTTGAGAGATTCAACCCTTATTGAAAAGAAAACCATAGGGTGTAGATGGGTATACAAAATCAAAACCAAAAGTAATGAAATACTAGAAAGATACAAAGTTGGGCTAGTAGCTAAAGAGTTTAGTAAATAATATGGAATAAACTATGAAGAAATCATTGCCCCAGCAGCTAGGATGACCACAATTAGAATTTTCATCACCATAGCATCTATTAGAAAATAACCTATCTTTCAAATAGATGTTAAAAATGTTTTTTTAATGGAACTCTTAATGAAAAAGTCTATATGAAACCTCCTCTTGGGTTAGGTTTGACACATGGGAAAGTTCTTCGTCTGCGAAAGATTTATATGGTCTAAAACAAGCTCCTAAGGCTTGATATGATCATTTTAGCAATGCGATTGTTCAACTAGGATTTAGATCTTGTTATACTAGTACTGCATTATTTTTTAATTCTTCTGATGTAGGTATAATTATTTTACTCCTCTTTGTGGACGATATGATTATCACAATAGGTGATAAACAAGGAGTTAGTCAGATCAAAGCTGTTCTAAAAAACAACTTTGAAATGATTTTTTTTATTTTATATTTTCTTGGAATTAAAGTTTTTTATTCACCCTGTGGGTATTTTTTATTTTAGACTAAGTTTGTAGTTGAGATAATTGAAAGGTTAGGTCTCATGAAAAGAGAGTTGATACACTAGATGTCATCAATGCAAAAATGAAGAAAGATGATGGATAACCTCTAAAAGATCCAACTCTATATCACCAAAATTGATTGGAGTTATAACTTACCTTTCTATTACTCGTCCTGATATTGCCTCTGCCATTCATACTGCTAGTCAGTTACAACATTCTCCCACTACATTACATATGAGTTCTGTAACGAGGATAGTTAGATATGTTAAAAATACCATTAATCATGGTTTATTTTTATCATTTTCATCTCCATTAGATGCTATTGCATATTTTGACTCTGATTGGGGAGGAGATGTAAATGATCGTCCCTCAACCACAAGATTTTGTATTTTTATAGGCAATTCTTTGATATTTTGGAGATGCAAAAAGAAACAAAAGGTGTCCCTATCCTATATCGAAGCTGAATATTGTGCCATGACTACTACAACTTCTGAATTGGTGTAGTTGCAACAAATACTAAAAGACTTACGAGAAATGAACCCTCAAGATTATACTATGATAACAAGAGCGTCATCTATATTGCAAGCAATCATACATTTTATGACCGAACAAAACATATTGAAATAGATTGCCATTATATTCGTGAAGAATTCTTGAAGAAGACCATCACTTCACCATATATACCATCTGAGTATCAATTGGTGAATTTCTTCAATGAGGTGCTGCCTTCTCCCATATTCCACTTTCTACTAAGCAAAATCTTGATTGTGATTCCGTGAATTTGAGGGGGTGTTAGAATATGATATAAGTGTTCCTTTGTACATATATATACATATATTTTTGTATGTATATATATGTCCATATCATGGTTGCCAGTTGAGGAAGCGGGAGCGGGAAGTGAGGCACTTTCAAAATTTTAGGAAGCGGGAAGCGTGGGACCACTTAGGAGCTATTCGGAAATCGTCTAGGAAGCGACCTAGGAAGCGAGGGGGAAGCAAAAAAAATAAAAATAAAAAATAAAAAATACAAAAAAAATGGAAAAAATGGGGGAAGCATGGGGGAAGCGTGAAGGGAAGCGCGCTTCCCCGCACGCTTCGGAAGTGCGACATTTCGCACTTCCGAAGCGCGCTTCCCCTTTTACTTAGGCGCTTCCGGTAACTCTGGTCCATATATATATAGGTATATTTTTTGTGGCTGTAATTTGTTGTACCCTCTAGGGGTATTTTGGTCTTTTGACCCTTGTAATAAGAACAACCCATTAGAGGTTAAACTATTTTTTTTATTTTTATTATTGTTGTCCTTTGTTATATAACAAAGCATTATTGTCCTTGACAATATATAACTGTTGGGGGCTCCTCAACGGCTACAACTATATTGGGACTTGGGAGCTCCTCACTCCCCACTTTGTGTATAAATATGGGACTTTAAGTCCCATGTATTCTAATGCATTTTGTGTGCATTTAATCTTAAATAAAGATTATATTTTGTATCTTTTGTGTGTTAGCCCTTTGTGACTTAATATATTTTGCCCATAAGTGGCTTTTGTAATTGTGCACCTTGTAGCCTTTAGTGGCATTGTATTTGTGTACACCTTGTTTCATTACAGCTCCACCATTTTTCATTGTGTGATATACCACTCTTAGTGGAAAAGCACATCAAAATACTGAATACAGTGTCCTTTTAGGCATAGTCACTGTGTATGGCTCTAATAAGCTAGTAAATCATGCCATGAATATATAGATACAACGATCAATGACTTGACAAAAGATCAAATAAAGCATATTGAAAGGCAACGAGAACTGTTTCCACAAATAAATATCATGCAGAAAAATAGAGTCATGGGCATCCTAGAATAATTTTGAAGTGATATTCAATGTGAACATTTTATACTTTCACAATGTCAACTAGTGTCATCCACCACTGATGGCTATGCTATTTCTTCATGGAGAGATCGAGCTATATAAAAGTTTTACAATTCAAGTAATATTTTAGTGTGACAAAAAAACATTAACATGGAGGAGAATGACCTTTCTATTCATTAAAAAAAAGAGTTGACCTTTCTATAACAGTCAGACGCCCCAATTGCCAGACACAACATTTCTCTCTCTCTCTCTCTCTCTCTCTCTATATATATATATATATATATATATATATATATATATAGGAATGCACACAAGCCGAGCTTGGCATGCACAAGCTCGGCTTGCTCAAGCAAGTATGTGTATAGGCTTGGTCCGAGCTTGAACCATTGATGTTTCGGCTTGTGTAGAGCCCGAGCCAAGCTCGGCTCAGCTTGATCTTGACCCGATCAGTGTTTAGTAGGATGCATACAGTGGGCTCGAGTCGGGCTTGGCATGTACATGCTCGGCCTCCCCCAAAAACAGGGTGTACAGACTCGTCCTGAGCCTGAACCAAGCCGAGCTAAGCTTGTACATGCTGAGCCTGTGTCATTGTTTTATACTGAGCACAATGGACTGAGCTGGCCCAGACTCAATTCGTGGCTCGATCCGGGCTCAACAGGTACAAAGAGAGAGAGAGGAAGGGAGAGAGAGAGCATACCCAGCACCAGCACTAGCCATTGGCGTGGCGGCGTCACCGCCTTTCTTTTACTTCTTCCTTCTCCTTGTTCTTCATCTTCCTCCCCGACCCCGAGTGAGAAAGGGAAAAGGGGAAAGGGAAAGGGAAAGGGAAAGGGAAAGGGAAAGGGAAAGAGAGAGAGTGTGAGAAAGGGGAGACAAAGTGTAACGCCCCAAAATCCAGGACTTGTAACTTTTTATGAAAAGTTTGAAAGCTTTGAAATCAATCATTTATCAGAGTTTGAAATAGAAGTTTAGCGGAAAAATCTTGTTTGAAATAGCCAGTCAAGGGACCTTGGGCGCTTTATAGCACAAACTTTCTCTTACACAACGGATTTGCAACACCGCACATTTAAGAAATCAAATAGATTATGAAAATGTGATTTTTTTTTAATAATTAAGACTTGTGCAAAGAAGAGATTTTCAGGAAAACTTTTATGCAAATTTACCGAACTATCATCAGGAACGAAACGTCACAGAAAGGGTCTCATCTTGAACTCATGTCATTGTGCCATCGCAAGCTGCCTCAACCTGCCCAGCACCTGCCCATGAAATGGGTCAGTTTTGCGAAAAACTAGTAGGGGTCTAAAAGACAAGGAAGAACAAAGACTGCAATAAGCAAGATAATTGCTCAACTAAACAGGATAAACAAAACAGAGCTAACCATACATGTTGTCGAGTATGGCAAGCAAAACTCCAGTAAAACAAATAGCTAAATACAAGAGCAATAAGGAACAAAGTGTTGAGCAAGTAAAATATGCATTTATAGCAATCCAACTGTTCTATAGGCAGGGAGTAACTAACCCCACCAAGCAGTCAAGCATAGTAAGCATAGAAACTGAATAAGCATTTATAACGAAGCTCACAATGCATGTAATTACCACTGAATTCTTAAGTTCACCGACAAGTAACTATATTAATTGTAAAGTGCAAGTCACATGCTAATATATTGCAACTAGCGTAATGCTATTATCATAAGCATTTAACTAGTACGCGCATCTATCACTAGCAAAGAACTGCGTAAGCAGTTCAACCAACAAGAGTAGCGCCACAACAGGCGTGCATAGTTCAATGAGTAGAAAGCTGAACTACAGAGCAAACAAGCAATTCACATCACAGTACGCACATTTCATAATAATGTGAATAATTTACATTTTGTTTTGATTATTAGCTGGCCGTTGTGGGTACGCACAATGCACGAAACGTAGAAACAACCGAGATCGATTCGGGGCTTTATTATGTTATGTATTTTATGATACTCCGAATGACTGACTGAGTCCGCTTCTAAGGGGACAACCAATGACCAAGAGAGTAAATCCCCAAAGGCATAAGTGACCTGTGGATGCATCCAAACTTCTGCAGAAGTGGCCTGAAGGCTATCTTTGTAGCATTTTCCCTAACTCTGATGACTGGAGAATCCGAGTCTTTTGCCCGTAACTGCCATTAAAGGACCTATCCATCGGAGTTTTGTATCATCCTATCTTTTGATTAACCGTGTCGAATGAGCACGACGGGGGTTTCTTAACCGTCGTCCCATTTTACATGCTCTGGTCTTTTGACCCACTCGAGTATCTTGCCTGTGAAGGCGCATAGTCACTATTTAGTGAATTATACGTGCCAATACACGTTTGAGGCAACCACACACCTCTCATCCTACTCACCGAAGTACGTAACGTACCTATTCAAAAGTACAACCGCGATGAGAGGGGTCAACTCATAGTGAGGGTAACAACATCACTATTTTATGATCTCAAACACGTGACATAACACGTTCGAGGTAAACATAGACCTCTCATCCTACTTATCGTAGTGCGCAAAGTAACTGTTCAGAAGTACAACTACGATGAGAGGGGCATGGATTTCTCAAAAAGAAATCCCCACAATAATGCTTTACTGATAATATATGGTGTAACCATTCAAGTTCAAACTTGTCATGCTCAGGTCCTTTAAACCGTCACGAGCCTCTTGCCTGTTAGGCGAACATCGATATTACATGATTAATAGAAAGTGTCAAAACACGCCTCGAGGTTACTACAAACCTCTCATCCTGCTCCTCGTAGTTCAAACATATCGTACATGACTAAGGGTACGACTATGAGGAGAGGGGCATGGATTTCTCAGAAGAAATCTATCAACAATCGTCTCGTGAAGGAAAGAAAAACGACAACTATCTTAGTTGGCCAGAAAACCCAATAACTAGGTCTCGCACTGGTCTAGCGATGGCGCATGTTCCTCAGTAGAACCTTCACCCACCTTATGCACATGCCCTTAAACAGGGTTATCCGAGTTGTATCGGATACACGAACTGAAGTTGTAAACACTTCTCCCAAACACATCAATTTGGGAGATGCAGTCGCTATCTCGCAAAAGGCCTTCGAAATTTGCTTTATGAAACAATACGTTTCGAAAATAGGTTGGTGCCTAAAAGTTATCCTTCTTGGAGAACCAAGTGCATAAGTGTGCATCATGTCTTTTAAGACAAATAAACAAGTTGAAATACGCTCGAAGCTACACTCAGTGACTGCAAGCTAACAAAGAACATACACATGCACATTATAATACAACGATAAAGTACAATTGATCCCTAAAGTACAAGACTGCATGTCGAGCGCAAAACCTCGTAAGCAATACACAAAGTACAAAATCATACCTCAGCTTAACAGTCGAGCAAATACGTGAATACTCAAAGCAATGCACGAGGTACAAAACCGTACCTTGGCCAATCAAACACGCAAGCAAATGAGTACACAAGATCGTGCACAAAGTACAAAATTGTACCTCAACTAAACATACATACAAGCAAGTAATAGTCAAGGCAAACGAGCATCAACAACATAGAGAGCAGAGAGAACAGGAGAAAAGCCTTGGCACATATAGCGCGACATCAATAGAAAAGGAAAATGCAAGGAAAGTAAAGAGGACAAGGATTGCACAACCGCGTTCTTGAGTTAAAACACATACGTATATATTTTATACATATACGTATATCATCATCCTCTTTCATTTGTAATTATCTTTCCTTATTTTAGCATTTATCCGTTTATTGTCCTTTTACGCAAGAATTCCCTACCTTGAGGGGTTGTGGGTCCTTTTACGCCTGCAGCGTAGGTAAGCACGAGCTCGACCACAGGGCGCGAGCGAGATCCATCGTTCAACCTGCGATGCTTAGTATGTTAGTGATATGCCATTAAAAGAAGAAACACAATAAGCACAAGCTGAACCCTAACCTATTATCATAAGATCACGAGGGGCTCGGTTCCTCGCTTGCAGGCAGCAGAGGCTTCTTGCTTGCAGGCTGCAGAGGCAGAGACTCTGCACCTTGCAGAGGCAGGGGCCTCACCCCTGGCTGGCAAAAAGCAGTAGAGGCAGGGACTCCCTGCCTGCTAGGACAGAGAAGGCAGGGGAGGGAGTAGAGGCTTCTTACCGAACCTGCCACAACAGGACAGGGGGTGACACCCCCTGTCAGAACACGAATCAGGATAGGGTGGCGCAGCCCCCTACTGTAAACGAGACAGGCAGGCAACGACAAGATCAAGGCAGGGGGTGAAGCCCCCTATCGAAAAACAAACGAGATGCAGGGGGCGAGCCCGGAAAACCAAAGGCGGCAGGGGAGGTAGATCCCCCCCACTGAAAATTGAGAGATAGGGGGCAAAGCCTCTCACCAGGAAGAGCATGAAGAGACAGGCCCCCTGTTGGGAACACCCTGTTGGGTCGCCCCCTGCCAGGAAACAAGAAGAAGGCAAGGGAGGCTTTGCCCCCTGCTGGAAAACCAAAGGAGGCAGGGGCTTTGTCCCCTGTCGGAAAAAACAAAAGCAGGGGGAGCCTCGCCCCATACTGGCAAACCACAGGAGGCAGGGGGGCGAAACCCCCTGCTGGAAAACAATCACGAGGCAGGGGGCTTCGGCCCCTGCCGAGGAACAATAGAGGGCAGGGGGGTCCTCACCCTCTGTCAGGAATATAAAAAGAGGCAAGGGGGCGGAGCCCCCTACCGGGAACAGGATGGGGGCAAGGGGCAGAGCCCCTGTCGGAAAACCCATTAGAGGCAGGGGACGGAGCCCCCTGGACGTCGGCCAACGGCTGGCGATGGTCGATGGCAAACAGAAGAAGAGGACAAAGGAGCGGGAAGCAGTGGTGGTAGCGTTGTCGCCTGGCGGTGGTGCTCGCCGACGACGGCGGGTCGGGAAAGGCTACGAGAGGTAGAGTGCTCGGGTGTCATCGGGGGTTGCTCAGGTGAATGTCGGGGGACACATAGAGAGGGGAGCAAAGGTCGCCGACAACTTTGGTCATCGATGGCCGCAGAGGAAGGGGAGGAGATGGAGACGGGAGGCAGAGAGGAGAGAGAGAAGAAGGGGCGAGGGTTTTGCCCCTCGTCTCACAGCTTACGCCTTTAAAAAGGCGCAGGCTTTCGATCCTTCGAGAAGCCGGGTCAGCTCGGGTCCGGGTCAGACTCGGATCCGACACAGCGGACCAACCCCCGACACATGTTTGACACGTGCCCTACACGTGTCTGACACAATTTTTTTTTTAACGGGATTTACAGGACGAGGAGGAGAGAGTGTGAGAAAGGAGAGAGAGAGAGAGAGAGAGAGAGAGAGAGAGAGAGAGAGAGAGAGAGAGAGAGAGAGTCGGTGATGGATCACATCACAGGGTGGGGATCAAGAGGAGAAGAGAGAGATGGAGAAAGTGGAAGAGGAAAGGGGAGAGAGAGAGGGGCTTGAGAAAGGGGTGTGTCGGGGCAGGAAGAATCTAAAATGCTCATAAAATCGAGACTTATAGGGCCTATCGAGCTTGGTAGGCCGATTAGGCTCAGCTCGTTTGCTCGATCTGAGCTTCAGAGCTAGTACAAGCTCGACTCATTTACGACCTGAGCCGAGCATAACCGAGCCGAGCTCGAGCTGGCTCGGTTCTTTGTGCATCCCTATATATATAGTGATTTGTAAGTGAAATCATGCGTGCATTCATTGTGCAATGGCATAAAAAACTTCTCTCACCTATGGGTGTGTTAAGCATAGTTTGTTTGCCAGGACTCATAGCTTTGATCATGTTTTTCCAAAATAAAATCATGATTTCTTGTCATGATTTTTTTTGCATATTGTAGTCCATTGATTTTTAATGCCCTTGAAATCTTTCTTACACATCACAATGATATGATCCAAATCCTTTTCTTTATTACACAAACCATGTACATCACATCCATAGGGCTTTTTTGACCATCTGATCATTTGATTGGACGGTTCAAGGTGGGTGCACATGGGGACACTTACCAATTTCTCGTGTGTGTGTGTGTGGTCTCTCTCCATCTCCCCCCCCCTCTCTCTCTATATATATATATTTATACAATGTAACATGGACACTTTTAAAGGGGAAACACACCCGTATTGATGTAGGTGATATCTGAAGACGGCTTCCTTTGTGTTAGGTGAAGTCAACCGCACTGACATCCATTTTTGTCCGAAAGTAGTTTGGGTTAATCCTAACAAAGTTCAGTTTTATCTATATTATATAGATAAATACATAAATGCACACACACACACACACACACACACACACACACACACACACACACACATATATATATATATATTTGTGTGTGTGCAAGAAAGATTTCAAGAGCATACAAAATCAACTTACTGGTGGATGTATTCAGACCAGGTAAACCAACTCGGCTGATTTGAGGGGTGGGGGAGAGTATGTGTGTCTCTCTCTCTCTCTCTCTCTCTCTCTCTCTCTCTCTCTATATATATATATATATATATATATATATATATATATATATATAGAATGGGGATTGTGCTGCCCCCTTTTTCATTAGGTCACTGTTAGGACCCCTCCAAAAATCGTAGTTTTAGGTGTTTTATGCTAGATCTGAACCATTTTTTATTGTTTATAATTGTTTATTTAATAGAAAACATGTTTTTGATTAAGCATCTTTATGCTCAGCTGTGTATTTTAAAGAGGTAAAAAAAATCAATGGTTGATATTGTACTAAAATTTGATGATAAAATATTCACATTTTTACATCAAATCAATTCGAAACAAGCTTGATTCTTAATAAATAAACACTGATAAACACATCTAATGGTTCAGATCTAGCATAAGACACCTAAAACTATGGTTTTTGGTGGGCCCCAACAGTGACCTTACAAACCTAATGAAAAAGGGGGCAGCATATATATATATAATATGTAATTTGGACCGTCTCAGACTCCTTTAGAAAACATACTTATATATATATAATATGTAATTTGGACCGTCTCAGACTCCTTTAGAATGCATACTTGCATGTGTTTTTTGTTTAATCTAAACCCATAAATGTGATCTCTACACTTTATTTAGTAGAAAAACATGTATTAGTTTAAACCTTTTTTTATGTTTAAATGTGTTTCTAGCTCAATGAAAGAATGAACGGTATATATTGCACCAAAAACTTGATTAACTAAAAATCAAGAATTTTAGTTAAATTGATTCGCGATCCAAAGCATGTTTTTTAATAAGTAAGCAAGCAATGCTAAACACATCTACAGGTTTGGTAAGCAAAAGACTTGTGCAACTGGGTCGGTCTGGGAGATAAATGGTCTAGAAGATACACATTATTTTATCTCTTATATATATATATATATAGTGATTAGTAGCTGCTTAACCAAAATGCAAGCACGTTGAGCGTCCATCGCGCACGTGATGCTCAGCATGCAAAAAAGCTTTTTGCGGCACTTTTGAAGCACCGCTAAAAACAAACATTTTAATGCCAGGCGCACCCCTGTTGAGGTATTTAGCAATGCTTTGAAGTGTCACTAAAGGTCCCAGCAGAACTGGGACCTTTAGTGGCGCTCCAAAATGCCGCTAAATTGTATTTTTATGCAGAAAATGCGCTGAGTGTCCATCACGCATGAGTGCGTTTTCATTTAGCACATATGGGATTAACCAGCTACCACTTTTCCTATATATATATATATATATATATATATATATATATATATATATATATATATATATATATATATATATATATATATATATATATATATATATATATATATATATATATATATATATATATATATATGGGGAAGTGGGCGGCCAGTAATCTGGGTTGCCTTGGATGAACCATGGTTTTTAAGCTAGGCACATGGGCATTTCCCTAATAAATTGTTTTTCTATCTTGTCTGGATGTATTCAGACCAGGTCAACCAACCGGGCTGACCCCACTTGGGGGAGAAGGGTTGATTTGGGTTTCCTCTGATGAACCACTGGCTCAACCCACTGGGCTTATAAACTATTGCACGAGCATTTCCTTATGTAGTTGTTTCTCTCTTGTGGTCTTTTCTTACGAAACATCTTTTTTTGTGTTTTCGAGTCATATTGCCAGCATCATACATTATAGGAGATTTGATAGCACATAACAGATAGTTTGCTGGGCTTGTTTCTGGTGAGCAGAAAAATTTGATGTCAAAATGTAAATGTTGAGGATGTCAATGGAGATGATCTTAATTAACGTCTATATATCTGGAGAATCTTTCTTATCATGCTGATTTCATGCTTCCTGCATCTGAAATTATGCAAACTGGGATTTATAGAAATTTCTTTCAGGTTGAGAAGGCATTTCGTGAGGGTACTGCTCGGCAAAATGCACATAGCATATTCATCTGCCTTGCATCAAAGTTGCTGGAAGATCGTGTTCATGTAGCTTGCAAAGAGATTATTACATTACAAAAGCAGGTAAGAATCTGCTAAATTGCTTACTTTTGTAGGAAATTATTCCGACTGCTAGGTATCTCATGCATTGTTTATTTCCCATTCACAGATCAGGTTACTTGAAGAAGAAGAAAAAGAAAAGCATGATGAAGAACAACGTAAAGAGAAGAGGAGAACAAAGGAAAGAGAGAAAAAGTTGCGAAGAAAGGAAAAACTGAGGGGAAAAGAAAAGGCATGTAATGACATTGATCTGACAGAAAAGGTTCCCTCTTCGACAATGTCTTCAAACAATTGCTCCTTAGGTGCTGAAGATGAGCCACTTCCTATGTTTTGTTCAATTGATTCAATAGAGGAAAAAGGAGATACTACACCAGCCACCTCTCATTCTCCTGAGGTCATAGATGGAAACAATCCAATGGAAAATATCAACATGGATGATGTATATGTGAATGATGAAGTGCTCAATGTGAGAGATAATAATAGTGTTTATATGGCTGAACAATTTAAATCTTCACAGAGGAAGATAAAGTCTAGGGGCCAGGCCCTTGTGGATCTTGCATCAAAATGGTATGATAGGCACGACCCTGAGATAGGGAATAGTACTGATTACATTGAAGAATCAGATGCAAAATTGCACGGCTACAGAGGAACTTCTTCCAGGTATGCTAATGGAATTCAAAGACAATCAAGATGCCAACTTTCAAAGCCCATCATCAGAAGTGCTCCAAAATTCATTGATAACTTACAACATTCTAGTTTCAAGGTAGATGATCGATATAAGGGGAATTCCTGCAGTCGTAACCTTCAGAATGGATATAGGGTGAAAAGCAGCCAAATTTCTTTCATGAGATCAAATCGGGGAACCAATACTGCAAATCAGAATGACAGACTTGTGGATATAGCTGAGCCATTTTGTAGGGTTGGAAAATTTAGCAGTAGTAGCGTCTCACATGATTGTGGAGTTTCAAGAGGCAAGGGGGTATCAGGGCATACTTATGCTGGTCGTGGAGTTCCCCATACCAAAAAGGTATGGGAGCGTATAGAATTCAGGAGAAAATTTACCAGAAGCAACTCAAACTCTAATATTACTTCGAAGTGTGCAGATTCTCAGAATGATGATAGAAACGAGGAGCAGACTCTTTGTGTTAGAAATGCGAATGATCATCAGTCAAATGATTCAGCAAAGTCCTCATATGATGAGCATTCCTCTGAAGTCTCAACAATTTCAGCTGAATCTGATTCTGTTAATAATTCCGATTGCCACGAGAGCATGAATAGCTTCAGAAATTTGAGCTTAGAGATGTACAATTGTGGGCAGGATGATTTTGGATACGATTCATCTCGTCAGCACCTGGAAAACTCTGTTCATGGAGAATCTTCTTGTTCGACACATTGTGCACGTTCCATGGATGATGCTTCTGATCCTTTGATGATCACCTCTGGCTCGGATAATGGTTTGTCATATCTCAGTGAAGGAAACCTCAGCGCTGCCAACTCATGCATCCAGAATGCAGAATTCTCCTCTGCATCTGATTCTGAATACACTAGCCCATCACAAGCAAGAGAAAACTCCAGTTTATACGAAAATGACACTTTCCATTTCTGCCCTGATGTGACTGATGGTAATAGCAAAACAAATGGTGACTCACTTCAAAGCATGGCAGCTGCACCTTTGGTCTTGGATGACTGTGATAGGTTCTCAGCTAAACAGCCAACAAAAACTTGTTACCAGGAAGGCAATGGAATGCCAATGTGCTCTGCAGAAAGTATCATTGACATGGAATCTCAGCAACATACAGTGCCTACTCATTGCAACCCTTTCCCTGTATTTCCTGCACATGGTATGGGCTACTATCAGACTTCAGTTTCTTGGCCAGCTGCTGCTACCAATGGACTAACACCATTTTCTCAGCCTCATCATTTCTTAATGTCTGGACATTTGGGGCTCAATTTATCAACTGATGGATCACCTGGCTTTTGCATGAAGTATGGAGCTTTACAACCTTTGACCCCAATGTTCAATGTTGGCAACTTTCCTTTTTATCCATTTAAAGCCAATGTCATGATCTCAAAGGAACATGGTAGGCCATCAAAGCCAGTGATGCATGAAGCAAATGATACAAGGTTGTCCTACAAATCCAATGCACTTCAAAAGGTAGATGAGCATTTTGAAAGGCCCTTTTCCAAGAGCCAGATCCATAATTCAGTGGAAGCTCTGCCGCATGCACAAGATGGTAATCTTGGGAATGTCTCATGCCACGATGGCCAAGACTTTTCACTATTCCACTTTGATGGCCAAGATGCAGGGTCTGCTAGATTTCCCCTGAGTGCACTCTCTTTAAAAGACAAAGTTATTGGTGATTTTCATTCACGTTCACAGATTGCTGCTCCTGTGCAAGTTGATGTTGCACAAAGAAAGAAAGAAGGAATTATAGAAGAATATAGCCTGTTTGCAGCAAACAACAGGATTCATTTTGCATTTTTTTGATCACTTTGCATAGATTTGAATAATGCCTTTTCACCAGCCAGAAGTTGCAGCATTGTGGAGACCTATTCCATGAAGTAATTTCAGCTGCATGTTGCCAACCTGTAATTAGGTACAGAATGTTGTCAAAGATATTCAGTTTTCCTGCTTTCTCAGCTGATTTCTATTCAATTTAGTCTTTTTTTACTGTAAAAACTGCGAGATTGTTGATTTTTTTTATATGAGCTTTCCATTATCAATGAAATATTTATTGATATTTAATCAGGATAAACTGATCAGTTGATTGCTATTCAATTTATAAACAGATTAGTTGATTGCTATTCAATTTAGTGTTTTTTTTTCCTCTTTTTAATGTGAAAAATTGTGAGATTGTTGATGTTTTTTGTATGAGCTTTCTATTGTCAGTGAAATATTTATTGATATTTTGTTAGGATAAGCTGATGACATGGAAAATTTGCACATTAATCAAACGTTATGCCTATCGTGACCATTCTTATAGACCAAGCTGATTTTAGTGTTGAATCAATGGACCAAGCACAGTTATCTCAGGCGTTCCAAGTGTTTATGGATGAAATGTAGATGGACCAGATGTTACTCAACGAACGTTGATCTATTGCTTGGCATGATTTTTAAGAGTTTTGGATGGAAAGAAAGGAAAAATTATGCTAGTTTTTTTTCTTTCAAAAATGCTAAACTATTTGCATTTGATGGAAATCACGTTCGTTCCATTTCAATTCCTATGAATTGTCTTAAATATTAATGGATCAATTGATACAATGAAATTGAGTAAACATTTATCTTTAGTTCAAACAGAAAGAGAATGCAGCTTGTATCACCATGTTGTGATACACCTCCCTCGGATAGCCCAGTGGCAGGATGGCGTGGAGTGCATGATCCCCCAACTGTACTAGAGGCGTCGGCGTCAGCGGCTCTTACCGGGGCAGCTCTACCCTATCCATGAATCCATTGGTTTGTCAACATGTCTATCATCTGCTTCCTTATCTGCAATCATGCATGGATAGATGTGTAACACTCATTGTATTTGTCCCCAATGGGCTCTTTGTAAAATTTTGAAAAAAAACACGTGCATAAAAAATTAAAAAGAGCTTAAAAGCATGAAGCTACATCCCTTTTGTGCTAGCCTTGCCTGAAACTCAACATTTTCCCTCTCCTGTACAAATAAAATGGTCACCAAGAGTCAAGAGCAGTAAAAAATAGAATAAAGTTGCAAGTTCATATCGGGTCAGCAATACGGGTAGATAATGCCTCATAAGATGATGCAACCTGCACAACCCTCAAGTCACTAGTATTGAAAGTCTGTAAGAAAGGGGTATACTAGTTATTTTATTATATTTACCTTTATGCTGTACTAAAAAGGATCGACCCTCTTAGAGAGGTGTACTCTCATTTCACTATATCTACAGAGAAACTTTGTTCTCTCCCGTCTTTGTTATCTCTTCTCTAACTATAACCTCTTTTCTCTTATTTATCATATTATTAACATGGTATCAAAGCCATGCCTTCATTTTTAAAGAGAAAATTGAAGGCATTTGTGAGGGGAGGAGGGCTCCATTTTGATGTTGCATAAAGACTGTGTTAATGTCATCCTTGGAGGTGTCGATTAGTACAATCATGTCAGTTTTGTGATTTTTGAGTTAGGGATTTACTAGCTCATGATTTTAGAAGATTTTATTGAAGAAGTATTGGATTTTTGGTGATTTTTCTAAGGATTTCTAGATTGTAGAGGAGTTCCTGACCAGATTTGAGAAATTTCTTGAATCTAACAAGGTTTTTAGTTTTTTAGTCCAAAAATTGCTTGGATTCAGATCATTTTTCTTGTAGGAGGCTGAGAAATCTGCTTGGGTGAGCAGGTTTGGTGTTTTGGAGGAGTTTTGTGGAGTTTTTGGGGTGATACTAGCAGGCGGTAACCCATTTTTTGGGTTTTATTGTGCAAGACTGCCTTGGTATTGCTGAGTTTGGGCAATGTTTGGCTTGGTTTAGTGACTTTAGTCCAAATAGCATATGTATTATGCTTTGAAAGCATGGTTGATGTTTTAGAGGATCTTTGTGGTGTTGCTATCAGGCGGTAACCCATTTTTTGGGTTTTAATTATGCTAATTTTTTTGTTTGGCTCTACAGGAAAGTGAAATTGAAGATGATACTGGACGTAGGTGATGATGTTGATAATTGTTGTTGTCCTGGATCTGTTAGTGAAGGAATGAGATCAAGATTGACCTCTTTACTTTCCTGCTCTTCCACTTGATCTAAAAACAAAATTTCAAATACACATTCATGTCTCCTTGAGTAAGTCTGATCAAACCTATCTCTTTTAGCTAGAACTTTCTCTCCTTGATCCTCCATCATCTCTCTCCCACCTTTCCTTTCTTCAAAGGAAACTAGGAAGGACAAGTCACTCTCATTCTCAATATTCTCTCGATACTGGCTAAAGTATATCACATTCTCATGAAAAACCACATGTCTTCTTTCTAATTTTCTGGTCAGGTATATAAAAGTTCTAGACCTTCTGTACTTCCATCTCATTTTGTGTTTTATGAGTTTTCTGCACCTCATCATCATGCTTTTCTATCCCTAGTTCATTCCTATAGTGAACCTGAGTCCTATCTAAAAGCCGTAGGAAAGGAGTGACAAAGAGCCATGGTTAATGAAATGAATGCATTAGTTCAAATACAATCATGTGAACTAGTAAAACCTTCTCTCAAGAAAAATATTATTAGCAACAAATGAGTGTACAAGGTAAATACAAAGACAGATGGGTCAGTGGAGAGGTATAAAGTCAGAATGGTGGCTAAGGGGTAGAATCAATGGTTTGGAATTGACTTTGCAAAAACCTTTGCTTTTGTGGCTCAAATGACCACGATTCATACTCTTCTAGCAGTAGCAGCCATATAACAGTGGAACCTTTGGTAGTTAGATGTCAAGAATGCATTCATGAATGAGGACTTACAAGAAGTGTATATGAAGCTTCCATAAGAATACTTAGATCCATAAGGCATAGTGTGTAGACTTCGCATAGCTCTATACAATCTCAAACAAGCACCTCTAGCTTGGTTCAAGAAGTTTTATTTAGTAGTGAGGTCACTTGGTTTTGAGCAGCCTTGTTTATATCTTCCTCTATTATTGAAAAATGTATATTGCTTCTTTATGTAGATGATATGGTTTTCACTGGAGATGACATAAAGAATATTGAAATGACCAAAAAGAAACTGACCAATATGTTCGAGATGAAAGATTTATGGTGTTTGAAGTACTTTCTTGGACTTGAGATAGCTTACTCTTCAAGGAGACTGCACTTGTCCCAACATAAGTATATTACAGATTTCGTTGTGAAAACAAGATTGATAGATAACTCAAAACAAGTAAATTCTCCCGTAGAGGCAAATTTGAAGATGAGAGCTACTGATGGTGTTTAGTAGAGGATTCTATTGTATACATACTACTAGTTGGGAGCCTTATATATTTGACTATATCTAAACCAGATATAACACACACAATTCATGTAGTAAGTCAATTTATGAGTGCTTCCCGATCAGTTCACTTGCCAGCAATATTCAAGATCATCAGGTATGTTAGCGATTCTATGCATTATGGTATGTTTTCTCATCTTCGTTGGACAAAGTGTTGAGAGCTTTTTGTGATGCTGATTTTGGAGGCTCTACTAGAGATCACCTTTCTACTACATGATTTTGTATTTTTCTTGGAAGCTCCTTGTTCTCATAGAAGAGCAAAAAAGAATAAAGGGTGGACTTGCAGAATATAGAACAATGACTCAAGTTGTGGCTAAGATTATTTGGATTCGATGGTTATTAGGAAAATTGAGAATTTTATGTGAAAAAAAAACTAAGTTATATTGTGACAATATAAGCGCTATTCATATTGCAAATAACTCAGAGTTTTATTAGCACACTAAACACATTGAAATAGATCACCATTATACAAGAAGAGCTTATGAAGATGAAATTATGACTTTAGAGCATGTTAGCTCAAAGAATCAAATTGCCGATGTGTTTACAAAAAGTCTTTCTCCTTTGCATTTGAGTTCTTTCCTTTCCAAACTTAGAATGATTCTTTTACGTCATTTCAAGTTTGAAGGGGAGTATTAAAAGTCTTTATAATATAGAGTAGCATAATTTTATGTAAAGTAGTCTTGTTTGAGTTAGTATGTACATACCCTATAAAGAAGGGGAGCATACTAGTCATTTTATTTTGTTTACCTTTATGCTGGATTAAAGGGGATCAACACTCTTAGAGAGGTGTACTCTTATTTCACGATATCTATAGAGAAACTACGTTCTCTCCCTTTTTGTTATCTCTCCTCTAACCCTAACCTCTTTTCTCTTATTTCTCATATTATTAATAACTACCTCCTCCTCTTGAGAAAAGACAAGATCAATACCCAATCATTTTCAAAACTGGCTCAACCTCATACGATGAGACCCAAACGATCTCAGCAACCCAGCTGGTTTTCAAACCTAGCCTGACTTCGTTCAGCGAGACCCAAACGGTCTTGACAGCCTAGTTCCTATTTTTAAATTGGCTCAACTGCGTTTGGATCTCGACAACCCAGTTGCCATTTTCAAGCTGGCTCAACCTCGTTCAACAAGACCCAAAATGGTCTCGACAACCTAGTTTTCGTTCTCAAAACTGTCTCGACCTTGTTCAACGAGACCCAAATAGCCTCAACAGCCCAGTTTCTATTTTCAAACTAGACTGACCTTGTTCTGCGAGACCTTAACAGTCTCAATAACCCAGTTTCTATTTTCAAACTGGTCCGACCTTGTTCGACAAGACCCAAACGGTCTCGGTAACCCATTTTCCATTTTCAAAATGCCCAACCTTGTTCAGCGAGACCCAAACGCTCTCAGTAACCCAATTCCCATTTTAAATTGGCCCGACCTCATTTGGCGAGACCTAAATAATCTTGGCAACCCAATTTTCATTTTCAAAATTGGATCGACCTTATTCGTCAAGACCTAAACGACCTCACAATCCAGTTCCTATTTTTAAAACTAGCTTGGGTTTGCCATCTTTTTTTGCGGTTCGGTTTCAGGATGACAAAAGTTTTTCTATCCCCCTTTCTAATTTCCCTGCTTTTTGCTCTGACGGCAAAAACATTTTTCCATCTAGTTGTTGGATGACAAAAAGTTTTGTTGCCCCTTTTTGCTCGGATGACAAAACATTTTGTCGTCCATTGGCAGATGGTAAAATCATTTTGTTATCCATTGCTGGATGACGAAATTGTTTTGTCGTTCGTTACCCCTAATTTAAGGATAAACCTCAGGCATTATCCCTATCATATCATAACCTCACTATGCACATTTCTTGTTCAACTCTCCCCATGGAATGAGCTCTATCCCTTCCTTGGGGATAAACACATATCTATTTGGGTTAGATTTGAATAAGAAAACTTCTTGACCCGTATCTCATTTTTGACCTCTATAAATAGAGGCTGACTAGAACTTGACCCATCAAAGAATTCTATGTCCTAGTGTTGGCACTAGAAAGAACGAATAACCTGACCTTGCCTTCGCTCTGACCCTCTCTTGTCTCGATCCAGGAACCCCAATGCAGAGGTGCTACAATAACCACTGCCTCAACTATCATACCTATACAGAGGTACTGCTGGACCCAGAAGAAGTCGCTCTCGAATCGTTACACATGCCCCAGGAGGGGGCTTTGGGCAAAAAAAGTTTGTCAGTTGATCAAAAAGACTAGTGGACCTAGTATCTGAAAAAGGTAATTTTTAGATCAACTCAGTTGTTTATTCTTTATTTTGGTTTCATATTTATTTTATTTTATTATTTATTGCATAAGTGCTTATACATATTCTTGATTTGAATTGCATATATCATTTTATTTGGAGTTATGAATCTAGATTTTTTCAATAGTGAACTTCAAGCTATGAAGATCAAGCTTGCTTCTGCTTCACCTTCTCATGGAGAAGGACGATTAAGGCTTGAAACGAGCGACTCACATCTTTTAATTTAGAAAAAGGTTTTACGAAGTTAAGGTGAGTACATTTCTTTTGTCGCATTTTTTTGTTAACAACTGCGAGTAATGGTAAAAAGTTAGTTCATGTTAGACAATAGAAAAACATAACTCGCTTTCGAGACTCACTGAAAAATATGAGATAAGGTAAATGCTCTTTGGTAGTTTCATTCCCGCTATCATGTCCTATTTGTGATTCTCAATAATTCTTTTTATGAATATTTCTAGATGCTACATAATCAACATATATAATACATTCATGTTAGATTTAAATAAGTCTATATTCAAAAGTAACAAACAAACAAACTTGCAAACCTAAAACTTATATCACTGCTCAACAAAGTATCCATAAAAAAAATCATGCTCGTTCTCCTCTTTTGCTTGCTACCATCTGACTTGTTCTTATCAGCCCATTTTCATGACAAATTGCAATCGAATATAAGTATGTACATGTAGTACTACTAACTGTATACACACTTAACTTATTTTATTATACATCTTACCATAACTTGATCTATGCATGGGGGTGAAACTTTGGTTTCCTTTCTGCTGCTATGTTTTCTTCTTGGTGGCATGTCACAAAAGACCTAAGATATACATAGAAGATTTAAGACATTTGAGTAATTCATTAAAAAACTCTTGATAAATACATAAAAACAATTCATTCAACAATTCTTTACAAATACACACAAAAACATAGAGAAAAGCACACAAACATTTTACAACAAGAGGTACTCAAACACACTATTATGCGTGCTTTCACTTGTTATGGCCAACCTCATCACATACACTATATATTAGGGAATGGAACTTTGACCTACCGATGGATTGAAGAAACAAGCACAAAAAAAAAAAAAAAAACCACACACGAAAACAAGAATTTTACGTGGTTTGGCAAGAATTGCCCACGTCCATGACTGCATTTAGTCTTCTTCTTTATTGATTGATGTACACAATACAGAGGAAGATGCCTTCTTAAATAGGAGTCTACAAATTTTATATAGAGTCTACTAGTGTTTCTGGATACAACAAAGAGTTTAGGATAAAATGATATAATTACCCTCCAAAAAATCTGCATCGAGGACTATCGCCCCTGAACCCTCATCTTATAGGCAAGGGGCCGATCCCCTTGCACCCCCCCCTAACTTACTGCAAAGTTGAAATTGCAAAAAATATGAATTTATATCGAGGTAGGAAACACGATCTACACTCTAACAATTTCTCACTTGGAGACTAATTTTTTTACAGGAACCACACCTTGTGACTTCTCTCCTTATGTAATTCAAAATCTCAATGCAACACCTTCAACTACTATCCATGAAGGACAACTGAAGTTTTGCATAACCTCAATTTCTTTGCAGTAACTATCTTGGTCAATGTGTCTGTTGAATTTTTTGATCTACGAATCTTCTCAAGTGTTAGTGCCCCATCAACCAACAAATCATGAATGAAGTGATACTTTATCTGAGTGTGCTTCGTTCTAGCATGAAATGTTGAATTCTTTGCTAGATGAATCACACTATCGTAGAAAAGGACATTATTGCTTTGCTTTATGCCAAACTCTTCCAAAAAATTCTTCAACTAGACTATCTCCTTGTTGGCTCTAGTAACAATAATATATTCAACTTCAGTGGTGGAAATAGCCCTAATCTTCTACAATTGAGAGACCCAGCTTATAACAATTCTAACATGAAATGTTGAATTCTTTGCTAGATGAATCACACTATCGTAGAAAAGGACATTATTGCTTTGCTTTATGCCAAACTCTTCCAAAAAATTCTTCAACTAGACTATCTCCTTGTTGGCTCTAGTAACAATAATATATTCAACTTCAGTGGTGGAAATAGCCCTAATCTTCTACAATTGAGAGACCCAGCTTATAACAATGCCACCCAAAATGTAGACATAATCTGTGGTGCTTTTACAATTATCAACATCACCACCTAAATCCACATCAACAAAGCCTTGCAAAATCATGTCACCTTTGTTAAAATAAAGTGCCATGTCTATGGTACCTCTCAAGTAACGAAGGATCCCAATGTTGCTTCCCCTGAATATGCCATGTACCTGCTCACAACTCCCATTGCTTGTGCTATGTCTGGTCTAGTACAAACCATAGCATACATTAGGCTGCCAACTATTGAAGAATACGAAACTTTGGACATATATTCATAGTACTCATATGACTTGTGTGACTGCTCTTTCGATAATTTGAAATGACTTGCCAAAGAAGTACTTACAGGTTTTACATCCTGCATATGAAACCTGCTTAACACCTTTTCAATATAATAATGTTTGAGACAACTTCAAAAAGCTAGCTTCTCGATCTCGAGAAATTCTCATCCCAAATATTTTCTTTATAACTCCTAGATCATTCATTACAAATTCCTTTGATAATTGTTGCTTTAACTTCTTCACCTCTTGAATGTTAGATCCTACAATAAGCATTTTATCTATATACAAGAGAAAAATAATATAGCAATCATCAAACCTATTAAGGTAACAATGATAGTCCATCTGACATCTCATAAATCCATGGTTACACATGAATCCATCAAATTTCTTATATCACTGTACGAGGGCTTGCTTCAAACTATACATGTTTTTATTCAACTTGCACACAAGCTCTTCCTTACCCTGCATTGCAAACCCTTCTGGCTGCATCATGTAGATGTCTTCTTCCAAATCATCATGAAGAAAATCAATTTTCACATCTAATTGCTCTAAGTGCAAGTTTTTAGCTGCATAAATACTCAATACAAGCCTGATTATAGTTAATTTAACAATATGAGAGAAAATTCCAATGTAGTCAATACTTTCTTTTTGTTAAAAATCTTTCACAACCAGCCCAACTTTGTATCTCTACTCACTTGTTATGAAGTGCCCTTTTCCCCCTTAGTAGTTGGGTCAAAACTCATATATTCTGGCTCACCACTATCAACCAGCAAGTAATGCAAAGAAGGAGAATATCACTAAGTAGGTTTAGATGCCCTAGATGATCTACTCAGTTTCATCACATGTGTGCTAGGTTCTGGTTATGGCATAATATTTTCAGGATTCTCCTAGACTCTATTTGCCACATCATGCTCAGAGATCTCCTCCAATTCAACTTGCTCACCCTTTTCTGCATTATCAGATCATGCAACAAATCTATCTTTATACAAGATATTTTCGTTAAATATAACATCTCTCCTTATAATCATTTTGTGATGATTATCCCAAAATCGATATCCAATTTATCATTCCTATATTCAATAAAAAAATACTTCATGAACTTTGGATCTAGGTTATCTCTATCATCGAATCTACATGCATACATGAAACACAACAAAAAACTTTCAAGTGTGACAGATTTACCTCTTTTTCTGTCCACGCCTCCTCTGGTAGTTGAAAGTCTAAAGGAATATAAGGCCCTTAGTTGATCAAGTAAGTTGTGCTCACTGCGTCAGTCCAAAATATTTTAGATAGTCCAATATGTATCCCCATGCTTCTAACTTGTTCATTCAAGGTTCTATTCATGCATTTAACAACTCCATTATGCTGTGATGTTCTTGGAACTCTCTTTTCCATATGAATCACATTTATCACAAAGAACTCCTTGAATTCGTTGCTATTATACCCGTCATTATCAGACTTCAAACACTTTATCTTTATTCTGACTCATTTTCAACTTGACTTTTCTACTTCTCACTCATTTATTTGAGTATACAATATTATATTTCAGAGTCAAAGGATGAATCAATAATTGTCACAGTGTTTCTCGTATCTGTAGTCATGTAAAAGGTGCCCATCTTATTGCCTCTTGCTACAACTATAACACCTTTGATGATTTTTGAAGATCCACTCTCAAAGGTCGTAACATATTCTTAATCATCAAGTTGTGCCACAAAGATTAAATTTCTCTTTAATCCTGAAATATGCTTGACGTTATGCAATTTCCATAGATTACCATTAGTAGTTTTAATTCAAATATCACAATTTCTTACAATATCTAAAGGTTTATCATCAGCAAGATAAATCTTTTCAAAATTTCTAACATAATTATCCTGCAATTCTAAGATCCACTAAAATCCAAGATCCAAGATTTAATGGACTATCAATACTCAAGATTAGGGCATCGAGAGCTGCCTTAATTGTTGTTGTATTGGCAGATTCTTTATTCTTCATTCTTCTTCTGATTTTGTTTCTTAGGCACTACAATTTCTCTTTAAGTATCCTTTCTTTCTGTAGTTCCAACAACTGAGACCCTCCTGCTTATTTCAAGATCTAGACAGACTCCTTTTCGTAGACTTAGACATGCCATGATCTTGACATCACTGATTTGTTCTTTCTTTGCCTTCAATGTTCAAGGTAGATCTCAAGGTTTTACCTGATTCTCTGATCTCGAACTTCATCTAACTTTAACTTGTTTGAATCAGAAGAACTGCTCACAACAGTCATAGTTGCACCCCAACTATTTGGCAGAGTGGACAAAAAATCAATGCTCGAACCTCATCTTCAAAGTTGATATCAACCAAACTCAATTGGCTCGTAATGACGTTGAATTTGTTGATATGGTTCACGACAAAGCCACCTCCAACCATCTTTAGATAAACAAATGACACACTAGAAATACCTTAATCGATATTGATGGCTTTTCGTACATGTTTGAGAGTGCCTTCATCAGACCAGTCCTGGTTTTCTCATTCTTGATGTTGAACATGACATTTTGAGCTAATGTTAATCGTGAAACTCCCAATGTCTGTCTATCCAACCGATCTCATTCTTCTCATTTCATATCCACTGACTTGATTCCAAGAAAGGGTTGATGCAACTTTTGATACATATAATCTTCAATTTGCATCTTCCAAAAACTGAAGTCCTTGCCATCAAACTTGTCAATCTTCACCTTTTCTTCGTTTACTGCCATTGCTTTCACTCTTCCCTCTGAACCGAAGCTCTGGTACCTATTGTTAGGGAATAAAACTTTGACCTATCGATGGATCGAAGAAACAAGCATGAAAAAATAAAAGGAGAAAAAACGACACATGAAAATAAGGATTTTACATGGTTCAACAAGAAATGCTTACATTCACGACCTCAACGAGCCTTCTTTTTTATTGATTGGGATATATAATACAGAGGAGAAGGCCTTTTTAAATAGGAGTCTACGAATTTTACATAGAGTCTACTAGTGTTGTTGGATACAACAAGGAATCTAGTTGGATCTACAAAAATTATGAATTTATATACAGGTAGAAAACATGATCCACACTGCTCAAAAACTACACTTGTATGACACAACATCCTTTGGTGATGTTTTTCGTCTCTTTACCTTAAGTCATCCTAGTGGATGTGTCACCTTTGTTGGATAGACTAAAATAAGAGTCAATGGAGCGTTGTATGAGACATTATTCAACATCAAAAGTAATTAAAATGTTTGATATGCAGCTAGATACGATTCAACTTTGAAGTACTTGTCGCAATAATCCTCTGGTAGCTTGCCCTTATACAAAATGCATACAATCACATATTCACTTAGAATTTCATTCATCTACAACTCTTCACAAGAGCATCATATCTTCTTAAGGTCAACATTATAGTCGTAAGATCGATCGCATATAACACTCCAAATATTTAACTCAAAAATTTTAGAATATTTTTTTTCTTAAATCACAACAAAAATATTTTATTAATCCCTCGATCAAATAATTTGGGCGGGTTACAGTAGATAAGACAAACTCAATAACATTAGGCAAATTAAAATTTTGCCTTAAAAGATTACAAGTCGTAAATAATACAATTAATGAATCTTTTAAAGTCATAGTTCTTTGGGACATCCATAGAAGATATGGTCTCATGGCACTCTCCACAACGACGATCGCAATTGCCTCAATATCTTTATTTATTTCCTGAAAAATAATAATTCAGATGGGGTCAGACTACATTCCGTCTGAGTAAGAAACATAATATCAATATGAATGTGCCCAGTGTCATGTGTACAAGTATATGTGAAACACCTTGATATCAGAAATGTCAAACATTCAAACAAGTTTTGAATGTACAGTTCATCTAATGCAAACATTTCATGGTTTAATACATAACGCAAAAATATTAATGAACGACACATCATATGAATGAATCATATTTATGTTATAACAATTTTGAATGCAAAGGAAAGCATTACTAAGCTATGCATCACATAAATGAATCACAATCATACTATAACAAATGCAACATCAAGCATTGTGTGTATACTTGAAGACTCTCGAATGTGTTCTGACTTTATGTTTTTCTTGTTAATTACTCTGTGGGTACGTACAGACATTCAACATGGTAGCGGACCGAGACCACACGGGGGTCTATTATGCTTTTCAAATTAATACCCCGTATGACTAGCCGTACGGATATCCAAAGGGGACAGTTCATGACTGAGAGTGTACTCCTTAGTGGCTAGAACTAGAATTAGGATGCACTCTGTAACTTCTGCAGAAGACTTGAATCTACCACCTAGGACGCATTGGTAGTCCTGCCCCTAACTCCGAGGACTGGGGACTGAGTGAGACGCTTAGCTCTCACAAAACATAACTATTCCACGGATCTTGTACCACCTACCCTCTCCAAGGTATACCATGTGTCCGATAACATATACACCGTCTTTCAGGTGTACCCAAAACCCTAGAAAACCGGTAACATATACCATTTTTAGGTATACCTAGAATCTTGAGAAACTAGTAACATATATCGTCTTTCAGGTATACCCAGAATCCTGCATTTAAGTTATATGTGCATATATTACATTTTGTTTGTTGCTTTGTGTGAGTCATTGCACCACAAAGGATTTCCAAAATCCCAACCCACACTCGGGGTGATCTCAGTGTATGCATATTACCTATTGAATGCCCAATAGGCACCAACCATAATTTCTGAGAATTTTGGCTCAACTTTGAGCCGAGTACTTATACTTATAGCATTTTAAAGTTTTATTTCTGAGCTCGGGTGTATGTTTCGTACCCCACTGACCATGCACTCATAATGCATGTCTCAAGTACAACTTTTCATAAGTGCTCGTATGACACTACAATGGTCTCACAAGACCGCAAGCTCAGTTTTGAGCTTTCACATGATCATGTCATGAAAAACATTTTTTTATTATGCAATTTTTTGCAGAACAAGCATATATCAACCAGTACAAGATATGTCATAATATTTACATGCAATCATGATGCAATTATATGCAAATCAATTAATATCATAAGTGCCCATATGGCACCACAAGGATTTGGCATGCTCAGTTTCAATCTTGTACTACCGTGCCCTTATAGTTTTTCTTATTTGTGCAATTATAACAAAATTATGCATTTAACAACAAGCAGTTCATGCATTGAAACATTGGTTGTGACCTTCATATGTCAATCACATATAAAACCATGTGCAACATGAATATGTCATTGACATCTCATTCATTTGCCACCTTAATCAACATATGACATTCTTTTCATAAGCATATAATAAAATCATCATGCTATCTAAACATGTGCACTAAAGTGAGCTTTTGCCATAGCCAATGTATCTGCGTATCAGTGCGTTTCAGACCTACTCTGAGTATGTGCCCAATAGTGAATATCAAATGTAACACATATTTCATTTGTAGGGAAAATAACTAGTACGATTTTCATTTTCTACATTCCATAATTTCAAGAATGAGATAGACATTCATTTCGAAAACAAATAGTACAATGTGCAACTTTCGCAAAAGTGTGTCTGTGTACACTATGATGGCAAAAAACAATCCATTTTTTTATATTTTTTCTTTAGATTGTCAAATAGAACAAGATCACATATACGCTTGACGTTTTCTGAATTCAAGTATTTTATCATTTATAAGATCGCACTGAACCCTTTTGTCTCACAAAATATTATATTATATATATATATTCTCTTTAGACTGTAATTGGGCTGCCCTGAGTCCTAGACAAGCCGATCGTCGGTGGCAACCACAACTAGGCATATTGACTAATAAGATCACGTTGTACCAGTTATGAACAAAAAGGCTATTAAACATACTATTTAGGAAGATCGTTATCTGATAGGCTGGGGTGGGACAAACCCCAACCTGTTATCATGCCACAAGGTGACATGTTTGCAGGGTGCTTATAAGATGATAACTAATAATTGGACTAGGGTCGGACATACCCCTATCGGTTCACATTTGGAAATACCAAATCAACAACACAACAACAACAACAACTACGCCTTCATCCCAAAACAATTGGGGTCGGCGATATGAATAAAAAAAAATCATTTTTGGTCTTCCACATGAATCCTTCTCCTCCAATCATTTCTATACAATGCCATGTCCTCGGTGAGGTTTAAAGCATTCATATCCTTTCCTATCATCTCCATCCAAGTCTTCCTAGGCCTACCCCAACCTCTTTTAACTAATATATTTCCCCATTTTTTCATCCTTCTAACTAGAGCATCATTAGGCCTTCGCCGAATATGTCACCGTAAACGATTCTCTCTCATCTTATTTTCAATGGGTGCAACGCCTACCTTCTTACGTATCTCCTCATTCTGAATCTTATCTTTTATTGTATTTTCACACATCCATCTAAGCATACACATCTTGGCTACACTCATTTTTTGAATATGATGTCTCTTGGCAGCCCAACATTCTGTACCATATAGTAAAGCGAGCCTAATAGTCATCCTATAAAACTTTCCCTTCAACCGCAATGGCATTCTACGATCGCACAATACTTCAGTTGTATTTTTCTATTTCATCCACCCAACCTTTATCCTATGATTTACATCTCTATCAATTTCTCCATACTTTTGAATGATAGATCCTAAATATTTGAAACAATCATCCACCAATATTTCTTGCTCACCAAGCTTCATTACACTCCCATCACTACTTCGTTACTTACTAAACCGACATTCCATATATTCTGTCTTACTCTTACTCAACTTAAAACCTCTTGCTTCCAATGTCTGTCTCCATAATTCTAACTTAGCATTAACCCCAGCTCTAGACTCATCAATCAAAACAATATCATCACTATGTTTATAGTCAGTCAGCCAAAGAACGTGCTTCATGGATCAGACACTGTGTATGTTGCCCCCTTTTTTATTATTATTTTTTTAACTTCCCATTTCTTGACAAAAATTTCTTAAGGCAACCATCACATGTATTTTAAGTTTTTAAGAATTGAATTTGTAAAGAAAAGCTATTGCATACTAATGTATGTTCTTTTTTTAAAGGCAAGATGGGGTTGTGGCAGACCCCGATTAAGACAACAATGTAGTGTTGTCAGGATTGCAGCACCCAGCCAACATGTCCTACACTGGTGGTGCATGAACGACAATGCAGTACACAACCATTGTAGGGTCGATAGACCCTGTCAGGTCAGCCAGGATGACCAGACATGGATGGCCCACCAATCTAACTCTCAATATTAATAGTCATGAATTGGAGTTCGTGCATACGGGAGGATAATTTTAAAAAAATTGGTGGGTTCATCCAAAACCGTTTTTCTCAAATAGTGATATTTTTTTTGAAACTTTTCATCAAATTTTCATCTCAGATTAGCCCTGGCAATTACCTATTGCTGAGAGCATGTGTATATGTCTGAAACATGCATCAAGATCTTCACACATGTATACTACATAACGGTGGGAAACATGTATGCCCCCTTTCTTTTTTTGAATCTAAATGGAAGAAATCAAAACAGGTGATTGCAACTTAGAATATGTTAAATGATTAACCAACCAGCATACTATGTAGATGAAGTTGTACATCGTATATAGTTATCAATGTATATACACATATTTTGAACTCAAATGAGAGATATCTAGGGAGGTGATAGTTCCAGCCGTGAGTGTATGTTTATGTGATTGAACTACAAGCATACCACATAGACAAAACCGTATTCATATAATTTCATAACTTGTATGGGGGAAATCAATACACAATTCCACATGTCATGACAGCAGACCATATACACAATATATCAAGGATCGGTTGGATGTTCGATCCGGCGTGGTTAAATATGATGACTGAGAAAGTATATATATTTTCAAATATACTTTCAAACAATATGCTGGATACATGTACTCCATGTCACTAAGCATAACATAAAGATAAAATGCTCTTACCCTTATTCGGAGAATCGAATTGCAAAACTACGTTGCTTCCTTTCTTTCTGGTTGTGGCTCTACGTAAGGTGAAAAAAGAGAATCTCACAACAACAATGAGGGGTCGTTGGAGACTTAGAGAGTAGAGAGAGATGAAAATGGTGGAGCCAAAATGAGTTCACATTTTTTTTCTCAAGGCCTACCTTTCCCTACTTAATCTCCCAAAAAAACCGGTTTTCAAAACTTTTTAAAACTCATGAAATGCCCCCCCCCCCCCCCCCCCCAATCCCACGATTTTGGTGGATTTCATTTCACTTCTATTGATGCCCTTCTCCACTTTGAACATTTTCTCATATAACTACTTTTCTTTTTGTTTTTTTGGTACCCCTCCACCACTTGTGGTAGGATTCCCCTAAAAATTTGGAAAAGTGAGAGAAGTAGTAACCTCTCACTTTTTTTTTTTATTTCATTCCACTCACGTTTTTCGTGGAGAGATTGCTAAAAGATAAGGATTCTTTAGACTCCATGTTTTTTTTTACTTTTTTCAAAAAGGTAAAAATGCAAGTAATTCATGCAAAAAGCCAGGTGCACAGAAGGTTTCAAACTGAGGTCCGTTCCCAAAGGGGCAACAAACCCCACCACTGTGCTATTTTGCATTTTGTTGTAAGTAGTGCGAAATTTATTTTATTTAAACCTGTTTGAGCCTATTTTCATTTTTATATATAAAAAGGAACAATGTTTTTCGTTGCAAGTGCGCACGGTGGTTTTGAACCTACGTCAAACCCCAGGAGGTAACAAGCCTCACCATTACACCACACTCTCTCTTGTTGTTTGTTTCGACAGAAATAAGCTTTCATTTTACGTTTCCCTTTGACGACTTCCATGTTTCCAAGTGGATCCTCTCGACTCCTCTTACACACCTACGAAATTTCATTAATCGCTTTCCGGGTATTGAATAAGGTTCCACAAGATATTTGGATCTATCAAGATCCAATTGCAATCGGGTTGGGATTCAGATCTCAAATCCGAGTTGGGTCTAAAATATACTTTAGATCTTCTGAACTCTCTAACTAGATTTTTGGATTTTAATTAAGATTCGATCGTATTTGGATCCATTGAGATCCAATTGCAATCGGGTTGGGATTCAGATCTCAAATCCGAGTTGGGTTTAAAATATACTTTAGATTTTCTAAACTCTCTAACTAGATTTTTGGATCTTAATTGAGATTCGATCGTATTTGGATCCATTGAGATCCAATTAGATTCAAATTGGATTTCGAATCCATCAAGGATCCGAATTCACTTGCCCTAACTGAATCCAATTACTGGATTCATTTGATCTTATTTGGATTCAAGATCCATTTAGATTAAATCTATATCATACTATCATATTCATTTTAAAGAATTTTAATATTTATTTATTTCGATAATTACCGAAATTTTGTAGGTTTTACATCGCATGCCTCATATAACTATCGGTGGCAATATGCGACAACCACATATAGTTGTTATGCTTTTATCTTCTACGCCTCTGCCTTTTCTTTTACCTCAGACATAACAAATACCTAACATTTTTTCTTTGATATTCTTTTTTTTCTCAAACATTATCATCAACATGAGACGAAGTTTCTTTAAAAAAAGGCACTAAGGGCTTGTCATATATGGGGAGAATCCGTGACTTGAAGAACTCTGCTATATTATATGTCAGACACCCATATCTTTTTCTAAAAAATGAGATACAACCCAAAACTGTAGTTTCACATCGGTGGTAATATAATCATATGCAACTATATCTTGCTCTTGGATTTTATCAAGAAAATATATGCATTGTAGTTTCATGGCTGCTCGAGCTGCACTCCACCAAAGTGCACTAAGTGATGAACCAAATTTCTTAAAAAAGTTCTTTGTCAAGTGCTTTATGCAATATTCAACATAACATATAGGAAAGGTATAAGGGACGATATACAACAACCCTTGGTGCCTATCTGAGATAACCGTCAATTTTATTCCCTCTCTAAACTTGTCGAAGTGTATGAATTTGTACTTAAGACGCTCCAAAAAGTACACCATAATTCTTTGGACTCCTTATCTATATCTGCAATCACTATAAAAAAACATCTCACCACAAGAATCAATACTATGAGCCGACAATAATATACTTATGTATTTTTCTTTTAGGAATGTGCTATCTACCATAAGAACTTAATGACACCCTTTCAAAAAATCGTCGATGTATGGACAAAATGATAAAAATATATACTTAAATTGATTTATCTTATCAATCTTAATGAACCTCAATATTTCTAGGTTTGTTGTCATCAATTGATCCAAATAAGCAGAAATTATCTTGAAGGAGTCTTCATATGACCTATATAGCTCTTTCTTCGTGTGTTCATATCCATGCCATGCTTGTTTATAATTAAGCTCTGCATCTTCCTCATGACTGATGTCATTGATAGTTTCTCTTAGAGTCATCTTTAGATTATCGTGCAAACATTTGCGAATAACATGTGCAATCCATGTGGCATATGATCTCTCTCATATTTCTTCACTTGAAAGAATATAACTTCTCGCACATTTGTGCAATGGATCTTTCAGGGGCAATCACACATAGTTTGGGGTTTTTTCTCGTGCATACGACAATTACTCTATTACTATAACTCCTTATAAATTTTGTTTTATAGTTATTTCTGATTATATGAACTTTCAAAAACTTATGACAATACTTTAAATCATTAAACCTTTGACCGACAACAATGTTTTTATCATTTAACTTTGTTGTTAGACACTAAAAAGATTCTTCATAATTAAGTTTTATATTTTTCAACTCGTCAATCAACTGAGATGCCTTTGCTTCAATGATTTTCAATTGCTCTTCATTGTATGCAAATCTATTAAACGAGAATCTATTCAACTACACCTCATTAGTATAAAAACATAAAACAATTCTACTACCTAATAAATGCTCATGTAACTTATACAACATGCTAATGGTTCAACTTTTCAATTACCATTTGTGCATTATTTGCATTTACCATTAATTATCCCTTGTCATCAGTGTCTTGACCTTCTCTTATCCTTCTTTGAGTCATCCTTATCCAATATAGTATAATCATCATCATCATCTGATTCTCCATTGTTACTATGACTAACTGGTTGTTCAAGTGCATAAACTAAATCAAAAGTCACCATATTTAACACTTTATTTGCTTTCATGCAACATTTCTTTATTTTTAAATTTTATGATTAACCATAAAAATAATACCTTCATCATGACACCTATATCTCATGCATAAATTACAATGTCCAACAACTTACACCTGGTTATTTCATTTGCCCTGCAAGGCTGGATGTTATCCAAATTACTGTGGTGAAGATCAATAACACTGATTTGTTGACGTAGTTTCATATCTTCTACAGTGATCCTCTGATCATATACAACATCAATTGTTCGTATGAGTTCTTCATTGATTGCATATTGAACATCTATATCCCTAATTGGTTCAAGCGACTACATGCCCTCTGTATGCATGCCAAAAACATCAATATCACCCATTGTTTGAGATAGTTGGTTATTCGCTAAAGGATTGAGCTCAATAGATGATGCTTGTGATATATGCACATTTTCACAAGATTTTCATCATCAACTGCTTCTTGTACATTACTTCTAATTGCTTGTTGTTTAATTTCAAAAGCAACCACTTTTTGTTTAACTTTACGAGCATCCAAATAAAAATTACTAC
Source organism: Nuphar pumila (assembly GCF_984573655.1). Classification (NCBI taxonomy): domain Eukaryota; kingdom Viridiplantae; phylum Streptophyta; class Magnoliopsida; order Nymphaeales; family Nymphaeaceae; genus Nuphar; species Nuphar pumila. The sequence continues at coordinate 68,046,783 of NC_143265.1, forward strand.
TAAATAACATTGATTCTATATCATCATCATCCAAGACATCTATCCATATTTATTGGTTATTTGCCTTTGGAGAATAACTATACCAACGACTCAATAACTCTTCCACATATCTGATTTTATGAGAAATTAAAGCTATAAATTTCTTAAAGCTACTATTTTTGAAGACTAATATAGATCTTCAATTAGGGTAATAAGTGCTATGGTAATATACTTTAACTATTTTAGAGGTTGTCATTAAGTGCCTACACTAACTACACAACATATCATTCATCTAATGAAAATAGCATGTGACAAAAAGACTATCCATATATCCTTTATATGCTTAGCAAAACTACCTACAACAACCATTCTTAAAACCAACAACTTATAAAAACCCTAATCCCTATTGAATATTTGTGTACAGTCAACCGCAACCCCATCACACTAATTAAATGCTTATACACAATCTACCCTAACCACATTACCCCAAAACAAGACTACCAAATATTAAATAAAAAACAAAAAAAATGTAAATCATCTACAACACTAATAAATATATATACCTATGAAAAACCCTAAATATAGTAAACCCTAAACAAAGATAAATCATCCACGATAACTAAACACAAATACTACAAAGTCATATTAAATATATATATCTATAACAAAAAAACTTAAGAATGCAAGATAACAATATATATATATATATATATATATATATATATATATATATATAACTTACTTTTCAACCTAAGCAGAAGATAGAAAAAATGAGTAAAAGGATGCCGCAACCTCACCAGAATGTTACTAGACATTTTCATACAAATCACCGCAAAGGAAAGAGAAAGAATGGTTAGGGTTCTAACGGAAAACAAAAATAAAAAAGACTACAATGACTTTATATATGAATCACTAAGCATGCAAAGGTACATACATTCATAACAAGTATTTGCGAATGTCCACACATATTTGCAGACGTATGTGAGAAATATTTAATTAAGAGGTTCACAGGTTTTCTTTGTGAAGGTCGTATTGTATTTGCGAGCTCAAATCAAAGTGCGACAACAAATAACTGTGAATGTCGACACACATTTGTGGACCTCATTAAAGAGTATTTATTTAAGAGAGGTTCACATGGTATCTTCACAATCATTGTACTATATTTGTAGAGGTTTGCGGGTTTTTAGTTAAAAAAGGTTCGTATGATATATGCGTGAATTTCGGGACTGCCACAAATGCATGGGGCTAACCAGTTGAGCTACAACATTTCAATTAGAGAAGGTTCACATAGAGGTTACGAACCTCTGGAAATGCACACGTTTGATATGCAAATCTCCTTTATTGGGATAAAAGTTAGCCAAGTTCTTAAATTTATTTATGCAAAATTTATGAGATCTGCGAAATGATTGTGCATATCTTTTTTTTATTAAAAAATTGCAAACTTTGTGCAACACAAAAAGTTCGCTTGTGTAAAGGGAAAAATCATCCTAAAAAAATCGAGACTTGAAGATTTTGGATATGCAAAGGATTTCATCAAATTGGTAGGCAATTTGCGAAGCACACAATTTTATAAGGACACTACAATTATTTTTTATTTTATTTGTAATGGAAAAATGTGATGGTTTTATGTAAGCCATTTCACATGGCCAGGCCGTTTTGGCCAAGTGTCCCTGGTGACACGACCAGACGATGACATACAGCCATTATTTTAATTTTTAAATAAATTTTAGTACTTTTTAATATTATTTAATAAAAATGCATCTTTTTATATTAAAAATCATAACATAGTTTTTTAAGTTGAAAAAAATCTCTGCTGTCTTATTTTCTCAAAAATGTTCAAACTTGAGAATCGAATCATTGTTGTGCGTCTTCGTATCCACGTATCTTTGTGACGTAGGTAGGTGAATCGATTCCACCCATCGAGGGCTGGGTCAAAATTAATGTATATAGTATGATGCGTGCACATTGATTTCACCATTAGAGGCCACTTTATGAAGTTAGGATACATTGGCTTTTTCAGCATACATGATGTCAAGAATGAAACTGGTGAGATATTCTGAACATAATAACAGCAGAGAACTAAGCAATCCTTATAAGAGAAAGTGAAAAATCTTAAAAATACAATTGGTAGGTTAGGCTTGAAAATGGAAAAATAAACCGTCAGAGTGATTTCAAACCACAGTAACTTGTAAATTAACCAACTGTAATTGGTAATCAACGGGGTCTCCTGTTTGATAAGAGCAGTTTGTGCAAGTCACCGTGTGATGGGATGTTGCAAGTTCGAACCCACTGGTATGGGCAGGTTAAATAACTGCCTAGTTGTATAGCCACCAATAGGGCCTGTATACTGGAAAGGAGTGGGGCCTTAATCCCCAGCTTGATAATTAAAAAATGACTAATTGGTAAGTGTCTGCCTCACCCCCTACTGAGATGAGCTTAACATCGAACTCCTAATGCATCGAACAAGTCTGATGCATGGTGTCTGCCTCACCCCAACTTATATGAGCGTAACATCGAATGCCAAATGCATTAAACAACAGTCGGATGCATGCTTGCATGACATGTGTCCACTCAGGCGTCCTTAAAATAGAAAAAAATATTCTAATGATGCATCAAAAACATTAGTAAAGGTCTCGAGATCTTTACTGGAGCTTTTCGCATGCCATTATTAATGACACACAAAAAGCGTCAGTAAAAGTCTGGAGACCTTTAGTGTCACCGACACCCAGTTAACAGGCATTCCCATACATTTCCCCACTATAAAGATACCATTGTAGTGAAATGGGCATTGCTAAGAGCATGAACAAAACCAGTGATGGAAAAAAAGATAACCAAATTTCTCGTATCAAATAGGTCAGGGAATAGGTTTCTGCAAGCTAAGGGCATGATTAGATTGTCAAGGCATCATTACTAATTCGAATGGTCCTTTTCACAGCATTTGGGAAAATGAACCAAAATGACCTTTGGTTGCTATTTTTTTTTTCCTTTTCCGGGCAACAAGGAGAAGCCACTGACATGCTCTTGCGTACTGAAAGGTGCCACATTGTCCATGACATTGTTTTCGGTGTCCACGGTATAAAACTCCATGAGTATTCCCTCTGCCACAAAAATAGTTTCTTATTGGTTTCAACCTTGTAGCAAGATACATACCTAGAAATGAAACTCGCAACATCCTTCAACTTGAACGTCTTAAACAAACCTACCCAGTAAGGTGTGCAAAGCCCTTGTGGGTCTTAGATTGCTAAACCTGCTGACTGAAATGGCCAAATAATGATGAGCCTTGTGATAGAGATGGTCAAATGGCTAGTTGAGCTTGCTTTAGTTATTACTCGACAATCAGTTAAAAAGCAATGATCCTAATGGTATTTTTAAAGCAAACTTGATCAACGATTTTCTTTGCCCCCACCTAGGTCCCACCAAGAACGATCAGTGGGTGCCTAGTGTAGAACATGAAGTTTCTCATCAGACTGCCCTTACAACCGCACACAAGCACATCAGTTCTTATGCATAACAATTTTCATGATACCGAGCTGGGCTCCCAATTACCACTGTGAAGATGGCTCCTTGTTGGGATTCGGATCGAGGTGTGTATGATGCGAGTTAGCACCCTGTTGATAGGGGAGAAGAAAATAGGGTTTTGATTAATGGCCTACTTCGAGGGTTTCTTCTCTGTTCATTTTTGCAGTGCACGGGGGGCTGAGAATATATAATCTGGCCCTGAGTAGCCGTTATCCTAGCCTTGAATGTAGATTTTTAATCTCATTCAATATAATATTTAACTCACACGTTGCATGAGTTATCAATCCACCATTGTGTAACTCTTCGAATCCTGGTGTGAGACCCTATGGCTACATTGGATCTATTATTTCGATCCAACATCTCCCACATGGTCATATGAGGTGAACACTCACATTGTATCATAACTTGTGCATCATGTATTGCATATAGCACTTCTTGATAATATATACACCAAATAACCATGCACAACCCTTGGGTTATATCAATGATGTTTTTTTCACACGTTATGGGTTATTTCCCATATAATCATGTAATTTTTTATCATTCAATTTAAAGTATAAGATTTTCACACATGCTATGGGTCATTTTCTACATAGTCATGTAGATTTTCTTCGTCATTATATTCAATTATGAGGTTTTTCACATATACTATGAATTATTTTTCACATATTTATATGAATCTTTTCATCATTTTCAAGTATGATGCTTTTCACACATGCTATGGGTTATTTTTCATAGTCATGTAATTTTTCATTATATGAACTATGATATTTTTCCCGATATAGTATGGTTTAGCCATGAAATCATTCTTTCATGCACACCTTTCACGTAACTATATAAGTTTTTTATAATGTCAATTTTTTTTATCATAACCCTTAAGGTACAATAATTTATTTTTAGTATTTACCATTCATTGCATACTCAACTATGCAATCCATAGTTTTAGAGAAAAGTGAATATATCATAATGTGAGTCTCACATGGTCATGAAGTTTCATATTGCTCTTTTATGATCATACCATAGGACATCATAATATGCTAATAACCTTGTACAAAGTTCACATGCACAATAGTGAAATACTATGGATTTTTATCAATTCATGGATCCATAATTAAAGTATGATTTGCCAAACATAGCAAATACTTTCACTGTTCAAAACTTTCACCATAGTCAATACTTCAATTATCCATGTGCATTATTACATGCAACATGCTTAAATTCTCATAAAGTTAATCACCACCTGATCATTTTGGATTGATATATATATATATAATTTATTGAACACCAATGTTATTAATATGTATATTTCAGTTTAAATACATTATGATTGAAATTAGTCGTATTTTTTATCTTCCCTTTTGCTATTGGAGACCACCAAAACAACAGTTGAAGCAAACAGTGAGATAGTGCAGCTAAAGAATAAAAAGAAAATTTAGAACTAAATTTTGAAGGCTTTTCGGCCTGCCCATTTTAAATAAAGCTTAACATGAAGCTTTGAGAATACTAAAAAGAATTTCAATTTTTTCTTGTTTTAATTTTATTTCAACAGTTTGTTGTGAATAAGTGAGTAATTTCAACTTATTTGTGAATATTAGTATTGTAAACTCAGAATCAGGTTTCTACTATTAAAAAAAGTTTTTAACTCCGCCATTGGCATGTTGACCAATGCCAATCCCCAGCCTAAAAAATGGAGGGAAAACTATTGATTTTTTGAGAGAGAATTCAACCTAAACAAATCTAGGATGAACTGTTTCTGCCATTTAGTCGACCCCATTAATAGCCCTAGGATCAACATGACACAATTGGAGTAGTGTTTTCTTTATTGACATCATTTAACATTGATGGCCTGCCCTTTTGTTTAATTTTTACTGATTTCACTTGATTATGTTGTTTGCAATTTTTTCCTATGATAATTCAAATGCAAAAAATTAGTTGAAAATTTCACTTTTAATAATATCTTATATCCTTTTTTTAGGAATAACTGAACTTAGAGAAAAGTTCAGGAGCATCAAGCAGAGGTTGCATATCTTGCTTGATTTCTCTAGGTATGTCTAGTATGACAGACCAATATCCCATATTCAAGAATTATACTATCCACATCCATCATTAGATTCATTTAATAAGAAGACCTAATAATGAATTATCCAAATAATCATACACATCAAACATAACTGGGTTCATATTATACTATAAGTTTTGAGTCAACTAATTCTAAACCGGATCTTAACACTTGATCCATGTTGAGTTATTTGCTCAACATACAAATAACTACAAAATACTTATAAAATATCCCATTCATGTATAATAATAGTACAAGTATGTTCAATGATATTTTTTGGATCTAAAACTTATGAACTGGATATATTTGGATTCATTCAAATTCAACAAGATCTAATAGCATTGCTTGAGTCCAAACTAATTCAGCTAGATATAAACTCATTCAACTAGATCAATGTAAATCCATTTAGGTTCAACCAAATCTAAAATATTTTACTGATTCAAACAAAGTCAGTTACCTTACTAGATCCAAATATTTGATCAAATACTAATCAGATCCAAACATTATATCTAATCGATCCTAATTTAATTAAACTTGATTCATATAAAAATTGGATCAATACTAACCATACCAGATCTAGATTCATATATATTAGGATCCAAACATGAACAAAATATATAGCGTATAAAAATAATATGTAAATACATAGTATTTTAGGATCTAACACAGATGCATGCTAAAAATCTAACCTCTTCCATATCAGGGTAGAGATCCAATCCATATCATAATTCAGTTTAATTTTTTTTTATCGAATTCAACAAAGTTTATAAGAAACTATCTTTATCAACTTGATTCAATCTAGATTCAAACCTGTCTAAATAAAGCTCTTGGAGGTATTTTGCAAATTAAAAGAACTTTTCTACAAAATAAAAAAGGTTAAAACATATTTCTGGCAAAACAACAAACATGAATACTAAAACAAAATATTAAAAAAAAATTGAGTTAAACAAAAAATTTAAAGTTTTCTGAAAATTCAAAAAAATTGACATTGGTTTTGAAAAACTAAAAAATATAACTGTCTTAAGTATTTTTCATAGAACATATCTGTTTTTTAAAATATCATATAAAACAAAGCCTCTGTTCTGTAAAATAAAGGAGTGTCAAAGAAATTAACTAAAAAGATCAAAGATAATATCATAATTTTATTTCAAACGATTCCAACCTTAGAACCTAAATCCCCTTTTTCTCATTTTTTTTCTTTTTCTTTCCTTTTTTTCTCATCCTCTTCCGCAAATCCCTTTTACAAACGGGTAAAAAACCCAGAAGAAGAAGTGGGGTGGCTGCCGTTGCCTTCATTACGGGTTCTGATAGGCCCGTCCGTCCGGTGGAGGGGATTCCACCACCAGCTGCCTCTACCGCTCCCATCTTCGAAAACCACCACCATTGCCCCTGAAGCCGCCTCCATTGATGTCGACAGCAACTATCCCATAGAGACCTTGACTCCGGCACTGATTCTTGCGCACTCCAGTGAAAACCTTTGTAGAAGCAGAATGTTGTGTTTCGTGACCGTCCACCACCACCTCCTTGTCAGTGGTGATGCAATAGCAAGCCAAAGATCTTCTGGCTGAGGAGGCGCCTCAGCACCTTTTCATAGGGGACGGCCCCTGGCACGATGTCGAGGTAGAGCAGCAACCACATCAGCTCCTCATTCAGGCGGAGCTGCTCTCTTGGCTGGCTTCGCACCCTGTCCACCATCTCCTGCGTTTGGAGCTCGCTCTCGAGCCGGTTCGCCTCCCTCTTCACCTTGCCCACAACCCACACCAGATTTCGGACCAGGTGGGCTTTGTAGGCGGTCTGGATCTCGATGGTTGCCTTCTTCTGGTGGGCTCAAGAGCGGGTGAAGGACATGACCATGGGGTTGGGGAAGGCGGTCCCCGAGGACTCGATGGGGATTTTGGTGGTTGGCCATTCGATCCCCTGAATCTTCGGTTGCGGTGGGGCTTCCTCGCCAGAATCTCGAAGGGGGCGTCAGAGATGCCGTTCTTGGTTTTGTTTGGTTCACCTCTCTCCGGCTGGGGGCCACTGATAGGAGCGGCGCATCCTTCCATGTTGTGAAGCATACGGGGCACGATGTAGTGGTTTCTGGCGAGTTATCACCACTGGCCGGTTGGCTATGTTTAGATGTCGCACAGGAGCTCAGGCGGAGGGCGATGCTTCCCATGTGGTAGCTGATGGCCCTGACGCTGACAGGAAAAACCCGACGGAGAAGGGGGTTCTCCTTCGCTCCTCTTTTATTTATTTATTTATTTTCCACTGCCTCACGACGGCAGCGAGAACCACCGGCCTGCTATCCGGGAGAACATGCCCTTCCAACATCGGGCTCCTCTCCGTGCGTCGATTCCCGCAGGCAGCAGCACCACCCGTCGATCCCGACGATTCTTAGGTTTTTCGACGAAGGCTAAATCCTCATAGATCTTTGAGCGACGATCCATCGATTCTTTCCGTACACCATGAACCGAGCGGTAATACCAATATTGGGGTGTGTGTAGTGCGGTTACCCATCAAAGAGAAGAAGAGAATGGGATTTTGATTAACGACTCACTTCGGAAGCAAATCAGGTCATGTTGCTGAACATCCGACATCGTGGCCATCCGATTTGCATTTTAAAAAGCTCAAAAGTCAACAAAATCTCGTTGCATTCATCCAGAATTGCAAACAGACGGCCATGATGTCGGCATGAGCAAAAATACTCATGTTCAGCATGACCTGATCTGCTTCCGCTCACTTCAAGGTACAGTGCGCGAGAATATATAATCTTCCCTCAAGTAGCCGTTATCCCACCCTTAATAAGGTTTTTAATCCTATTCTATAGGATATTTAACTCACACTTATCAGCCCACCATTGTGTCTCTCGCTACCTAAGTTATCAGCCCACTATTGTGTGGTTCTTTCGATTGTAGCGTCAGACCGTATGGCTATCTAGATCCAACAACCTTCCTGTCTTCCCCATCCCTCTCGTCTATGCCCCCCCTCTGTCTCTCAAACCTCCCCTCCCTTTCATCCCATTCGCCTTCCCTTATAAATTCATCACTTTCGGCCTCTTTCTTTCTTCCCACCAATAGCACTCTTGGAATTTTCTCCCACAGAGTTCGTTGAAGACCATGGTCTGAACCAGATTCTGCTTGATGACCTTAGCAAATCTTTGAACATCCCTTCACCTTACGAACACAAAGTCATATCTAAGCTCCCATTCTGGTTTTCCCGTGACTTCTTTTTAAGGCTCTCCACCATCTTTTGTTCTTGTGTTTCTTTTGGTGCACTCACCATCTCCATCATTGCCGACTTTATTCGATCCATTAAACAAGAGGCATTGGTTCATTTTGGAATTTTGGCCTCCCCTTGCCTGCCTTTTTTCTCATACCTAAAGTCTGACTTGCATGAGGGATGGACTACAGTGGTTTCTTGTAAGGAAGCTCAAATCTTGAGGATGTTTCATCGAATTTCTGAATCAAAATTCGCTCAACAAGGTGACTGGATTTGCTAGAGGTGTGCAGTCATCAACTTTTGGTGCCAGAAAAACTGTTTCAAGTGTAGCTTGGCCCTTCATCAAAATAACCTGAATCTAACAATCACATTTTCTCTGCCTTCTCCTTATCTTTCCCTATCTCTCTTCCCTATCCTCAGACAGTCTCCTTCATCCTTTTTGGGTCCACATTCTTGTCTGCCTTTCCCCACTTCCCCTTGACTTACCTTCCACCGCATCACTTGTGACAGGATCAATGTCTACTTCACCTTGGGACGATAGAGCTTCACCTTCAGCCCACATTGCGCCTTGTGGAACTACCTCTACCACTGTCCTTTCGAAGGACATTAGAGCAACAACTTCTCTCTATTCTCACTTGGGTTGCTCCATTCATCAAGATTTGAATGCTTTGGTCATCGTCCTCCCCCATGACCAAGTTAATAATATCAATGTAACGAATACGAGACTTTCCCTACTTACCCGTATTCACTGGATATTCGAGATCACAAGATGATCTCTTCACGTTGTATCAAGATGTACATTCTATATTTTGCTTTTTTGGTTATACTTGTATTCCTACAATTATGAGATTGATATACAATTACCTGTAACCAACGTCAAAGGAAATTAATCACATTATCATTCTCTGCTCACCTGTTCTCGCACCAGCTTCCCAAGTTCACATGGTATCAGAGCACTAATCCCTCGATCGTGGGAACAATACATTTGTGATCAGAAGGACTTGATCGATCATCCTGCCGAACCACCTTGTTTGATCTGCTGTATCGCATATGGTCTGCTGATCACTGCGGCATCATTGACCGTCGCATGGTCACGAAGGACTTCATAATTCATCAACATCTCATCGGTTACTCTGCAGTATCGTATTAGAATTTTTTTTCTTCTACTAGACTTCTTGTTCATTCAGCTGCGTCACAACAATAATTATTTTATTGATTTTATTTCACTGCTCAAAAGTTTTTAGCAGTATGGCTAGCGATGGAGGGATAATAATCAAAGTCCGACTGACTGAGTTGAATCTCCTTCACCATTCTTTCTTCACCACTCTGACAATCTGGGTGTCGTCCTCATTTCCACCTTGCTGAATGAAGACAACTACTGAGTTCATCGATGGGTCATCAACCCAACCAACACCATCACCATCTGGTGTGCAAATAATATGATTTTGTCATGGCTATTAAACGCTTTAACTAAAGACCTTGCAAATAACATGATTTACACTCACACTTCTAGAGAGGTATGACTGGATCTCGAACAACGATTCTCCCAAGGAAGAGCCATACATATTTTTTAACTTAAGAAACTGATCAATGAACATCTGCAAGAACAATCATCATTGGAAACATATTTCACCAGCCTTAAGGGGCTTTGGGATGAACTTGACTTGTACTCATTCGTTCCTGAATGTACCTAGGACACCTTCAAAGAGCTCAACAAACATCTTCAACAGAAAAGTGTATCAGTTCCTTATGGGACTGAACCACTCCTTCTCGGCCATGGGAAGCCAAATCTTGACAATGCAACCTCTACATCATGTTGGAAAGGTATATGCTACTCTTGTGCAGGAAGAAAAAAACATACGTTGCATCTCACCAATAGTTCTGATTCATCAGCATTTCAAGTGAGGTACAAAGCCAATTTCAATCAACAAAATATGAACAATCAGAACCCCAAAAATTGTCCAAGGCCAAAATGTGATCACTGTGGCATGATCTGCCACATCAAGGCCCACTGTTATGCCTTACATGGCTATCCAGCAAATCACCCACTAAAGAACTCAAACCAGCCACGAAATGTGGAAGCGCCAAATTCGGCATCCAATGCCGGATGCCGCATCCTTACAGCGACCCCTTTTCCTCAACTGACTGATGCACAATGTAATCAGCTGATTTCTTTTCTCAATATGAATGATGCAACAACTTCTCCAGATCTTGCAGGTAATGCCCTTATTAGTCTTCCTTAATATTCCCATTCTTGGATCATAGACAGTGGGGTGTCTGATCATATGATATTGATGTCCCAGTTGGAAGTCTAGTGAAATATGAATTCTTCTCCAGACCTTAAATTCGTCGGTCTCCCTAATGGTCAAAGATTAGACATTATGCATATATCGTCCAATCTCACATTATCCAAAGTGCTTCATGTTTCCTCTTTTCAATTCAATCTACTTTTTGTTAGTCAACTAACCACAAGTTTCAATTGTGCTGCAATTTTTTTTCTTTTTTTTGCTTATTTTAGGACCTTTCGTCGAGGAAGTTGATTGGAGCGGGTAAGCTTGTGGTCGGTCTGGAAAATCCTCGCTCACTATTCCAGAAGGAGTAAAGGGGTAGTCCATGTCCAAAATACCCGTAAAAGGAATTGAGCTTTATTGATTTGGTTTGAGCTTGAGAGCTAGTACAAGCTTGGCTCATTTATGAAACGAACCGAGCTGAGCCAAGCTGAGCCCGAGATGGCTCAATTTATTGTGCATCCCTACCCATGATAGTGCTCCTCCTTGGGATTTCATTGATGCATGTCATTGTGATCAAATCAGACTCAAAGATGTGATCTACATGATTTATTTAATAAAGATAAATCATCTTTATTAAGTGAAGATCAACATTTATATCACCTAAATCTGACATGCATATGATTTTTTGACCATTGTATATGGCTCTACTACTGGTTCCAAGAAGCACTACAAGAAAACAGGTCATTGCCGATGATATTTATTGTCGGCAATATATGATTTATGGTAGCCAATAACATAAACAACGATAAATATCATCGCCAGTATCATCAGCTTTTTATGATTGTTTATATTACTATTTTTTATGATATTTATATATCATTGTGTATCTAAAAATAAATTCAACGATATGATATAGTCGATATAAAACAACTGACTCTAGAATGTCATCATTAATAGTAATTAAAAGTGACGATATTTATCGTCAATTATACTAAATAAAATCGATGATAAATGTCATCACTTATATATTAAAAGTCGATGATAATTATCATCATATATATATTGAAAAGTTATATATGTTCAAATAGCCGACGATAAATATCGTCAGTTATATTAAGAAAACTGCTGATAAATATTATTGCTATTAACTTTGATGTAGTCGACGATAAATATCATCGGCAAAAGTCTTTTTTTTTTAATTATATTTTTATTGATGCAGTTTTTGCATGAAATTGTGCAAATTTGCATAAAACTTTCACATAGTTTAATGAAAATTATCTCAATTAGAAAGAAAATAACATAAAATCGTGTGAATTTGTATAGAACTTTTGCATAGTTTGATGAAAATTCACTCAATTAGAATGAAAATTATATCAAAACGTGCAAATTTATGTAGAACCTCCGTATAGTTTGATGAAAATTTGTTCAATTAAAAGGAAAATCACATGAAATCATGCAAATTTGCATAGAACTTTTACATAGTTTGATGAAAATTCTCACAATTAGAAGGAAAATCGCATGGATTTGTGAGAATTTGCATAGAACTTCCTCCTAGTTTGATGAGAATTCACTCAATTAGAAGAAAATACATAATTATTAAAATTAAAAATAATCTATAACAACAATTAATACAGTAATTTTAATAATGCACAATAAAAAGTTCTATCGATAATCAATAAAATGTAAGAATGTGCACTATATCCTTAGATACAAACATATTATGTTTACTCAACAAAATAATTTATTTTTGCTCAACCTAAATAGTAGAAACAAAAAATAAACTTCAATTGTTACAAACCCTAAATCATTAATCAAACACCAAAATACATTACAAATCTTTTTTCATTCACTTTCTTTTCGTTGAAGAAAAAATAAGGACAAAGCAAATGCATCCAAATCCAGATAGAAGATCTCCATGCACATGTCCAGACATGCATAAAAAAAATTGAACATCAGAATCTCAATGCAATGTTGCAGGTTATCTCTATTTTTTGTGGTATAATGATGTGTATTAAAATCCATGTTTCTCTATTCAGTCTACAGAGATTCAGAGTATAGGTGACCTTAAAATATCCAATGAACATAGAACAATGAAAGAAAAATATAGATATCACATATTCCTTGGCCACAATGAGGATAAAAAATCCCAAAAAGGAAAAAAAAAACAGAACCATGAAAAATCACAAAAGGAGGGGGTGAAACCCTTACTCTGATCGCCGAAGTTGATAGATTGCTCAAACTCCGAGTTGTGGATGTTGTGATTGAAGGTAGAGAAGAGGTTCTCTAAAGCAACAGAGGGCTCAAACTAAGAGAGAGAGATTAGTGATGGCCGGAGAGAGGTCACCGACGTAGGTGATAGCGGTGGACAGAGGGAGCTTAGAAGAGAGAGGGAGAAGGGAAGATGAATGTGAGGTTTTTGAAAGAGAACAAAAATAGAAAGGCAGAGAGGCCTCTCACACATGAAAATCTAAATTTGTAACATCAACGATGATATTTATCGTCGATTTTAGATTTATAACTATAATGCATTTCCATAGTTTTTTTTTTGTTTTTTTCTAAAATTCCACCATACGATTGTGATCTAAATGCATGGTTTTATAGAAAAAGACTCCTGGATCATCCAATTACGTTGTATAAGAAGGATCTTTTAAGGCTTGAAAATCAATGGCTCAAATTTTTTGTAAATATGCAAGCATAAAAAATCATATTTTTTGTTCTGGTTACGGTGATCTAATAGTCGATGCCAACCAAGTGGACCACACCGAATGCATATGTAGTATTAGATTTGCAAAAAAAAACTATGAAAAACTTGGTTCATACCGGTTTATATATTTTGTTAGTTTAAATATTCTAGTTTTCCTTGATTTAGGGTAACTAAAACATGTAAACTGGCATGCACCGATATTTTTATAGTTTTTTTTTTATTTTTTTTCCAAAAATTTACCATATGAATGCGATCTAGATGCACGGTTTTATAGAAATAGACTCTTGGATCATCCAATTATGATGTATAAGAAGGATCTTTTAAGGCTTGAAAATCAATGGCTCAGAATTTTTGTAATATGCAAGCATAAATAATCACATTTTTTTATTCAATTACGATTATCCAATAGTCAATTCCAAACAAGTGGATCACGTCGAATACATCTGCAAGGTTAGATTTATAAAAAAAACTATGAAAATCTTTGTTCAAACCAATTTACATATTTTGTTAGTTTACACATTCTAATTTTTTTTTATTGAGGGTAACTAAAATATGTAAACTGGTATGCACTGAGAATTTTATAGTTTTTTTTTTCTTCAAAATTTTATCGTACAGATACGATCTAGATGCATGGTTTTATAGAAACAGACTCTTGGATCATATGATTACGATGTATAAGTAGGATCTTTTAAGGTTTGAAAATCAATGACTAAATTTTTTTGTAAATATGCAAGCATAAAAAACTATATTTCTTGATCCGATTTCGATGATCCAAAATTTGATTCCAAGCAAATTGACCACGCTGAATGCATCTGCAGGTTAAATTTGCAAACAAAACCTATGAAAATCTCGGTTCATACCAGTTTATATATTCCAGTTTTCTTTGATCTAGGATAACTAAAATATATAAACCAGTCAAATATGTAAACTAGCATGCATCGAGATTTTTATATTTTTTTCTAAAATTTCACTATACGGATGCGATCTAGATGCTTGGTTTTATAGAAACAAACTCTTTTATCATCCGATTATGATGCATAAGAAGGATCTTTTAAGGCTCTTAGAAATAATCAACATATGATAGTAGTTATCATTGTTAATACAACAAGAACAACTTCTTCATCCCAAAACAATTGGGGTCGGCGATATGAACCAACAAAGAAAATCATTTTGGGTCTTCCACATGAATCCTTCTCCTCCAATCACTTCTATCCAATGCCATGTCCTCGGTGAGGTTCAAAGCATTCATATCCTTTCCTATCATCTCCATCCAAGTCTTCCTAGGCCCACCCGACCTCTTTTAACTAATATATTTTCTCATTTCTCCATCCTTCTAACTAGAGCATCATTAGGCCTTCGCCGAATATGTCCAAACCACCATAAACGATTCTCTCTCATCTTATTTTCAATGAATGCAACGCCTACCTTCTTACGTATCTCCTCGTTCTGAATCTTATCTTTTATTGTATTTTTACACATCCATCTAAGCATACGCATCTCAGCTACACTCATTTTTTGAATATGATGTCTCTTGGTAGCCCAACATTCCGTACCATATAGTAAAGCGGGCCTAATAGTCGTCCTATAAAACTTTCCCTTCAACCGCAATGGCATTCTACGATCGCACAACACTCTAGTTGTACTTTTTCATTTCATCCACCCAACCTTTATCCTATGATTTACATCTCCATCAATTTCTCCATACTTTTGAATAATAGATCCTAAATATTTGAAACAATCATCCACCGGTATTTCTTGCTCACCAAGCTTCACTACACTCCCATCACTACTTCGTTGCTTACTAAACCGACATTCTATATATTTTGTCTTACTCTTACTCAACTTAAAACCTCTTGCTTCCAATGTCTGTCTCCATAATTCTAACTTAGCATTAACCTCAGCTCTTGACTCATCAATCAAAACAATATCATTAGCAAACAACATACACCACGACACATTTTCTTGAATTGATCTCGTATGCTCATCCATCACTATAGCAAATAGGAAAGGGCTTAAAGCATATCCTTGATGTAACCCAACCGTTATAGGAAAATTGGTTGTCACCCCTCCACAAGTACGGACATTGATTACTACTCCTTCATACATATCCTTAATTATACTAATGTACTTGAGAGAAACATCTTTCTTCATCATTGTCCACCAGAGAACGTCCCTAGGTACTCTATCGTATGCCTTCTCTAAATCAATAAAAACCATATCCAAATCTTTGTTCCTCTCTCTATTTCTCTCAATAAGTTGTCTAAGAAGATGTATAACTTCCATAGTTGATCTTCCAGGCATAAAACCAAATAGATTCTTCGATATCATGACAACCTTCCTCAACCTAGACTCAATCACCCTCTCCCAAAGTTTCATAGTATGACTCATGAGTGTTATACCATGATAGTTTGTGCAATCTTGTATATCACCCTTATTCTTATATAGCGGCACCACTCATTAGACATCTTATTTGTCCACCAAATCTTGTTAAAAAGATTTGTCAACCATTCTAAACCTTTCTCTCTCAAGTATTTCCAAGCCTCGATAAGTATACCATCTGGGCCAACTGCCCTTCTTGATTTCATTTTCTTCAAAGCCTCTGCAATTTCTTTTTTTTGAATCTTGCGCATGAAGTCACGATTTATCTCATGAAAAGGAATGGACAAGTCTCCAAGATCCTGAGGATGATTTCCATTAAATAGCTTATCAAAATAATCTTTTCATCTCTCCTTAATCTCCTCATCTTTGACTAAAACCCTTTGTATTTCATCTTTGATACATCTAATCATACCCAAATCCCTCGATTTCCTATCTCTCATCTTTGCAAGCCTATAAATATCCTTCTCGCCCTGTTTGGTATCCAACTTGTCATAAACCTCCTTATATACCTTATCCCTCTCGTTTCGAACTACTTTTTTAGCTTCCTTCTTTGCTATCATATACTTCTCCAAATTCTCATTATCACGACTCTTACTTAGATTTCTATAACACTCTCTTTTAACCTTAATAGCTAATTTGACATCCTCGTTCCACCATGATGTATCCTTGCCTAGCGATGCACCGCCTTTAGACTCACCCAATACCTCCTTAGCCACCTTTCTCATGTCACCCGCTATCTTATTCCACATTGAGTCTGAATCCTCCTCGAGACACCAATCAACTTCCTTAACTACCTGCTCTACAAACATTCTTTGTTTAGCTCCTTTCAGTGCCCACCACTTATATCTAGGATCTATCCTATGTCTATCCCTTTTGCGGCATTGTCTAATTCTAAGATCTAAAATTAAAACTCTATGTTGTGTAGCTACACTTTCTCCCGATATAACCTTACAATCGATGAAACAACCCCTATCTCTCTTTCCAATTAGGAAAAAATCTATTTGACTCGTATTAACCTCACTTTTAAATGTTATCATTGTTAATAGATTATAAATAATCAACATATTAATAACGATAATTATCATTGTCAATAGATTATAAATAATCAATTTATTAACAATAAATGTTTGAAAAAATCGTTAAATGTTGCATGAGTTGATGCAAAATTTATTTTCTTAATGAGAATTTCGTTATAGCGTGCACAATTCCATTATAGCATGCACAATTCTTTAAACATTTTCTGTGAAATTCATCAAGATTTTCGTAAGTTGTTGACTTAAAGATTTATATTTAAAAAAAAATCCAAATTTTTAAGTTAAAAATCTTGGGGCATTGCACAATCAAACATGTTTCAATTAGCTCGTTCTGTTTGGCCCAATCAGGATCACTCATGGATTGGATCTAGATTACTGAGTCCGTTTCTTGAAAGGATGACATTTTAAAATTTCTTTTGATTTTTTTTTGTTATGTTATTCCTGCTGTGTCTTTGCTTCTGGTTCTAATACAACCTTTCTCATTTATCTCATAAAAAAAGATTTTTTGACTATTAAAAAGTGAATGATTCACAAAACACAAAATTTTATGTTTTAAAAAATCAAATTTTTTTGTTGAAAAGATACGGCCCAAGATTCGATCCTTACTAAATTGATATTACTGAATCTATCTAATAGGTCATATTTAATGAAAACTACTTGAATTAAAGATGGGAGATGACAATGAGGATGAGTGGAACCAAACATACTTAGAAGGGTGGTATGCTTGGGTACGTATCCTTGAGTCTCTGTCTAAAATTAAGCTTCATGATGACGCCTAGGAAACCCAAAAGACATACGCCACAAAGACTACACTAAAAAAAAAACTCAACCGTCGTGCCTTCTTTAAATTGCAAATTAATTCCACATAGAATACGTGGTGTTCTTGATCTTGGATGGAGCACTTCAAGTACCCTCAATACCATCTGATAAATCATTTTTTAGGTCAATTCATATAAAATGCTGTTCCTAGCTTACCAGCGGTCTATGATTAATATTATTATTTTTTAACACAACGTGGTGTAGGACTTCATACAGGGGTGTCAACGGGTCGGGTTTGGTTCGGACCCAGGTGGTACCAGACTTGGACCCGATTTTTCGGGTATGGTATCTGGTTCAGAGGAAAAACCATACTCGGACCCGATAAAAACTGCAGGAACCAAACCCCGTAAAACTATATTTTTTATCATTTTTACATTAAAAAATTGCGGGTCTTAATCAGAACTTGGGTTGGGTTGGGGTCTGGTATAAAATTTCACAAACTATATCTGGGTCCATTTATTAATCGGACCTTTGAATCCTGACTTGGGTCTTATTATTTATCACCATAGCTGGACCCTATAGGATTTGGTTAGGGTCGGGTCTGGGTAAACCAGACCTGTTGACACCCCTAACTTCATATGGTCTGTCCTTCTACCAGGAAAGTAAAGACTGCAGTTGACTTTTCATAATTTTGGTGCTATTCAAAAATTTATTTTTTAAAATTAATGATGCAAACTAGAAAAATGATTGAGCGTATTTTTATAGATTTTTTTTTGGAATCCAATCCGATCGATGGCTACCCTTGATCAAGAAGAAAATACCCAGAGAAAAAAAAACCAAAGAGAAGAAAGTGGAAAATCTTCTTTATTCCTCACATCTTCACTCTATCTCATGAAAATCACACTCACAATGTATATATATAGCGTTTATACATGCTTTTAATTCCATCAATATGACTTTTGACTTTTTCTCATATAACTAGATGCTAACCACAAAAATCCATTTTAATTTCCCATTAATGCATTTACCAACTACCCGCATAACTCTGTTTCTTGTAGTGCCTATCCACCTTACTTGAACATGTCTCATTATATTTATTACACATTAAATAAATAAATTAGCATGACTATGTTACTTATACATTATTATTATTATTATTGTTGTTATTATGTAAATACCAACTTTATTCATAAAATATTTACACAAGACATTAACCAAAATGCCCCAAACACAACTAAAATACAAATTTGAACTGTCTAAAACCCAACTACAATTCAACAGTTTTGTGATATTGATTGTCACTCCAAATTCTCTTTCAAAATTGTACTTCATACTCAACCTGCTGTCTCACCAACCCCCACAAGTTTCAGGTGTTTCCTTTGAAAACCTGAAAGCCTGTCCACCACCCTAACATTGGAATGGAAGTCTTTTAATGCACTGACTTCCCAAAAGACAAAGAGCCTTTTACAGTTCCTGCATTTTTCTCCTTTTCAATTTCGTACCCACCGTCAAACATCCACTTAGTGGCACTCTAAATAACCACAGTTAAGTACTAACTGTAGTTAGTTCACCAACCAAAAAGGCAAACATACCCATAAACTAGTGTGAAATGGCCTTTGCATGAGATTCGCGAAGAAGTCGACCTCTCTGACCTCTGCTCCTATATGTCAATGCAGGATTGAATTAGCACTCCCCAACTCGAGATTTAGCGCCAACGATGGACGAGCAACAAGACGTTGAGGAGGTCGTTGCAGAAAGCAAGTATGTCAGGAAAACCAAGGCGACCATGGCTACCATCGACGTGGGCCTACGACAGCTGCGTGAGGTTTGGAAGGGTGAAGTCCAACTGTTACAGCCAACCGTTGGACAGGTGGAAGAAGAAGAGGAGGTTGCGGCGTTTGAGACGTCGATGGAAATGCCACCCCTCGAAGCCGAAATCAAGTCCGGCATGGCAGATTGGTCCAGAAATTGCAGGTTAGAAGGTGCAATGAGGCCGCTGCCCGGGCTGTCCGACTGGTTCCGGCGACTGGAACCCAAGTTCGGAGGAGGTTGGAACAAGGTTGGGATCTACGGGGCTTTGAAGGCATCCTTAGGGAACATAAAGTGCCAGACCAACGTGATAAGGGCTTTGTTTGAAGCATGGTGTTGGGAGACCAACACCTTTGTGTTTCCGTGGGGAGAGATAACGATCACCTTAGAAGATTTGGCGATGATGGGACTCACATTGCTTGGAGAGCTCGCTCGAGAGGACCCCAACAATTTCAAAAGCAACAGTGCAGAATCCGGCAAAGAACTGAAGGAACGATTCAAGAAGCTTCTTAGGCGTGGTTCAAGCAGGGTGACGTTTGCTATGTGGATGGAAGAGTGGGCGCGAGGCAAGGAAGAAGAAGAAGAGGAGGAGCCTTCCATGCAAGAGAACCAGGCGTTCTTGGTGCTGTGGCTGTGCCGCAGCGTGATCTGCTGCTCGAGGGAGCAGTGGGTGAGGAGGGGAGTCTTCGAAATGGCGGTGCGTCTCTCTCTAGGCCACTCCGTAGCGCTCGCTCCGGCCGTGCTCTGCCTCATTTACGAACGCAGGGTGGCGAGCTCGAAGCAGCCCGGCACGGTGGCTTCCTATTTTCCCGTTCATTTCTTGCAGGTATGGGCGTGGGAGCACTTCCCGCAGCTGGCTTCCCAAATCGATGGCTTCGAGTTCGAGGAAGGAGACGTTCGGATGTGTCGATGGCTCTGCAAGGCTGAGAGCAAGTGCACACTAGAGCAGGCGCGAGAGCGAATTCGCGACCACCAACATGTGAAATGGAGGGCGTACACAGGGGCGGAACGAGAGGCGCCGTGGTGGTTTAGGAAGAAGGCGGGACGAGCGGTGAAGGGTGTTTCTTTGTTGTGCTTCATGAGGTGCATCCGATCTTGCAGGATAGCAGGCGTGGGCTTGGTAGAGCGGTACTTCCCGCATCGTGTCGCTCGGCAGTTTGGGCTCGACCAAGGAATTCCCCTAATGAAAGAATGGGTGGTGCCAAAAACCGATGTGGAAGTGGGCGTTGAGCAAGCATTTCTGGAGTATGATAGATACGGTACAGAGAACGCTTTGCTTCCTGTTCCTGATGATGGTCGTGAGGGATAGATGACAAAAGCTTGTGCAGAGTGGTGGCTGCGGCAGCTGGTGAAGATCCCATCCCTGTTTCACTCTTTCCCGGAGCATCGCCTGAACGGTAGTCTTTTCATAACTGCTTTCCCCGAAGCTCATTTTGGCAGTGTGAAACTGCACTGTTTTTTAACGCTTTCCAAGTTTTATCAGAAGCTTGTTTTTGAAGAAAATAACCCTTGCTTGCTTCTTCTAGTGTAAAAATGAGCTTTCTCGATATTAGAGATGCCTTTTTGATGAAAGAATGGTGCCTTTTCTTTTTCAATTTGATGTTTCTCTATCTCTAGGAAGCTCATTTTGTTTTTGTTTTTTAAAAAGACAAGGGTTGCTTCTTCCGTATAAAATGAACTTCCTTGACATTAGAAATGGCTTTTTTCCTGCTCAAATATTTGTGTTCTTTTTTCAATTTTATGTTCTTATTATATGAGTTACATATATAATGAATCTTTTTGTGAACTAAGATTCAAATTCATTTAATGTAAAAATATTATTGTTATTTTTACTGGCTTTTTTGTTTATGCTTCATGAGTTCATGCATTTGTTAAAATTTAGTTTCTTGCATGTGTCATTCCTCGCTCCCACTACTTACTCTGCTAACCCTGTTTTTAGCTAAGGAGGGAAAGGCTTGTTGCCAATGGTCGAAGGGGAAAAAGCGATCTTTCACGTTAATGAAGGGGGGAAGGGCTAAACCAACTTGCGCCAAGAAGAAGAAAACGGCCGGTGCAAAATCAAGAAGCAACACCGTCAATGCAGAATCACCGAACACTGCCAACAATGTTATCAACAACTCAGAGAAAGCTTCTGCAACAGAATTTTCTTCAATTCGGTCTGCCGGTGGCTGTTCTGCAACAAGCATCTCTCTCGCCGTCTCTGCTGAAAGCCAGAGGATTGCTACTACTACAGTGCAGGAGGCAAGCCCAAAGGATTATCTGAAGAAAGAACCAGGTTGCAGAGAAGCCATGATGGATCAAGTAGGCTGCAATACTTCTGATGGCGACCACTCCGAGCACAGAATTCGCCTAGAACTAAAATCCTTCCTATCTTTCCTCGCTTCTACTGGCATGGACAAGATGGTTGAAATATTCACTAAGGGGGAGGAAGTCATCCAAAGCCTTTCTTCTCATGGTTTCCCTGACCCTGGATTAGAAACTCTTCTTCAAAGCCTACAAGATCAAGCCATTGATGCAGTTATTCAGAGGTCTCTTCTCTCTAGCTACGAGAAGGAAATGACTTCCTGCACCAAAGAAACGAACGATGCGTTCGCGATTGCGTCGGAGGCTGAGATTAAAGTTTCAGCGCTCAAGAAAACCGTGGATGCTTGCTCTCAGGAGGTTGAGCATTCTGAGGCAGCCATGGTGAAAGCAAAAGAAAATGCAGAAGCGGCTCATCAAGAACTTGCAGCCCGGCAGGAGAAGCTGCTAAGCTTTAGAATATTACTAGAGGAGGCTGAGAGATCTTCCAGAGAGAAGATTAATGTGTTGGTCAATGCTAAGGAGAAGTTGACTACTGTAAGGCGTAGGGTGGAGGGTGCTAAAAGGGCCCTTGCAGCTGCTGAGACAATGTGGTGGAAGCTCTGCCAGGAAGCTTCTCATCTCAAAGAGTACAAAAGGTGAACTTTGCTGAACTGGTATTGCCAGGTGAACTTATCAGAAAGCATTCCCACTGTTCCCTTGCGACTTACAGTGTACAGTTGCGCTTAGAGTCTGTTTTGCTTTTGTTGAGTCTGATGTAAGCTGCCCGGTTCAGGTGAATTAATACCCCGAAGGGGCAGCCCGTATACTTGAACTGTAATAGCCTGCGGGCAAAATTGTGAATGAATCAAATGCGTTGAGCTTTCTTTTGTTCACCCTCGTTGTGATTGCTTCTTGTGATTGCAACTCCTCTCCCTCTATTCTCTCTTGCTCTCTTGCACTCTGATCATAAGCTTCCGCGACCGGCAAGCGAGCTGACGAGTAGGCTTGCGGCGGTAAGGAAGGACCGTCGCGCCGCGCTGGCCCATTGAAGGAAATAGGCCCGTGACAAGTGGTATCAGAGCCCATTCTCGTGCTGGGGAAGGGACTCCGGAGTCGGTGTCGACAGACACGCCGACAGGCTGCGATTTGTGAGCAAGACATCGTGGCGCCTTATCAACACTTGCGCAACACCAGAGGCAAGGCAGTTGCCGAAGCTGAGGAGATGGGTTCACCTCAGGGCCAAGAAGAGTTGGCTGCAACTGTTAATAAGCTGGTGGAAGATGTGACTTCGCATGATGAAGCGATTTCACGTGCATGTGATTCATTCAATGGATTGAATGATGTGGTGGCGAGCCTGCAAGAGCAGGTGAACTTACTAATGGGGCAGGTCACTTCGTTGACGACTACAGTGGCCGATCTTGAGTTGAGAAACCGTACGTTACAGCGGACGGTGACCCTGAATGGCGGAAATGGTGAGAGATCGTCAAGGATTGATGTACCTAGACCCGCAAAATTCAATGGTTCTCGCGACAGCAAGGCCATTGAGAACTTCTTGTTCCAAGTAGAAGACTACTTGGATATCCAAAATGTGACCCTTGAAGATCTGAGGATCAAGGCTGCAGCGGCCTTACTTGATGGTGATGCTATCGCTTGGTGGAGGCGGAAGCGCAATGACATGGAGAGGGGTCAATGTGTGATAGACACCTTTGACGACTTCAAAGTAGAGTTGCGCAACTACTTCATGCCAAGAAATGCGCAGAGACAGGCTTACCGGATGGTTCGTGAACTCAAACATACTGGTTCGTTGCAAGACTATGTCCGAACGTTCCAGAAGCTTATGCTGGAGATACCTAACATGCCAGAAGACGACATGCTCAACTGGTTCATTGTGGGACTTCAACCATGGGCACAGTCCGAAGTGGAAAGGAGCAACCCCCGTATTTTGGAGGATGCATATGTGGCGGCGGAGCGCTTAGTTGATACTCAGCGCAAACCTTTCACCCCATCAACCAAAGTTGGGAAGAAGCCTGACCACGGAGGCAAGAAGGATGAGCAGCGCAACGATAAAGGTGAGGCGTCGACACGCCATCAACCCGAAAAGAAACAGAACTACACGAAGCATAACAACAGCAACAAGGGTGCAGTTGTGACATGTTGGTTCTGTGGTGATAGACATATCGCCCGGCAATGCCCAAAGCGCCTTGTAAAGGACGACGGGCAAGCCAATGCTGCACAGGAAGAATGCAGCGATACTGAAGGCAGTGACGCTGAGACCATGCAACCGAGGATGGGCGCCATGCGATCGATTAACGCAGCTAGAAGTTGCGCAGCTAAGAACATGCAAGTCAGTAAGGAACTTATGTACGTAGAAGTCATCATGAATGGAAAGTCTACTTCGGCAATGGTAGACTCCGGGGCCACACACAACTTTGTCTCGCGGGAAGAGGCAGAGCGGTTGGGCTTGAAAACTGGGCCAAAGCAGAGGACTATCAAAACAGTAAACTCTGAGGCCAAGCCCATTCTTGCTGAAGCAAGAGATGTGGCTACTCAAGTGGGGAGTTGGGTCGGCAAAGCCAATTTCTCTGTGGTGCCCCTGGACGATTTCAAGGTGATTCTGGGTATGGAGTTTCTGCGAAGCCAGAATGTGATGATGCTGCCAAAGTTTAACACGTTGACGATCATGGGATCGGACCTGTCCCACACAGTGCAGTGCCTTACGCAGAAAGGCAAGTCTTCAGTGTTATCAGCAATGCAACTGAAGAAGGGTGTCAAGCATGGGGAGCAGACATTCCTAGTTGCAGTGCGTGCAGATGAAGGGAAGGTAGAAGCAGCAGTGCCGCCGACCCTAGCCCCTCTATTGGAGGAGTTTCGGGGGGTGATGCCTCCGGAATTGCCAAAGCGTCTTCCGCCAAGACGCGAGGTCGACCACAAGATTGAGTTGACCCCGGGAGCAAAGCCTCCCGCAATGGTTCCATACCGTATGGGGCCAGCAGAGTTGAAGGAGCTGCGCAGGCAGCTAGACGAGATGTTGGACGCAGGCATTGTTCGTCCATCAAAAGCCCCATTTGGTGCCCCGGTCCTTTTTCAGATGAAACATGATGGCTCTAAACGGTTATGTGTGGATTACCGGGCCTTGAACAAGGTCACGGTGAAGAACAAGTACCCATTGCCATTGATAGCAGACTTGTTCGATCAGCTAGGCAGTGCCCGTATCTTTTCCAAGCTAGATCTGCGATCGGGTTACTGGCAGGTGAGGATTGCCGAAGGTGATGAGCCGAAAACAACTTGTGTCACCCGCTATGGTGCTTACAAATTTCTAGTAATGCCATTCGGGTTGACAAATGCTCCAGCCACATTCACGACTTTAATGAACCAGATTTTCTACCCTTACTTAGACAAGTTTGTGGTAGTCTATCTGGATGATATCGTGATCTACAGCAGTAACATGGAGGAACATGTCGGGCACTTGCGAACAGTGTTTCAGGTGCTGAAGGAGAATGACCTCTGTGTTAAACGAGAGAAGTGTCTCTTCGGGCAGGAGGAGATCAGCTTCCTTGGCCACGTTGTGGGGCGTGGTGTGCTGCGTATGGATGGGCAGAAGATAAGGGCCATCCAGGAATGGGTTCCGCCAAGCAAAGTGCCAGAATTGCGGTCATTCCTCGGCTTGGCAAATTATTATCGGCTTTTCATCGAAGGTTATTCCCTCATTGCTGCGCCCCTCACAGATTTGTTAAAGAAAAATCGGGTATGGCTCTGGACAGGAGCGTGCCAAGATGCCTTCGAGGGCTTGAAGAAAGCCTTAGTGAGAGAGCCAGTACTGCGACTGCCTGATCATTCAAGACCCTTCGAAGTCCACACTGATGCCTCAGACTTTGCCATTGGCGGAGTTATTATGCAAGACGGGCATCCGATCGCATATGAGAGTCGTAAGCTGAAGGATGCAGAGAGGCGGTACACAGTGCACGAACGTGAGATGACCGCCATTGTGTATTGCCTCAGGACCTGGCGGCACTACCTTTTGGGTGCCGAGTTCGTCGTCAAGACGGACAATGTGGCCACAAGCTATTTTCAGACGCAAAAGAAGCTGACGCCCAAGCAAGCTCGATGGCAGATGTTTTTGGCTGAGTTCGACTTTGCCTTAGAGTACAAGGTTGGAAAGACCAATGTTGTGGCGGATGCCCTGAGCCGTAGGGCTGAACTGGCAGCTGCGCGTGCGGAGTCTTCTGAAGTGCATTTGGAGGGTGCACTGCTGAGCCGCATCCGCGAGGGTACGCAGCAGGATCCGACCGCACAACACCTTGTTTCTCTAGCGCAGGCAGGGAAGACGCGGCGATTTTGGCTACAAGATGGCCTCCTCATAACAAAAGGGGGACGCATCTTTGTACCACGGTGGGGAAGCCTTCGCCGAGAGCTACTCAAGGAGTGCCATGATACACTATGGGCCGGCCATCCTGGTCAGGAGCGGACCTTAGCACTCCCTGAGCGTGACTACTATTGGCCGCAGATGAGAGACGACGTTGAGGGGTATGTGCGAACATGCCTTATCTGCTAGCAGGATAAGGGGACAAATCAGAAGGCTGCCGGTCTCCTCGAGCCTCTACCAATTCCAGAACGTCCTTGGGATAGCATCTCCATAGACTTTATTGTTAGTCTGCCAAAGGTAGAGGGCCTCAGTTCTATTCTGGTTGTGGTGGATCGTTTCTCAAAGTATGCCACCTTCATCCCAGCTTCTAAGGAGTGCCCTGCAGAGAAGACTGCGGAGTTGTTCGTAAAGCATGTGGTGAAGCACTGGGGCATACCAAAGAGCATTGTGAGTGATCGTGATGCTCGCTTCACGGGCAAGTTCTGGCGTGAAGTATTTCGGCTACTTGGCTCTGAGTTGTTGTTTTCAACTAGCTTCCATCCGCAGACAGATGGGCAGACAGAGCGTATCAACGGGATCCTGGAGCAGTACCTTAGGCACTTTGTTAGTGCCAATCAGAAAAATTGGGTGAAGCTCCTTGATGTGGCACAACTTTGTTATAATCTGCAGAAGAGCGAGTCTTCAGGCCACAGTCCGTTCGAGATAGCCACGGGGCAGCAGCCACTGACCCCGCACACTCTTGCCACACAGGAAAAGGGAAGGCCATCATTCGCCTATCAGTTTGTTCGCGACTGGCACGAGCAAAATGAGTTAGCGAAGGCATTCTTACACAAAGCGGCAAAGAGAATGAAGAAGTGGGCAGACAAACACCGTCGGCCCGCAGGGTTCCAAGTTGGGGACCAAGTGTTGGTGAAGTTATATCCTGGTCGCACAGGCATCTTCCGCGGGCGGCACCGCGGACTACTCAGAAAGTATGAGGGACCCTTCACCATCACAAAGAAGGTGGGCAAGCTAGCCTATAAGCTGGAGTTGCCCCCAGACTTCAAGGTGCACCCGGTGTTCCACGTGTGCAACCTCAAGCAGTTCCATCCAGATGATGGAGACCCGGAACGCAATGTGCCGCAACGCGCTCCCATCATGCAGAGGGCCCCGGCAGCACAACGGGCCGAAAAGCACCTCAGTCAGATCCTTCGCCACAAGGTCAACTACTTGGGGCAAGCGAAGAAATACTTGGTGCAGTGGGAGGAAACAGCGGAACCAACGTGGGAGCCTGCATTTCGAATGAACAGCCGCTACCCGGCTGAAGTCAGGGCTTACCACGAAACAGATGGCGCCGAGGACGGCGCATGATTTGAAGGGGGGAGCATGTTCCCTTGCGACTTACAGTGTACAGTTGCGCTTAGAGTCTGTTTTGCTTTTGTTGAGTCTGATGTAAGCTGCCCGGTTCAGGTGAATTAATACCCCGAAGGGGCAGCCCGTATACTTGAACTGTAATAGCCTGCGGGCAAAATTGTGAATGAATCAAATGCGTTGAGCTTTCTTTTGTTCACCCTCGTTGTGATTGCTTCTTGTGATTGCAACTCCTCTCCCTCTATTCTCTCTTGCTCTCTTGCACTCTGATCATAAGCTTCCGCGACCGGCAAGCGAGCTGACGAGTAGGCTTGCGGCGGTAAGGAAGGACCGTCGCGCCGCGCTGGCCCATTGAAGGAAATAGGCCCGTGACACCCACCACCCTTTGTTTTGAAAAGCACCATACAGGAAATACCCATAAACTTTTTGTAAAAATGAAAGAAAAACGTGAACAGTTTTGTTGTTAAAATATGTATCAAAACTCAAATATCACCTTTACTAATCACGTGTTCTCTCTTTTCCTCCAAAATTGGTTTGTTCTCTTGCGACTTACAGTGTACAGTTACGCTTAGAGTCTGTTTTGCTTTTGTTGAGTCTGATGTAAGCTGCCCGGTTCAGGTGAATCAATACCCCGAAGGGGCAGCCCGTATACTTGAACTGTAATAGCCTGCGGGCAAAATTGTGAATGAATTAAATGCGTTGAGCTTTCTTTTGTTCACCCTCGTTGTGATTGCTTCTTGTGATTGCAACTTCTCTCCCTCTATTCTCTCTTGCTCTCTTGCACTCTGATCATAAGCTTCCGCGACAAGCAAGCAAGCTGACGAGTAGGCTTGCGGCGGTAAGGAAGGACCATCGCGCCGCGCTGGCCCATTGAAGGAAATAGGCCCGTGATAAGTGGTACCAGAGCCCGTTCTCGTGCTGGGAAAGGGACTCCGGAGTCGGTGTCGACATACACGCCGACAGGCTGCGATTTGTGAGCAAGACATCGTGGCGCCTTATCAACACTTGCGCAACACCAAGGGCAAGGTAGTTGCCGGAGCTGAGGAGATGGGTTCACCTCGGGGCCAAGAAGAGTTGACTGCAACTGTTAACAAGCTGGTGGAAGATGTGACTTCGCATGATGAAGCGATTTCACGCGCATGTGAATCATTCAATGGATTGAATGATGTGGTGGCGAGCCTGCAAGAGCAGGTGAACTTACTAATGGGGCAGGTCACTTCGTTGACGACTACAGTGACCGATCTTGAGTTGAGGAATCGTACGTTGCAGCGGACGGTGACCCTAAATGGCGGAAATGGTGAGAGACCATCAAGGATTGATGTACCTAGACCCGCAAAATTCAATGGTTCTCGCGACAGCAAGGCCATTGAGAACTTCTTGTTCCAAGTAGAAGACTACTTGGATATTCAGAATGTGACCCTCGAAGATCTGAGGATCAAGGCTGCAGCGGCCTTACTTAATGGTGATGCTATCGCTTGGTGGAGGCGGAAACGCAATGACATAGAGAGGGGTCAATGTGTGATAGACACCTTTGACGACTTCAAAGTAGAGTTGCGCAACTACTTCATGCCAAGAAATGCGTAGAGACAGGCTTACCGGATGGTTCGTGAGCTCAAACATACTGGTTCGTTGCAAGACTATGTCAGAACGTTCCAGAAGCTTATGCTGGAGATACCTAACATGCCAGAAGACGACATGCTCAACTGGTTCATTGTGGGACTTCAACCATGGGCACAGTCTGAAGTGGAAAGGAGTAACCCCGTATTTTGGAAGATGCATATGTGGCGACTGAGCGCTTAGTTGACACTCAGCGCAAGCCTTTCACCCCATCAACCAAAGTTGGGAAGAAGCCTGACCACGGAGGCAAGAAGGATGAGCAGCGCAACGATAAAGGTGAGGCGTCGACACGCCATCAATCCGAAAAGAAACAGAACTACACAAAGCATAACAATAGCAACAAGGGTGCAGTTGTGACATGTTGGTTCTGTGGTGATAGACATATCGCCCGGCAATGCCCAAAGCGCCTTATAAAGGACGACGGGCAAGCCAATGCTGCACAGGAAGAATGCAGTGATATTGAAGGCAGTGACACTGAGACCATGCAACCGAGGATGGGCGCCATGCGATCGATTAACGCAGCTAGAAGTTGCGCAGCTAAGAACATGTAGGTCAGTAAGGAACTTATGTACGTAGAAGTCATTATGAATGGAAAGTTTACTTCGACAATGGTAGACTCCGGGGCCACACACAACTTTGTCTCGCGGGAAGAGGCAGAGCGGTTGGGCTTGAAAACTGGGCCAAAGCAGAGGACTATAAAAACAGTAAACTCTGAGGCCAAGCCCATGCTTGGTGAAGCAAGAGATGTGGCTACTCAAGTGGGGAGTTGGGTCAGCAAAGCCAACTTCTCTGTGGTGCCCCTGGACGATTTCAAGGTGATTCTGGGTATGGAGTTTCTGCGAAGCCAGAATGTGATGATGCTGCCAAAGTTTAACACGTTGACGATCATGGGATCAGACCTGTCCCACACAGTGCAGTGCCTTATGCAGAAAGGCAAGTCTTCAGTGTTATCAGCAATGCAACTGAAGAAGGGTGTCAAGCATGGGGAGCAGACATTCTTAGTTGCAGTGCGTGCAAATGAAGGGAAGGTAGAAGCAGCAGTGTCGCCGATCCTAGCCCCTCTATTGGAGGAGTTTCGGGGGGTGATGCCTCCGGAATTGCCAAAGCGTCTTCCGCCAAGACGCGAGGTCGACCACAAGATTGAGTTGACCCCGGGAGCAAAGCCTCCCGCAATGGTTCCATACTGTATGGGGCCAGCAGAGTTGAAGGAGTTGCGCAGGCAGCTAGACGAGATGTTGGACGCAGGCATTGTTTGTCCATCAAAAGCCCCATTTGGTGCCCCAGTCCTTTTTCAGATGAAACATGATGGCTCTAAACGGTTATGTGTGGATTACCGGGCCTTGAACAAGGTCACGGTGAAGAACAAGTACCCATTGCCATTGATAGCAGACTTGTTCGATCAGCTAGGCAGTGCCCGTATCTTTTCCAAGCTAGATCTGCGATCGGGTTACTGACAGGTGAGGATTGCCGAAGGTGATGAGCCGAAAACAACTTGCGTCACTCGCTATGGTGCTTACGAATTTCTAGTAATGCCATTCGGGTTGACAAATGCTTCAGCCATTTTCACGACTTTGATGAACCAGATCTTCTATCCTTACTTAGACAAGTTTGTGGTAGTCTACCTGGATGATATCGTGATCTACAGCAGCAACATGGAGGAACATGTCGGGCACTTGCGAACAGTGTTTCAGGTGCTGAAGGATAATGACCTCTGTGTCAAACGAGAGAAGTGTCTCTTCGGGCAGGAGGAGATCAGCTTCCTTGGCCACGTTGTGGGGCGTGGTGTGCTGTGTATGGATGGGCAGAAGATAAGGGCCATCCAGAAATGGGTTCCGCCAAGCAAAGTGCCAGAATTGCGGTCATTCCTTGGTTTGGCAAACTATTATCGGCGTTTCATCGAAGGTTATTCCCTCATTGCTGCGCCCCTCACAGATTTGTTAAAGAAGAATCGGGTATGGCTCTGGACAGGAGCGTGCCAAGATGCCTTTGATGGCTTGAAGAAAGCCTTAATGAGGGAGCCGGTGCTGCGACTGCCTGATCATTCGAGACCCTTCGAAGTCCACACTGATGCCTCAGACTTTGCCATCGGCGGAGTTATTATGCAAGATGGTCATCCGATCGCATATGAGAGTCGCAAGCTGAAGGATGCAGAGAGGCGTTACACAGTGCACGAACGTGAGATGACCGCCATTGTGTATTGCCTCAGGACCTGGCGGCACTACCTTTTGGGTGCCGAGTTCGTCGTCAAGACGGACAATGTGGCCACGAGCTATTTTCAGACACAAAAGAAGTTGACGCCTAAACAAGCTCGATGGCAGATGTTTTTGGCTGAGTTCGACTTTGCCTTGGAGTATAAGGTTGGAAAGACCAATGTTGTGGCGGATGCTCTGAGCCGGAGGGCTGAACTGGCAGCTGCGCGTGCAGAGTCTTCTGAAGTGCATTTGGAGGGTACACTGCTGAGCCGCATCCGCGAGGGTACGCAGCAGGATCCGACCGCACAACACCTTGTTTCTCTGGCGCAGGCAGGGAAGACTCGGCGATTTTGGCTACAAGATGGCCTCCTCATGACAAAAGGGGGACGCATCTTTGTACCACGGTGGGGAAGCCTTCGCCGAGAGCTACTCAAGGAGTGCCATGATACACTATGGGCCGGCCATCCTGGTCAGGAGCGGACCTTAGCACTCCCTGAGCGTGACTACTATTGGCCGCAGATGAGAGACGACGTTGAGGGGTATGTGCGAACATGCCTCATCTGCTAGCAGGATAAGGGGACAAATCAGAAGGCTGCCGGTCTCCTCGAGCCTCTACCAATTCCAGAACGTCCTTGGGATAGCATCTCCATAGACTTTATTGTTAGTCTGCCAAAGGTAGAGGGCCTCAGTTCTATTCTGGTTGTGGTGGATCGTTTCTCAAAGTATGCCACCTTCATCCCAGCTTCTAAGGAGTGCCCTGCAGAGAAGACTGCGGAGTTGTTCGTAAAGCATGTGGTGAAGCACTGGGGCATACCAAAGAGCATTGTGAGTGATCGTGATGCTCGCTTCACGGGCAAGTTCTGGCGTGAAGTATTTCGGCTACTTGGCTCTGAGTTGTTGTTTTCAACTAGCTTCCATCCGCAGACAGATGGGCAGACAGAGCGTATCAACGGGATCCTGGAGCAGTACCTTAGGCACTTTGTTAGTGCCAATCAGAAAAATTGGGTGAAGCTCCTTGATGTGGCACAACTTTGTTATAATCTGCAGAAGAGCGAGTCTTCAGGCCACAGTCCGTTCGAGATAGCCACGGGGCAGCAGCCACTGACCCCGCACACTCTTGCCACACAGGAAAAGGGAAGGCTATCATTCGCCTATCAGTTTGTTCACGACTGGCATGAGCAAAATGAGTTAGCGAAGGCATTCTTACACAAAGCGGCAAAGAGAATGAAGAAGTGGGCGGACAAACACCGTCGGCCCGCAGGGTTCCAAGTTGGGGACCAAGTGTTGGTGAAGTTATATCCTGGTCGCACAGGCATCTTCCGCGGGCTTCACCGCGGACTACTCAGAAAGTATGAGGGACCCTTCACCATCACAAAGAAGGTGGGCAAGCTGGCATACAAGCTGGAGTTGCCCCTAGACTTCAAGGTGCACCCGGTGTTCCACGTGTGCAACCTCAAGCAGTTCCATCCAGATGATGGAGACCCAGAACGCAATGTGCCGCAACGCGCTCCCATCATGCAGAGGGCCCCGGCAGCACAACGGGCCGAGAAGCACCTCAGTCAGATCCTTCGCCACAAGGTCAACTACTTGGGGCAAGCGAAGAAATACTTGGTGTAGTGGGAGGAAACAGCGGAACCAATGTGGGAGCCTGCATTTCGAATGAATAGCCGCTACCCGGCTGAAGTCAGGGCTTACCACGAAACAGATGGCGCCGAGGACGGCGCATGATTTGAAGGGGGGAGCATGTTCCCTTGCGACTTACAGTGTACAGTTGCGCTTAGAGTCTGTTTTGCTTTTGTTGAGTCTGATGTAAGCTGCCCGGTTCAGGTGAATCAATACCCCGAAGGGACAGCCCGTATACTTGAACTGTAATAGCCTGCGGGCAAAATTGTGAATGAATTAAATGCGTTGAGCTTTCTTTTGTTCACCCTCGTTGTGATTGCTTCTTGTGATTGCAACTTCTCTCCCTCTATTCTCTCTTGCTCTCTTGCACTCTGATCATAAGCTTCCGCAACCGGCAAGCGAGCTAACGAGTAGGCTTGCGGCGGTAAGGAAGGACCGTCGCGCCGCGCTGGCCCATTGAAGGAAATAGGCCCGTGACAGGTTTGTTCTTTTCTATTAGTTAAACCTGTTTGTCATAGCATTTGGGTAACGATGATCTGAACATTAATACATTTTAAGGATAAATAAGAAACAACAGAGTCAACAGTTGAGGGAGGAAGGTATCAAATGAATATCCACCTGTAAGCATTCAAAACCAGGTTGGCATATATCCCAATCGTTTAATTAACTTGATTTTGTTCTGCATAGCAAAACTTTTGTGCCTTTTGAAAATTTCCAAATGTTGCGTGTATTTTTTGACATTATGTCAAAAAGTTAACCAGTTAAGTGCCATTGTGGAAATTTCCCTAAGCATTATGCTGTAGAACATGATTTCCTTTTGCCTGTTCAGTTTTCTATGTTATTGGTGATGATATTTTGCAAAGTACCAAAAATCAAGGCTTGTCCGATTTGCCATGCCGGCGACCAACTCAAACGCCAACAGACCACTCTTTTTCTCATGTAATAATAGTCGAATCTTATGCAGAGTAACTAAAATGTATGTTGCTGGTCCTTCCCCATGCCCAAAAGCAGGGACACCTGATCTGTAACGGGTAATCTCTTCAAGATCAGTATCACCTTTTATTGGCAAGACAGCGAAACACACAGCAACACACTACAAAAATGATAACTTAACAGTGGGAGACATAAATACTAAAAACTGTTTTTAACATGGCGAAAATGTACGGGCTACAAGAAGCACTATATAAAGTTATAATTGCTCTTTCTTTATTAGTAGCCAATACCCTATGATCCCATTACTAACGCAGACTATTGTAACTCACATAAAACTTACTCCTTAAGTTTAGGAACCACAACACAACGTTGTTTACAAACTCTATCTAATACACACCCACTAACCCATGACTTACGATTACCCGTTCATGTAACCTCCTTTTGCATCATACTCTATCACTTTCCCTTGATGCAAAACTCGATACACTTAAAGTGGATCTGAATCTCACAAACTTTGAATAGCTAAGTGTTTTTGTAAATTCATCTGCAATTTGATCATTTGTAGAGCAATATTTCATTGCTACAGTTTCATTGGTGATAGCCTGTCTGATAAAATGATGACGCAACTCAATATGTTTAGTTCGCCCATGGAACACAAGGTTCTTTGTCATGGCAATGGTTGCTTGGTTGTCACAATAGAATTTCGTTGTATTTGTTTGTTCTTGATGCAAGTCCGCCAAAATTCTTCTTATCCAAATAGCTTGACATACGGATGCATTCGCAGCAACATACTTTGCTTCTGAGGATGAAAGTGTCATCGTTGCTTGCTTCTTTGACATCCATGACTTGGCTCTCATCCAAGATTAAAGATGTATCCACTTGTGCTTTTTCTGTCATCTACAAAACCAGCCCAATCACTGTCAGAAAAATCATTTAATTTGAAATCAGGAATTGATTGGTACCAAATCTCATAATTAGTTGTTGCTCTAACATAACGAAGGATTTGCTTTACCGCTCCAAGATGATGTATCGTGAGACATTGCATAAACCTTAAGATTAGGCTGACATGAAACACGATATCTGGACGTGTCTGTGTAATATACATTAGCCTTCCAACTAAGCTTCTATACAATCGTTTATCAACCTTCATAGTATCATCATATACCGATAATTTCTCATTAGTATTCATGGGAGTGAAATATGGCTTGCATGACACCATATTAAATTTCTCAAGTCTAAAACATACTTTTTTGAGAAATAAAAATACCATCAACACTTGGTTGAACTTGAAGTCTAAGAAAATAATGTAACAACCCTAGATCCGACATTTCAAACTAATGCACCATGTTTACTTTAAATTCTTCAAAAAGTGTACTTGACGAGCCTGTATAAATTATGTCATCTACATAAACACAAATTATAAGAAATTCAGTACATGTTCCTTTTACATACAAAGTGTGCTCACTCTCACTTTTGTGAAATTCTCTTTGCATTAGGTATGAGTCCAATATCTCGTACAAGGTCACGGTGCCTATTTAAGGCCATAAAACGCCTTTTTCAACCTGTACACCTTTTCTTCCTTTCCTTTAACAACAAATCCCTGTGGCTGACAAACATAGACCTCTTCTTCCAAGAACCCATTAAAAAATGCAGACTTTATATTAAATTGAAAAACTGATCATTTCATATGAGCTGCTAATGCCAAAATAATTCTAACAGTTTCAAAACGTGCAATAGGAGAAAAAGTTTTTGAAAAATCTACTCTAAATTTTTAAGCATACTCCTTAACGATTAACCTTGCCTTGTATTTTTTCACGCTCCTATTAGCATTATATTTGACCTTCTAAACTCATTTCACACCAATAACAGTTTGACCTGTGGGTAAATCTACAAGTTCCCAGGTATCATTTTTTTCAATGGCTACCATTTCTTCTTCCATGGATCTTACCGATTCTTGTTTCCTAGTAGCATCCTCGTATCCCATAGGTTCTTCAACCAACAGGGCAAATGTACAAGATTCATAAATTTCTTTTGTGGATCTTACCTTTCTAAGTGGTGAATTTGTGTCCTCAGTACCACCGTTGTCTTGAGAGATGCTTGTTGAAGCTGCCAATGTTTTATCAGATATAAAAGGAACGTCTTTCCTCTTTGACCTGCATCTTGATTTCAATTCCAAGAGCTTAATTCATCAAAAATAACATCACGATGAATAATTAAACTCTTAGTTGTTGGATTATATAATCGATACTTTTTTGTTATGTCACTATAACCAACAAAAATGCATTCCTCACTTTTCTTATCCATCTTGTTACGATCACTATAATCGATCAAGGAATAAGAAACACAATAAAAAAATCTTAAATTACTTACATTTAGTTTTCGCTACCACCAGGCCTTATATGGAGTCATGTTACACACAACTTTTGTTGGAGATATATTGAGTAAGTATATTGTTGTGTTCACTGCTTCAGCCCAAAATTCGTTCGGGAGTCATTTTTCACTTAACATGCTCTTGGCCATTTTCATGACTATGCAGTTTTTTCATTCAGCTACACCATTTTGCTCTGGTATTTTTCTTACTGTTAGCTGCCTACGAATTCCATTCTTCTTGCAAAATTCTTCAAAATCATTAGACAAAAATTCTCCTCCTCTATCTGTATGTAGATACTTTATGACATGCTCACTATCCTTTTCCGCAAAAGCTTTGAACTGCTGAAATTTTTTAAATGCCTCTGTTTTTTTAGAGAAAAAAAACACCCAACTCATGCAAGTAAAATCATCAATAAGCAATAAAAAATATCTACTATTGTTTAAGGATGGAGTGTTCATGAGCCCACAAAGGTCTGCATGAACTAACTCAAGAGGCTTTCTGGCTCTCCATGCCTTTTCGATGAGAAACAACAAACGATGTTGCTTCCCATATACACACCTTCACAAATCCCATCACGGCAACCCCAAAACCGTATTTTTGGTTCTTAGTATTTTCAGCCCATTATAGTGTAAATGTTCATATCGTAAGTGCCAAAGATGCGAAGGCCCATCCTCTTTGCCAATCAAGGCAACATCATTCAAGTGTGTAAATTCAAGAGGGAACATTCTATTAGGTGCCATCTTGACTCTGATGAGAGGTTCACTGTCTATTTTCTTTTTTCTAATTTCACACTCCATCATAAAAGCTAAGTGCATAACCATTCTCAATTAATTGTCCAACACTCAATAAATTGTATGATAAATTGGGTATATAATAAACATCATGAATCATCCTTTTATTACTTGATTCAACATCAACTTCAATAGTTTCATTTCCTTCACTTTGCACATGTTTGTTGTTTCCAAGCCAAACATTCATTCTCATGGATTCATCAATATTGCAAAAAAGTTTTTTTTCACCTGTCATGTGGTTACTACAACCACTATCTAGAAACCACATATTTTTAACCTTGATTTTCAATTAAGCAAGGAAAAGATTACATTGTTCTTGTTCTTCTGTGACATTGACCTGCTTCTTTGTTTTCTCCCAACACTTTGCTTGCCCGTACTTTTTGCAATAATAGCACTGTTTGTCTTTATAACTTGACATTTGATTGCTTCCATTGTGCCGACCCATTTTAAATCTCCCACAACCACGACCTCGGCCATGATATCTACCTCTACTTCTTCCTCTTCCTGCATATTTATTCCCTAAGGTACCTTCGCCACTAGCTTGCTTGTTGGAAATTTCTACCTTGGCCTGAAATGCATGTTCAATACTTTTCTTGGTTGACTTGTTCAACCTAGCCTGATGTGTCAAAAGAGACCCCATTAATTCTTTAATAGAATAATCACTCATGTCTTTAAATTCCTCTATAGCTGTGACAACATGATCAAACTTTGGTGGCATACTTCATAGGATTTTTTCTACTACCTTTTTATCATCAATTATTTCTCTGAATGTTCTCATTCGATTTACAGTAGTAGACATTCTCTAAAAAAAGTCTTGCACAGACTCATTTTCTTTCATTAATAGGGTCTCAAAATCTCTACGAAGTGTTTAGAGTTTTACAGTAGTTACCTTACTATCTCCATGATAGGCTTTCTTCAAAACAATCTACGCTTCATTCGACTTGATGGCTGCCGCAATTCGAGAGAAAATACTTTCAACCACTACTTGCTGCAAATGAGAATAACTTTGGCATTCCTTTTGTGTAACTCATTTACTTTATTTGTTGTAACCATTTTCAACTAGATCCCAAAGATCTTGAGAGATGAAAAATGTCTTTATCTTAATACTCCAAAATTCATAATTCTCTCCATTAAAAATAGGTACCAAGGCATGTGAAAGATTTATAGAGTTCAGATTCGTACCGTTAGACATAATGAATTATCACGTAATTACAAACCAACTTGAAGATTTGGCTTCGGCAACGATCTTTGCAATGCTCAAACACGCCCAACTCAATCGAACCTGGTGCTCTGATACCAAACTGTTGGTAAGACAATGGTAACTTAACAATGGGAGACATAAATACTAAAAACTGTTTTTAACATAAGGTAAAAGCATAAGGTGAAAACATACAGGCTACAAGAACCACTATATAAAGATGAAAACAAACTTATAACTGCTCCTTCCTTATTAGTCAATACCCCATGATCCCATTACTAATGCATGACTCTTGTAACTCAAATAAAACTTACTCCTTAAGTTTAGGAACTACAACACAACGTGGTTTATAAACTCTCTCTAACACACACCCACTAACCCATGACTTACGGTTACCCATTCACGTAACCTCCTTTTGCATCATACTCTATCACCTCTCTCATCAAAGGCAACTGAACTATAAGCTCTTACATAATGATAATTCAAGTATATTTATATATACAAGGAAATTCTTCTCCATGGTCATTTAGTGCTACAATTGATAGTGAACTTATTCAAATTCCTAGTGGGTGACACATTTCACTATGAAATGAAGCCCCACAACTGTGTTGAGTGTCTCAGATTAATTTCAACAACAGTTAGACAAATGAGTGGAGGCATGGTTAGGTGATCGGGCCAAGTACTTTACAAAGTGATCGGACCACACAAAACACAGAAAACCAGTAACGCTTGTAGTGTTTTTTGTGTAAAACACAAACACAGAAAATCAGTATGTGGGCATCAATCTTCTTTGTAAAACATAAAATAAAGAAAATCACTACAAGCATCTATTTTCTGTGTTCTGTGTGGTGTGAGTACTTTGTAAAGTACTTGGACTCGACCATAGGATCTGCTCTGAAATGGAGTGAGAAGTCAAAATATGTTTTCCTTAATGCATTGTCTATATATGCTCATCATTTAGGTGCTATTTGATTGCCAAGAACATTTTGTCCTCAGGAATCATGTTAGACTTGTTTGGTTTGGAAAAAATAAATGGAACATGACTGTACTAGCCTGTAACTTGTTTCAGTATGAAAATGTACATAAATACATATCAAACAATCATGAACGATAGTTATGAAAATATTCATACATAACAAACACATAATACAATCAATCATTATAGAAATGTTTATGGAGTCTTCTAGAGCATCATCTGAGTGATTTTCCACCTCACAGTCACTTAATTGCCTTAGTTGAACTTTGATATTCTTCATCATTGATTTCAATCGTTTATATTTGTCTTGAAGCTTGGAAATTTCTTGGCATTTGAAATTTGAGGAATATCACATGAATGTAACATAATAAATACAAACATATAAACTTAATCTTGAAAAAACATGAAAGTACTTCAAAACTTAGCTGGGTTGCTTTCGTGCATGTCTATCACCAAGGTTGTCATGTAAAAAGAATCCAAAAGACTGCTTCTATATACTTTCATGTACCTTGGTTGTCTAAGACCTTGATGAGTTCACCTCCCTCAGCCTAATTCAGAAGTTCAAACTCAAATATGTTGTTAAAATCACAATAATGCTTTGTATTGCTCGAAACTCAATTTCTAGTTATGCATGACATCGATGCTAACAGAATCAATTGACACATTTAAAGTTGTTGCATTACTCAACATGCAAATTGGCACTCCACCTCCATTGTGTTATGCATCCACACATCTCTTCTTGCCAAGTTCATGACCTTCACAATCACTTCCTGGTCCATGTCTTAATATTCATCTATGGTTTCCAAACAACCTATTATACACAACATATCATATAATTCACTATAAAGTTTTGACAAAGAAGCAAAGCAAATATATCCTATAAATAACAAGTGTAACTTATATCATCCTCACACAATTGATTCATTGTGCGAGCAGTTTTGTACCATTCATTTTTCAATGGTTGTTGCTTGTCCTGCACTCTCTTGTAGTGCCTCAGGTTGGAATACTCATCCTCATCAAATGCACTCCACATCCTCTTATGTTGTCATTACAGTGACTTTCCCTGAGTTTGAAGGGGATACCTGTGTTACATAAAAGTATAAAAACTAATGAAAGAAAAAACATAACATGAAACATCTTATACGAGCATCAATAACAAGATATTAATTTGCATCCACCTTTCCCTTGCCCATTTTCTCAGCTTCCGCTTTTCTTTGCCCTTTTCTTTGACATCAACCTTTTTATTGTCCATCTATAACACTCACTTCATGCACATAACAGTTAACACACAAGTATGAATAAAAAAATGAATGACTATGTTGACTATCAAAATAATGACCAGGCTCTCATAAATGGTTTCCTAGAAGCTTGGAGGGGGAAGCCTTAACCTGATTTTCCACATTGAACATTCACCGGATCAAGAAATTTGATATTGTGATTGATCTTCTTGTGAAAAGATTTAGATATAATATTGATGCACTGCCCACAATAAGCTAATTATATGACCTTACACAAAAGAAGGATAATGATGCATAAGAGTTTATCAATCGATGGAGAGTTGTGTACCATTAGACGAAGGAGCCTATGTGTGAATCTCATGTACTCGTCATCATTCCCAATAACATCAAAAAGCTACTGAAAAGTCTTTCGGTTACCCAAAATATGATACATTTATAGACTTGATCAATACAACCACTTGGATGGAATCCAACCATAAGAGGGGCATGTAAAGTAAGGATTATGGGTCAAAGAAGTCTGAGTCTAAAAATCAGGTCAACACAATAAAACCTAAGGGGTCTAATCGAGATCAGGGGCATCTTAAAATAAGGCCTAACAAAAGCATGTCATTTAGAGGTTACGAAGCTAGTATCAACAACAAAGAAACCAAAAGCAAGGTCAACCGAGCTCTAACTGGAACCTGAGCTAGACCAAGGATAGAAAATTTGCAAGATACATACAATCCCTAATAAATGTCCTGGATTATTTACTATAGGCAAGCATGTTTAAACTGTCTGAAGTTACAAATGCGCCACCAGTTTTGCAAGTTCCATCGAACTGTGGGTCACAATATAGAGCAGTGTATTATACTTTTTCATATCATCCATGATTTACTTGACAAAGGTGAACTTCAACTCATTGGTAAAGAGCAACCAACTAGAAATGAGAATCGTGGTATCTATACCAATCCCTTCTAAAAAAATGGTAGTGTTAAAGTTGTAAATCAAGTCATAAATTAGGACCTGACAATTCATCCATGTAAGTCCCAAAAGTGGTCTAATGTCATGGTGATTCCTCAAGTCATTATTAAACTAGATGACTTGGAAAAGTTTTGGGTTAGTCCAAAGTCGAGCCTCATGCTAGTTGTCAAAGTGAGTCAAAATTCCAAGTTGGAGCAGTCAAACCAACCACAGGTCAATGTAATACACTTGGGCAAGTCTATAGGAAAAATTATAAACTTGTCAAAACCAGAGGGTAGCCAGTTGTCAAAAGCAATCCCACCTATTTTCATTCCTTTGGGTTGTGCCCCAACACAAGGGTTGATCACATCACATGATTTGGGAGAATCTACTAGCTTGAGCATCTAAAAAAAAGTGCTCCTCTCCTTCCCCATCAATTTGGATATCGACATCAACCTTTATTGGCAACCCCAACAAGGGCAAACCTTGGAAAGAAGAGTTAATATGACATTAAGAACCATTTGACAAAATTCACCATTCCTATCTCCACCCTAGAATTGATCAAAGGCATAAGCAAATCATAGACATGTAATATAAGGGATTTTAAACAAAATAAAGGTTTCATCATCTACAGAACCGACTAGTTTGACATCTCTAGTGGCTCAGGTGATGACTCAAATGTCAGTCACCATAGAAGATGATACACTCAGGCTAGTGTCTATGCATAAAGCTCTTTTCATCCCTCTCCAAGTCAATGGGTTTTCCATACCCAACTGCCTGGTAGATGGTGGGGGTGGCTTCAACATCTATCCTCATGTCATCACAAAGAAGTTGAACATCACCAAGTTTGAGCTTGGTGACCATCGAATCCAGATCAGTGAGTACGATAGGAATGTTATCATGACCCTGAGTAATGACATCCTTGAAGTAAAAGTCAAGCTAGTCTCTCACCAAATTATGTTCCATGTGGTGGACATTCTAGTATCATACAATCCACTCTTGAGCAAAGCCTTGATTCACAACTTAAAAGTAGTATGATCCACTTGTCACCAGTGTATGAAAATACCCTAGAAAGATTAGTTAGTGGTTATCTTTACTGACAACCCTACCATTATGGTGGCACAACCGATGATTCACATAATATATGATTAAACAATCATGCATACTATTTATAAAAACAAAGAATGCTTACCCTCTGCCTCAGTGTCAATAGAAGCTAGTTCATCAAAAGTAGGAATAGTGGATTGTTTTGAGAGGCCACACTTTCCAAGATCTCTCTGGTCTAATTGATGATTAAGTCACCAAAACCATGGGTGGAGAAAGTCCAAGGTATAAACTCAAAGGCAAAGCAAAGATCAAAGATAATGTCATTCCTAGACCACCTCCCCGCTTTATTAAAAGGGAAATTGTAAAAAAATTTAGGTCAGAAAGTAAAGAACTCCAAAATTTATCAAAATCACCAGGAAGCTCTGAGCCAAAAGGCCTAACTTCTCTACTCCATGAAATACATCTTTGGGACAACACTACCATAGACATGATAGATGAAGAAGGATTCTAAGATTGTGAAGGATTTAATAACATTGGGTTAGATCTTGAGACCATAGGATCCTATGATAACCTTGATCCTTTTCCACCACCTCTCCAAAAGTGGTAGCTTTTGGGAACAATGTTGGATTTAAGAATTAGATTAGAGTCCCAAGTCATGAAGTGAAGGTGCAAATCATACTTGATGCTTGGTTAAATCTCATGTGAGAAACACACTAAGATGATCCTATGCAAAGCACTACTATCAAATGTGACCCCAACTGCTCACCCCAAAAGAGCTAGAAACCTTAAACATTCTGAAAGTAGTTGGAACCTACCCTGAGGCAACAATCAAAATATATGTTGAATGGCCAGGATATGCCAAGTGGGTTGATGATCCAGACAAAGGATGCTTAGTGGAAGGAGAGTATCATGTTTGAGAGGCAAGCCTCTAGAAGCAATACACCCATGATCTCACGTTAACTTGGGAGTATTATCTTTTGAATACTCTAGCCAATTTGAAAGGACAAGGGTCAAGAGAAGCAACAAATTTTGGTCCGAGAAAGCTTTTCTATGAAGATCCGATGCTTGCAAGAACATTTGTAAGAATATCTTCTCAATGGAGAATAAAAATTGGAGTGTTAGATGATGATTCTGATGGGCTATATTCCTATATTGACTCTTTTGACCATATCAGTTCGGATAATGAACTCATGGACATAGTAGATCCTTTTCCTTGCAATTCGAACAATAAAACTCTAGGTCTACACCTACTATTCTCTAGTATGCCATTTGATGTAGGAAACTCTTCTATAAATATAGAATCATCAGTCATTGAAGGAGTTGACTATGAGTCCGACCACATATAGTAACTGGGTAGAGATACCCAAACCCCAAATATGTAAATCTAAACTAGACTTTTTATATTATCATTTAAAAACAAAAAAAAAATAAAAAAATAAAAACCCCAAAAACACATTTATGCTTTTCTTGAGGATGCCACATCTTCCCTCTCATTCTAGAACTTTCCTATGTCTGAAGATCAAAATCAAGAAGTCTTGTGTCAATCCTCTGCTTTTCATAAATGTCTTTCATCTTTGTGAAAAAATCTAAAAAATAAAAAATTTCAAAAATCCAAAAAATGAATAAGAATTTAAAAAAACCTGATACTTCCAATTTTC
Source organism: Nuphar pumila (assembly GCF_984573655.1). Lineage (NCBI taxonomy): Eukaryota > Viridiplantae > Streptophyta > Magnoliopsida > Nymphaeales > Nymphaeaceae > Nuphar > Nuphar pumila. The sequence continues at coordinate 68,091,039 of NC_143265.1, forward strand.
AAAAGTCACCAAAGAACAAGTCAGAAGAAGGTGTCAATGATGATACAAATGGTAAGGAGGAGAACAACACTGAACTTCGCAAGTTGTCATGAAAGGGGCTCTTAGCGGCTGATCATGCTAAGTGATACAAACAAGGAATTGAGTAATACTATACCAAACATGTGATTGAGAGATCTTTTTGAGTCAATAAATTGGTTCTCTTGTTCATTCACCACACGAACCCACATCTTTTTCAAAAGTGGCATCCCAATTAGGAAAAATTATACATTGTCAAACAAGTCTAAATTGAGACTTCTTATCAACTAATCAATTCTGATGGAGTTGAATTGCCCGATCCAATCAATACCATGTACTCAAAAAAGTTTTATTATTAGATTATATCCTTTCAAAATTTTTGCAAAAAATCCCTCTTGTCCTATGAAAATGCTTCTTACAAGAAAATAGATTAGATATAGTCATGAAAATCAAAATCCTAACAAAAAGTTTATCCCAAAGAAGAAAGATTGGTGATGAAGCAGAATTTCTCAAATCATTGTGTCCTAATTATGGATGTCAAGAATCGAATCATATGAATTCATAACTAGATATCCCGAGTCTATGATGTAACACCACATAGGACTTCCTTAGGTGACCAATTATATGAGCTTAAGATCAAGTTAAAGACACTTTCTTCTTGGCCTCACTTCTCATTTTCTTTGGTCGGTCTTAAAGAATCCCTAGTCAATAGCCTTAAACAAACCTCACTAGTAGCTGAACTAAAGGTGAGGTAAAAAGTGCCAAAGCAGCCAAAATGTTTATTTAAAGTGAGGAAAACCTTCTCATATCCCTAAGCTAAGTGGTTTTTGTGGAAGATATTACCCGATCGTAGGCACCAGTGGCAATGGTTTAAGCGGTGAAAAGAGCCAAAGCGGCCACATGTGCAAAAAAGTCAGAAAAAAGCCAAAAGGGCCATGCATGAGAAGAGGAAAAAGTGTGTGGAGTAAAAGTAAGGAAATGGGGAGGTTATTGCTTGGAAAAAGCAATAACAAAGTGAATTAAGTTAGGGTGAACCTGGACGTATCTCCGATATTTTTTTTCAGGGACAAGAAAATACCCCTAGGTGTTTTCCCTATTTAGTGACATATAGAGTTCTATCCTCTAAAACACCTATTATGTCTGCCAAGCACTACAAATGCTTAACTATGAGTCCCTACTAGAATGTAGTAAGTAGGGCAATGGTCAATGCCAAACCAATCTTTCCCAACTCAGGATAATTTTGAAAGGAGGAAGATTAAAATGACCAAATTTCTAAGTCAATTTGAATGAAAGTGCATTAAAGAAAGATAATTGGGGCATACTTATGTACACACAGACTGAAAATTTTCATACAAAGTTTTCAAAATCCATAGGCATGACAAGTTTTTTTTTAAAAGATCACTCTTGCAAGTTCACATGTTGCTCATTCGTGTTCAGTGTCACCCTCTTAGTCAGAAGTCATAAGCATTCATGCAGTTTTTTGAGGCTCTTGCCATGGCTTGTGAGTTTCCAAATAATTTATCATGTATTTCATGTGAAAAAAAAATTAAAGAAAAGAAAGTGTCAGTACAAAAATAATTTTTGCTATTTTCTCAAATTTAAAAAGAATGCAAAAAAGGTCAATATCTAAGTGGGAAAGTCTTTCTATGTCTTATCCTAAAAAGATATCAGATCCACATTCAAAATTGGCAAGAAATTTTGCCACAGTATTTCGTTTGATCTAATCTTCTTGCCTTTGCTACTCATTATACCTCAGCAAGGTCAGAAACACACTAAGAAAACCAACATTATGATGGTGAAAGATAATCAAATCGAGAGTAATGTCATCAAGAATGTCAAAGTTAGCCCCCAAACTCATATGTCAGTCAGTAGAAAGATGAATGGGGGCAATAGGTGGGTCCAAGTCTCCAGAAGCAGAAAGAACTCAACAACGTGAGCTAGGTCAATTGTAACCTTTGGAGCATGAATTCATGGAAAAAGATGTTTGAGGTAAACAATGTGGTACCATTCATTTTCATTCATGTATGAGTTTTGTTTGGATCCAAATGGAGTCCAAGCAAGATGGCATTAGGGTGCTCATAGATTCTTGGGTCTAACATGGACCCAAGCAATTCATCATGTGTTAAGATCCAAGAAGAGCATTGTTTTTTGTATTTTGAGTTTAGATGTGCACCCAAATATATTGTTGATTGGGATCCTTTGAATCTAGAGTATGATATTACATGCATATAAGGTCTATGCCATAGAAAGTCTTTTATATGAGTCATCATGGTCTCATGTATACACATGTGGACACATAAGTCATGCCTATTTGTAGCATATATACATATATATCCCATTCATTCATTCATGTATGATACCTATGTGATTGCATTGTGTATATCTTGGCATTTTTACATACATCTCCATGCATCATTGCATTATTTTGCTAGCCTTTGTATTTTGCAACGATTTGTCCCATTAGGAAAACCAACCCATTCATATCTTAGGATCTCCCTAACTTAGATAATTGAACATTCGGTCCATAGGTTATCCCACGAACTGATGGAGAAATCCAATACCCAATTGACGAGCACATAAATATCATCATTTCCCAAGTGAGTCTATGGTCATGGTCATTTTGGTAAAAAACTTCAACTCTTTCAAAGATTGTCTCTTTTTCCAAACTGAGCCTTGCACTTTAAAATTGTTGATTGTCTACGCAATTTTACTTGACAACACACTTGTTTTATCTTCCGCCGAATGTGTTCGATAGAGAACAACACTTGTCTACAGAGTTCAAGGGTGGTCTTCATTTGAAACAAGGTACTTAGTCTTTAGCCCAAGATCATTAGATCAAGACCTCTCATCTCATATAGAAAAACATCAGAGAGAGACCCTTATGTTAAGCTACGTACATGCCTTAAGCAATAATTTTGTACCTCAATCATTGTCTAAAACATATTTTGGAATTGGATTTGATTTCAGAGTCAATCTTGTCTTTTCTCAAAATTGGTGTATTTACTTCTTTGTTATCGACCAAGCTTTGCATGCTTGACAACAAAGATGAGCATATGCAGACATTTCAATTTTGACCCATTTAGATAATTTGTAAATTGGATTTCTCAAACGGGTTATTTTGGGTCCAAAATAAAACAAAATTGACTTGCAATGTAAATTTTATCCACAAAATGACATTTTTACTTTTCTTCCTAAAAGGTCAAACATTCTAGAGTGTCTTACCATAAAAAAATCAAATTTGGGTTGAATTAGATGCTTAGAGAAGGATTTATGGTCAAAATAGTCAAGTCTATCCAAGACAGCCCTTGATTTTCAATTAGGACCCACTTAGAATGCATTTTGACTGTTCAAATTAGGTTTTTCGGTCTGAGCTTAAAATAAAAATTGAAGATAAATTCATTATCTTTTAAAAAAACAAAGTTCACATTAAAATGGGTTATATTTTGAGAGTTAGGATAAATACAAGTAGAGTTGTCCAAAACTTACTATTTTGGACCTATTTGGCCTATGAAAATGCGCCTTGGCCCAAACCAACTTACCTAAATCATGAATTTGTATGATTAAGCTCCCCAAAAACTTAGGATAAGCTTAGAAATCCTACCAAAACTATTTTTCTTCTTTCCCAAGCAGTCCCTTTAGGATAAGCCATGTAGTCCCAGCTAATCAGATCCTACCACCTTAAATTATCACCCAATCATAATGAAGCTGGATTCATAATCACAAATTAGATTCTAAGATCTAGTAAAAAATCTAAAAATAGGGGTCCTTTCCCCTTTCTAGCATCTAGAACTTATTATCTATCTAGAGTATGAGAGTTAGAGTGTTATAAATGTGAGAGCATCTTAGCCATGCGCCCTCACCCTGCTGAGCCCACTAGCTATCTCCTAGGTCTAGATCCATTGTCCCACCAAGTTCACTCTATGGGACCTGAATCTTTTAGAGTTTTCAGATTAGTCATGCTCATTGGAGTCATAGGAGAGCTATCTAAGCCCATGGTAAGCTCTTTCTCTTGATTTAATTTTATTAGTTTACTTCATTTTATTTATTGAATTATGTTTATCTCTATTGTTTTGTATTTTGCCATGTTTTACATGTTTTCAAGTATTGGGGGTGCCGGACACTATCAACCTCACTTTACTTTTTAAGAGATTTGACCAGACAAAAAGTTACACCCCTGAATTAGTTGATTCATACTCACTGGAAGAGGAAAGACTCGTCTTATTGAAGAACAGAACCCTCCTTTAAGCGGCACTGGATGCAATTAAGCTTATTCTCCTTCGTCTATGGTCCCTGCACATCGGCTCACAAGAAACACTTTTGGCAAGACCTCCTGCATGTGTCATCCATCTGTAATTCACCTCGGCTGGTCTCAAGTGATTTTATTGGCATTCTGTCACAAGGGGACTGTAGTAGGTCAACTTCCTTTCTTTCCGTGGCTAGAGGCTTCTCATCGTTTCTCTCCTAAGCCATGCTTGTGGATCTCCCCCTCGGTGGGGAAAGGTATTCTTGGTCCAATAAATGGACTGAGCCGAGCATGCGTAAACTCCATCGGTTTCTTGTTAATGGTACTACGCTGGAAGCCGTGCATGACACTTATGGTTTTACAGCACCAAGATTAATATATGATCATGGTGCAGTAGTGGTCCAACGAGGGTCAGGTTTTTACACCAAGCCAAGCTTTCGGTTCGAACAATGGTGGACACATAATCTCAATCTCTGCCAACAAATTCATAACTGGTGGTCTTCTCCGATTTCGAGACGTAGAGCAACATTCACAATTTTTTTAAAAATGATCCATCTGAGAACTAGAATCCGTGCATGGATCAAAGATCGTTAGTTATCAAAATTCAGCCTTATCGGCACATGGGAACATCATCTTTCGGCTCTGTCTGCACGACTAGCTGATCCGACTGCTGTAGATTCTATCGCCATCTCTGTCGAGATTAATCACCTTACCTCCCTCATGAAGGAATGGAGATGCCGGGACGAACTTCAGTGGCGGCCGCGATCCCGTGTTTCTTGGTTGCGATTAAAATACTTCATTTTTCCATTAGACCTCCCCGGAATGACACCGGACCAACAAAATCCCATTCGTGAGAATTGGTGATCAGCTTCATGAAGATGCCCAGCGGCTTAGTGTTATCACCGATCATTTTTGTTCCTGGTTCATATATTGCATCACTAAGAGCAGTGCCCCCTTCTTTGTCCTTAAGGTGGACTTTACGAACGCCTTTGATTCGTCATCACACTTTCTCTTTGATTGTATGCGAAAGATGGCCTTCAGAGAGAGGTTGCTGAGATGGTTGGATGATCTTGTCACCAACGCCTCAGCTGCTGTATCGGTGAATGGAGAGATCTGGGAATTTTTCCACCTGGGCCATGGCCTTAGACAAGGGTGGTGCCCACTATCTCTACTCTTGTTTGATATTGTAGGCGAAGGTTTATCATCCATCTTCAAAAGTGTGGGCGAGAAAGGCTTCATTAAACCAGTCGAGTTCCATGGTTCATCTGTTTCACTACTGCAATATGCCTATGACAACTTAATCTTTGGCCACACTTCGATCGATCAAATGGCAAGGATAGCTTTTTTGTTGAAATCTTTTTCTGCTATTTCAGGGCTGCTCATCAATAAACAAGCAGAAATGTGAACTTTTGGCATTTAATGCGGATATCACCACAAAGGTTACAACGGGGCTGATTTTTTGGTGTCAAACTCGGGTCCCTACCTACTAAATATCTCAGTCTGCCATTGCACTCATCACACATCCGGGCCCTTCTTTGGAGGCCTATAGTGGACAGAGTTCAGAGCCAGATCTTAATCGGGTATGGTATAAAATTTCATAAACTATACTTGGGTCCATGTATTAATCGGACCTTCGGGTCTGAATCCAGATCTTAATCGGGGTATTGTTGTTTATCACCATACCCAGACCCTATAAGGTTTGGTTTGGGTTGCGTCCAGATAAACCAGGCCCGTTGACACCCTTAATCACATCCATCCTTCCCAATTTCTTATGGTGCGATTAAGAAAACTCTAAGAAAGCCTTGCTTGTTAACTGGGAATCGGTCTGCGTGCCACTCGACCGGGGGTGGTCTTGGCATCAGATCTGTCAAGAATCAGAATCTAGCCCTTCTAATGAAGTGGCTTTGGATGATCTGCGCCCGTAAACCTGAACATGATTCATGCTTAACTAAGTTCCTTTGAAAAAAAAAACATTTTCCATGGTAGCATGGAAACCTAAACCCCATATAGGTGAGGCAATCTGTCGGCTACATTGGCATCTTGTACAAAGACTTGGGATTTTTTTAAAGAACGTATGCTGCCAGCAGGGCCCCCGGGTCACGCGATAGGAATAAATATTCACTACGGCACTTAAGTCTGACGTATGCGAGAAGTTTCTTGGAAGTTTCTAAGAGTTCTATCACAACTTTTTTCAGCAGCACCGCAGGCCTCGCTTTTAAAAGGATGTGTGTGGGCCATTTTTTCGGTTTCCCCCTCGACCGCTCGGCCATGTATTTCTTCGATCGCGTCCTGGATAAGGTGGTTAAGATCCTTCCCATCTTCGGCTACAACGCCTACCTCCAAGTCACCCTCAACAAGGACCCCATCCTCTCTGTCTTCTCCCTCGCAGTCTTCGTCGTCTTCGTGCTCTCAGTCATCTGCATAACCTACGGCCACTCTCTGCCCCGGGGTTCGGAGAAAGAAAAGGCGAAGGCCATGTCGAGATTTGATCGAGGTATATATGTCAGATCAGATGCAAGGAATAGTAAGGCAAAAAGCTACACCCCTGAATTAGTTGATTCTTACGGAGGAAAGACTCATCTTCTTGAAGAACAGAACCCTTCTCTTAGAGGCTAAAAACCTAGATCCATTTTCAAAACCCATTTCAAAAAATAAGGATCTACAACCATCTAACATTGGCCTTTTTAGACTGTCTAGGAGGTCACGGTCCACTCAACATTTCTCCCATGAAGATCACTTCATGGAATATCCGGGGTCTGAACAACAAACCTTCGTCACTGATTAGATTTGGCAACACGACTTTGTTGGTGATGAAGATGGAACAAATCAACCAGGGTTTCTGCGATCAATTATGGCGGAACTGCTTATTTGAGTCTGTCGGTGGTCGGTAGATCAAGAGGTATCGTGGTTCTTTGGAAGGGATGATAGATTGTATCTATCATCCATATTGGAAGGTACTCTATTAGTACCCTCCTTTAGGAGGCACTGAATGTAAGCTCCATCCTATTCTCCTTCGTCTATGGTCCCTGCACATCGGCTCACATGAAACACTTTTGGCAAGATCTCCTACATGTCATCCATCTGTAATTCACCTTGGCTGGTCTCAAGTGATTTTAATGGCCTTCTGTCGCAAGAGGACTGCAGTAGGTCGTAGTAGGTCAATTCTGTGGCTAGAGGCTTCTCATCGTTTCTCTCCCAAGCCATGCTTGTGGATCTCCCCCTTGGTGGGGAAAGGTATTCTTGGTCCAATAGATGCACTGAGCCGAGCATGCGTAAACTCGATGGGTTTCTTGTTAATGGTGCTATGCTGGAAGCCGTGCATGACATTTATGGTTTTACAGCACCAAGATTAATATATGATCATGGTGCAGTAGTGGTCCAATGAGGGTCAGGTTTTTACACCAAGGCAAGCTTTAGATTTGAACAATGGTGGACACATGACCTTAATCTCTGCCAACAAATTCATAACGGGTGATCTTCTCCGATTTTGAGACGGAGAGCGACATTCAATTTCTTTTTTTAAAATGATCCATCTGAGAAATAGAATTCATGCATGAATCAAAGATAGACAAATGAGAACATCATCTTTCGGCTCTGTCTACACACAGTAATCACATTATGCGTAGAGACTTCATGTGCCCTTGTTTGTCAGCTTTTCATTTTATGATGGGTTAAATTATAAAAAGACTTTAAGGTGGTTACAATTAGGTTATGTTTTTCAAAACCATATAAAGTGGTTGTTTTCTTTTGCCTCCTCGTCAAGAAAGAAAAAAGGAAAGGCTACATATAAAAGTTCTGGAAGATCAAACATGTCAGGATCTATCAAAGCATCAATGGATTCAGGTACGCTTTCACATCAAGTTTTGTTTATGTTCTTTTTAATGATTTAGCACAAACAAGTTTAACGATCAAATAAAGTTTCTCGATGGATTTGAAATCCAATAATAGGTACCAGAGCACATTGTTTTTGTTGAATCGTTGAAATATATGTTTTTACCATTGTATATTTTTGCTTTGTGGGTCGGCGGGATCCCATCAAATTTGGTTTTCCCTTTCGACCGTCGACATTAGCTACCATTAAATAAAAACAAAATTTATTTTCTCCATTGACAACAGTGTCGTTTGAGGTTCTTTGTTGGGATCTGTGACTCACCGGACGATCTTTGGTGCAGACACCATCGGGTGCCTCCATGGTTTTCACGGGGAGAAGTACCAGATAATCGACCAGGCACTCACCGGTTTCGGTGAAGGATCAGACCCCCCCCTTCTCCGCTCTTTCTTTTTTGTTCGGTGGCTAGGCACAGGCGGAGGAGGGCCGAACAGTTCTCCTCGTGTCAATCAACTGCACCTTGACCGAAGGGAGGGCCATTCGACCCTCCCCTTTTTTAGTCTGCTGGACAAGTGGGAGGGTCGATCGACCCTCCCTTTTTTTGGACTGCCAGACGGGGGGGCGGATCGATCGACCCTCCCCTTTTCAGACCATCGAATCAGGGACACCAGTAGACCGACGCCTGATCACCCTCGTCGAACGTCGACAACTGCCTGACAATGGTCTGGGCATCTGGTTAGCCCAACCATCGTCGGGTGATCAAGGGGTGGCAGCCAGGGTCGTGCGAACAAGGGGTGGCAGCCAGGACCGGGTTTGGCCTTCACCTAGGGGCGGCAACTGGCTTTAGTCTCCATAAGGGTGGGCTGACCTGGTTCGATCCCCATTGAGTTGCGGTGACCGAATCTGGTCGGGTGGGGCCTGACCATGCCAGGTCAGGTTAGACCTAACCCGTGAGTCAGGCCTAGTCAGACTTGACCCGATGGTCCAGCCCTATCCTTGATCTTGTTTAGCTGGATCCCTACCAGGTCGGCTGGGGTCTGACCTGTGCAGGGCCAGATCTAACCTGACTTGCCAGTTGGGCCTGGCCCGACCTCGTGGGTTGGGCCCCTTCACGTGTGCTTTGAAACTCATAAAAAATGAGGGAGACAAATTTTTTTTATAATTTTTTTATGAGGTCTAAGCCATTAAGTATACATTTTGGGTCTCTATAGAGGGTTGTTTTTAGTTACTTTTTGACCCTATATGGATTATGGTTATGTTTTCTTTTTGTCTATATGCATGTATTAACATATTTGAACTATGATATTCTTTTCAGAGTAATGGTCTAATATTATAAAATGAGTTGATTGAAACATGTTATCAAAGTAACCTCTCGTGTGAAGATTAACTTATTTGGAATATTTAGATGTTTGTATATTTGGGTTTCATGCGAATAATGATCGGCCCAAAAGAAGATTACTATTTGGCCAAGCCTATATATATATATATATATATATATATATATATATATATATATATATATATATATATATATATATATATATATATATATATATATATATATATATATATATATATATATATATATATGTATATATATGTGAATATGGAATGATTGTACGATTTTTTATGTGAATAACGAATCAGTCTAAAAAAAGGCTTGTTGTTTGACAAGATTAATTGTTCATGTTTGATTATTGTGATGAAAGTACTACTTACAAGTTGACATTTCTATCTAAAAACTGAATATCAATGTTGTGATGGGTATCTTGTGATAGGGTTTACCACAGTTTAAATATGTTTGTTTATGTTAATGCATGTAAATATGTATATTAATTATGAACTTGTTTTATTCTTGATTCAGTTAATACCTTTACTTCTACGATATCTGCAAATATAAATTTGATCCTTGTTTTGAATGACTCTAACTTCAAAAACTGGAAAGTGAACGTTATGATTGTTCTCGGATGTATGCATTTAGACCTTGTACTTCGAGAGGATCAACCACCTGCTCTTACATATAAAAGTTTTGCTGAGGATAAAAGGAACCATGAGCGGTGGGATCGATTCAATCGCATGAGTCTTATGACCATGAAACATGCAATTTTGAAAATCTTTAGGGGCACTATGTCTGAAGAGGTTAATGCCAAGAGGTTCCTTGAGAAAATCAAAAAACGTTTTGCTAAAAATGAAAAGGCTGAGACAATCACTCTCCTTTTGAGTCTTGTTTCAATGAGGTATAAAGGTAAGAGGAATATTAGGGAGTACATTATGGAAATATCCCATCTTGCTTCAAAACTAAAAATATTAAAGTTAGAGTTGTCTGAGGACTTACTCGTGAACTTAGTTTTGATATCTCTTCCTGCACAATACAATCAATTTAAGGTCAGTTATAACTACTAGAAGGATAAATGGACTCTTAATGAGCTTATTTTTCACTGTGTGCAAGAAAAAGAAAGGATGAAGCAAGAAACAACAATAAGTGCTCACTTGGTAGTAGCCTCTAAGGACAAATCTAAGAAAAAAAAAGAATAAGAAAGCTGCAATGAACCCTCAATCGTAGAAGAAACAGAAAAGATATCAGAATCCAAAGTCTAGTTGTTTCTTTTGTAAAATGGAGGTTCACATAAAGAAGGATTGTACCAAATATCATGTTTAACGTAAAAAGAAAGGTATGCTCCTTGTTTTGGTTTGTTCTAAGGTTAATTTAACTTATGTATCCAAACACACTTGGTGGATGGATTCTGATGCTATCACTCACATAAGTGTGTCTATGCAGGGTTGCCTAAGTTGTTGAACGTCAATTGATGCTGAAAAATTTATCTATGTGGGCGATGACAAATTAGTTCAAGTTGAAGCAATATGGACCTTTAGGTTATTATTAAAGACTGATAATTATTTAGATTTGAAAGAAACATACATTGTACTGTCATTTAGATGAAATTTAGTTTCTATTTCTGCCTTAGACAAATCTGGTTATTTTTGTTTATTTGAAAATAGTCAATTTAAATTATTTCTTGATTCAAATCTTATTGGAACTGGTTCTTTATCTATGGTTGATAACCTATATTTACTTAATACTATTGCCTCATATAATAAAATTGTGCGTTCAAGTTCTTATGGTACAAAATTAAAATTAACAAATGCGAATTTTGTTTTATTATGGCATAAGCGCTTAGATCATATTTCTAAATAAAGAATTGAAAGACTTGTGATAAGTGAAATTCTTGATTCTCTTGATTTCACCGACTTTCAGGTTTTTGTTGAGTGCATAAGAGGAAAACAAACAAACATAAGGAAAATAGATGCCGAGAGAAGAACAAATGTCTTAAAACTAATTCATACAGATATTTGTGGGTTATTCCCTATGGCTTCTTGGAATGGTCAACAATATTTTATTACATTCATAAACGACTATTCACGTTATGGGTACCTATATTTGATTCATGAAAAGTCTTAGTCCCTAGATGTGTTCAAATAATTTAAGGCTAATGATGAATTAGGTAAACAACGCCCAAGGCCCTTTGCTAAAATTCTAGAGAAATGTGGTATCATCCATCAATACACCATGCGAGACACTTCTAATATGAATAGTATTGCTGAGAGACGAAACAAGACTTTAAAAGATATGATAAAGAGTATGATTTCTCATTCTACCTTATCAGAGTCCTTATAGAGAGAGACACTAAAGACTGCAACTTATATACTGAATAGGGTATCAACTAAAGGAGTAACCAAGACCCTATATGAAATGTAAACAGGCATAAATCAAGTATGAAACATTTTCATATTTGGAGATGTCCAACTGAGGCTAGGCCATATAGGTTACATGAAAAAAAAATGGATTCCAGGACGATTAGCTATTATTTTGTTGGGTATTTTCAAAGATCTGGGGGTTATAAATTTTATGATCATGTAAATAAGTTATTTTTTGAGACGAAAAACACTTGTTTCTTTGAGAATTCTGAGTTTAGGGGGGGTGAAAAAGTAAAAGACATTGCTTTTGAAGAAGTGTCTGTTTCTCTTTTTACAGTTGTTGTTGACAATGTGTGATCATCGCAAAATTTTTCTCCTTGGTATTCCTTCTCTTTCTTCCTCTTTTTCATTCTAACCTCTATTTCCCTTTTTTGAATGGGAAATAAAAGATAGAAAAGAAGAGAGAATGAGAAGAGAAAGAAAAGAGAGAGGAACTCTTTTGCGATGGTTTCATCTGACCAAAATTTTGAAAAGATTTTGAAAATTACTCACCTCTGTTTTAAAATATTGCGGGAAAAATGGAGAGACGGGATTCGCTCGTCGGTATGAGGTTCGACCGTTCCTGGCGCCTTTACCAGGGGTAATCAAACCAAGGATCGAATTTATGGCTTTTGTTTTGCTAAAATATCATCTAAGAATTTATTCTAAGTCTAAAATGTACAAAGAATCATGCTTTTGCAATGAAAATGGAGAAATGCATGCTTTTGAGAAAGTAATTTTGGGATGTTCTAAGTGATTCTGAGATGAATTCGATAATGGAGTGAAGAAATGGTTTTTGAAAGTTGAATCTAACTTAAAACTTGAGATAAATCTGAAAAGATATTTTAAGTTCTAAGTTTTGAAATAATCAGAGTTGGGAAAATAAATCTTGAATTGAAAAGAATGAAGAGAAAGGAGTATTTGAAGCTCAGATAGAAAAAATGAAGTTTCAAAGTCAAAATGCACTTTGAATTTAAATTTTTAATCTGGATTTCGAAGTGGAGATGGAATTTGAAATGGAATTGAATTCCAGATTTAAAGTTCGAAATCAGGATAGAATTTTGGGATTTAAGAAATCCAAATGGAATTTGAAAATAGAATTGAACTTAAGAAGTCTAGATGAGATCTGAAAATGGAATTGGTTTTGAAATCTGGAATGAATTTTGATTTGAAATCTGGCGTCCAAGATGGAACTGAATCCGGAATCTGGAATCCTAAATGGAATTTGGATCTGAGGTCTGGAATCCAAAAATGGAGTTGAATCCGAAATCTGGAATCCTAAATGGAATTGGACCCGAAGTATGGAATCCAAAATGGAGTTGAATCTGAAATCTGGAATCCTAAATGGAATTGGATCCGAAGTCTGGAATCCAAAATGGAGTTGAATCCGAAATCTAGAATCCTAAATGGAATTGGATCTAAAGTCTGGGATCCAAAATGGAGTTGAATCCGAAGTTTGAAATCCTAAATATAACTGGATCCGAAGTCTGGGATCCAAAATGGAGTTGGATCCGAAGTTTGGAATCCTAAATTGAATTGGATCCGAAGTATGGAATCCAAGATGGAGATTGGATTTAGAAAATCCAAATGAGACTTTGAAGATGGATTCTGGATCCGTTTTTTAATTCAAAAAGTGGGTTTTCAACTTAGAGAAAATCGAAATTTTGAGATTCAAAATAAATCTCAAAACCCTGATTTTGAATTGAGAATCAAGACTCAATCTTTAGATAAAATTTTGAATATTTTTGGAAAAATAAAGAATAAACTTGAATTTTAAACTTGAGTTTTGAAATCGGGAGATGAATCTGGGAATTTCAAAGTTAAATTGAACTTTGAATTTTGATCTGAGATGTTAAATTGAATTCTGAAGTTGAATCCTGGAAATGAAAATGAATTCGAATTTTTAAAGTTGAATTCAACTTTGAAATCAGATTTTGAATTGGAAATTGAATTTTGAATATATAAATGAATTTGAAATTTCAAAGTCAAATTGGACTTTGAAATTGAATTTTTGAATCTTGAAATAAGATGGAAAGATGAATAGAAATTGAAGATTGGTTTGAGAAATGAAGAAGAGATTCAAGATCACTTGGATTTTGAAAAAGAAATTTTGAAAATATGATGTAATTATATCCTAAATGTTGAATGAATTTAAAGAATTTGAAATTGGATTTTTGAAAATCATATTTTATTCTTTAAATGAATTGAAATAAGATTGATGATATAATACATTCTTGACTATGGTCTTTGAGTGTATTATATAATAATCTATATTTAAATTCACATGAAGAGTAAAACACATTTTTGCTGCTTTTATAGAGTTTAAAATGAAATTAACTCTCAATATATCCTGACTATGGCCATTAATATATATTTTGAGCTAATTTTAAATTAAACTCTGATAAAGGAAGAAAATATTTGAAAATATGATGATTTTTTGAAGGAGATCCAGTGTTATTCCATAAAAGATGAAAATCCTAAGTTTTGTTCAGATCCTGGCTATGGCCATTGATCCAAATCGTCAACTTAGGATTTAATCACCTTTTATTAGAATGGTGCACATGCATTCGTGTTCTCATTCATGAAATTTTGAAATAAAAGAGAAAAATGATATGAAAATAAGTCGTTTCTAAGACCTATATGCTCATACATTCTAATCTAATGCTTGAAATGTATAAGTTCTCATTATATCTTAGCTATTATATTATTTAGAGGAATTGGAGTTACATTAATCAAAAGAAAAAAAGAAAAAAAATGATACTCTTTACACATTTCCTGCAAAAATCAAGTGTTAGTATAAAGTAGAAAATGTACATAGAAAAGAAATAACACTTTATATATAAGATAATAAAATGAAGAATGCGCATGAGATGTATAGGGGTAAGTATATACATGAGAGAATGGATCTATCTAGATGTACATGAGAATGTATATGAAGAAATATACCTAAAGGCACCTATATATATATACATATGTTTTCATGAGAGAAGAAGAGGGACTTTCACAGTTGTGTGAGATCAGTGAGTTGGATTCATAGGTTTTAGTGAAATGCTGGACCTACATACCACTTAACTTACGCAGGTTTAGTAAAAATATAGCAGGCACAGACTTTCAGCAAGTCTGATTTGCAATTGGCATGCAGAGGGAAGGGGCAATGCATGAAGCAGGCGCAGGAGATAGACAAACGTGAATAGTGCCATTTGCAGGTGGTAACTGCAAATGGCTGTGGTGGATACAGCTAATGATATGACTGTGCAAGTGGAGTGCTACAATGGTGATTGTGAAGGTGCAAGATGCAGAAGAAAAAAAAAAGAAAGAAAGTGTAAGTGCAGAAATAGGTACACTGTAGGATGAAAAGTGGAATAAGGTGATGTTGCAAGGGTGCAGCTGGGGCACTGCGTTGGAGCAGCAGTAGGTGATGGAAGTGGTGATATAATGACTGAAGTGAAGGCGCAAGGTAAGTGCAAAGTAGTGTTGTGCACCTACTGTGCACAGTGAGTATGTGATGGATGATGCTGGTATGATGGTGGTTGTAGGTGTTTATGATGTTAGTGAATGTTATGGCGTACATAACAGGAAGCACCCAAGTTGCAGCTGAGTACTGCAATAGTGAATGCAAGTGTTGAAATGGGTGTTAACATGAGTAGGTGCTGAAAGTTAAGAAAGGTAAGGGACAACAAAGAAAAGAAAGGAAGATGCAATTGAAGTGTAGGGAACCACAGCCATGCCTGGCACTGCTATGAGCACATGAGGGCTGAAGCAGTGCTTGGCACTGCTGTAGGTGCCTGAAATAAAAAAAATAAAAGCCACAGCAACTAAGGAAAATTTTATGTGAAGTATAAATGGTGTTGTTCTGGGCTGCGTTGAAGTGGTAAGTGACGGGGTAGAAGTACACAGAGGGAGGGGGGGAGGCATGGTATGAGAAAAGAAAATTTGCAGAGGATGCCAATTTGCTGTCAGGTTACAAAACTAACATCTTAAGCAAATCATATAACCTCCATGTTGTTACTGTGCTATGACAGAGGGTTAACCCTCAATCAAATGGTGGAAAATGTGATATGCTAGATGACTCATGCTATGGATATTACATGTGAACTATAATGCTGAGGAGATGAAGATGCTTTGTAAATTGCTCAATGAAACGCAGAAGTGAAGGTACCTCACCGAGCGTGTTGAAGAAGGAAAAGCCTAAAAAAAAAAGAATTTCTAACACATTATAGAAGGTAGTTATGAGATACAAATGGTTCATGTTTATGGATCCAGCTATTGTGCCAACGTGAATGTAAAAATATAATCAATACTCATGCTCATGAAAACAGAAAAGACAGGAGATGCATATATGCTACAACACTTATTAAAATGAAAGTAGATGCAAGAAGATATTAGATGTTGCTGAAGTCAAACATGATTGATGATAGATATCCAGAACGAAATGCAATGAAATGAATGTATGATGCTAAAAATGTGTGAGCGTGATAAGAGTGAAGTGGTAAGTGGAATGAAGAATGCAGATGATACTGGAAATTACAGATGTTGGAGTAATGTATGTCCTGCAATAAAGCAACAGACCAAAATTGACAGAGCATCCGATTTCAGTTCAGCAGATACTACATCTTACCAAAGGTCAGAAGTTCTGATTATGAGACGCCTCATATATTACAGCAGGTCCAGTATCTCAAAATGATTTTTGCAAGGAATTTGTAAACAATGGAGATTATCGAGACATGCTGGAAACTCTTCATTCCAGCATCCCTTGGGCGATCTGATTCTCGATAAACTCTTTAGCAGGGGAGCCATGATGGCCATCAAGATCATCAGAATTTTCGTACTTGAATTTAGAGCACATATTCTAACAATAATATTTTTTTTATAATTACCAACAACCACCAATCCAAATTTGGAGTCACCTCACACTGGCCTGCGTCTAATGTGGTGAACTATGGAACAAACATTTTGGGCAAAGCATAACCAGACATCATCTCAGCATAATTAAACCATTTCTCCACAGAGGTCGCCGCCATTAGTGATGACAGAACGATAGCAGACGCGTCTGTGGGTTAAATCCAGATCCCATAGAAAAAAAAAGACATTATCCTGATTGCAACCAATTTCTTTAGCTCATAACGCAAGAAAGTTCCCCTGTAAATTCTTTTAGAGACCTAACAAAGAGTCTATCAGATCCTCAGGCAAAGGATCTTGACAGTGGACAAGTGTTTTGCAGTAGAGAAAAAAAAACACTCCAGAAGCAAGGATCTCCAACCAGAAATTCAAAAGTGACTTCCGAAAAAGACATTTGATGAACGATCTTACTGTGGAAGAGATTTCCTGGTGAATCTAGCTCTCAACAAGTCATATACAACAGATTTGATCATTTATAGAGAAATACACATGATTATACAACTATCAATTAGATATAAACAAAATCATGAAAAACAGATGCTAACATCGATCATTTAGAGGATAAAATGCATGATGAAGCATTACTGGATTTAGCATGAGATGGCATAATAAATGCTCAAAATAGAAAATCAAGAGTTAGATTGCAAAGAGAAGAAAAAAAAAAAGAAAAAAATTTAATGTTGGAACACACACTTCCCATTGTTGTTGCACGGTGTAAACCGATTGGCTATATGCACATCGGGTTTACAGAGTGTGCGTTAATGGGAACAAAACAAGTGAAGTAAAACATATCAAAGGAATGAAAGGGGTCTTCCAAATAAACTATGAACCAAAGATTTCATCCTCCCCCCCCCCCCCCCCCCCCCCCGCCCCCCTTTTTTTAACGAAGGGAAAAACACAAAAACTCATGCTACAACGAAGCATGGTTGTGTGTTGTGACGAGAATTCAGGGGACACCGTAGAGACGCTCACTACACTTATCGATAGTCTAAATTAAAAGAAAACTCCCAGGAGAGCAATAAGGGAGACAGACCACTATGTCAATCGATGTCAATGGTCCATCAAGGTGGAAACGAAAGTTCAAAAATTGTAGGGGAAGGGAAAATGTCGGAATTCGTTCCTTTGTTGTAGCGAGAGGTAGATCGATCCTACTATAGGCAGGTCGATCATACTTCT
Source organism: Nuphar pumila (assembly GCF_984573655.1). NCBI lineage: Eukaryota > Viridiplantae > Streptophyta > Magnoliopsida > Nymphaeales > Nymphaeaceae > Nuphar > Nuphar pumila. Next base: position 68,108,936 of record NC_143265.1, read on the forward strand.
AATGCCTTACAATGACAACAATACAGAAGAATAAAATCAGAAAGGAAAATTTCTTCAGAGAATAAAAAACAAAAGGAGAAAAAGGGGCTTAAATAAAATAAAAAAGAGCACGATAAAGCAGTAAAAAGAGGTAAACGATGTGAAAGAAGATGGAAGAGGAACTCACCTTCTGCGGTTGTTGTTGCAACTGAAAATCCTTTGGTTGACCAGAGGAGAAGCTTCAGGGAGATGGTGAAGAAGGGGAGAAGAGGGATTCTAGAGGATTCCTTCGTAAGAGGGAGGCAATGGGGAGACCGAAGACGGATGATCAGAGGACGCCTGTGGCTCCCTTTTTATAATGGGAAACCGTTAGAAGATTTTCAAATCGGGTCCATAATCTTTTGAAATTTTTTTAGAAAAATGGTTCCCTTTTAAGAATTTTTCTAAAAAGATGGTTTAAGTAAAAGAAACTTTCAAAAAGGGCTTCTAAAACCCTTTTTTTTGTATTTTTTTCTATTTGATTTTTTTGTTTCTTTTTTTGGCATTTTCTGCATTTTTTTATTTTTTTTTAAATAAAAACTTCAAAAACTATGAGAAAATGAAGGATTTTAAACTATTTTTGCAAGATTTTGAAAATATTTACAAAAAGAGGGCTTTTCGAGAATTCGGGTTTTGATCTTGGGAATTTCTTTAAAAAAACGAGTTAGGATCCAGATTTTGAGGAAATATTCGAGTTTTTAACCTCGACTTGAGGAAATACAATGCAATGGATCAAAATGGATATAGGATCGACTATCTAAGCCTTTCAGAAATTATTTTTGGTATTTTTGTAAATCGATTTGAAAATTGGATAACGAGGCTCATATTTGAATTTTATCACTCGATTTGGATCCAAAATCGAGTCAGATATAGAAAATGGATTTGATTCCAGTAAATTCGAGAAATGACTGAAATTTTGAGTAAGAAATGACTCTATTTACTCAGAAAATGGGGGCCTAGGGAAAAAAAGGGAATATTTTAAAAAAAATTGGGTGTTCACAGATGCCCCTCTTTGCTACTAAGCTGGTTGAAAGTCGAGTTTAGTGGCAAAGAAAACACTCCAAATTTTGAAAAATGCCCCAGTCAGCAGATCTGAACTTGGTGTGGAAGAATTTATTTTTGGAAAACATGATTTCTCAGGCTTAAAACCTTATCATGAATGGTTTTGGAGAGACGAAATCCTCGAAAATGATATGACTGAATAACAGAAATGTGGAAATCATGATGGGACTTTGGGATAAAGATCCCGAGATGGTGAAAATAAGAAATTTTGATCAAGTCTCATGGGTGAGGCAAGATCAACTTTTCGGCATGACTCATGCTTAGCCCTTAACCTGGATGGAACAAAGATATATCAAGATCAGGTCCTACCCTTACCTGAATGGGAAAGGAATACATGAAGACCTTGATGGGATATTTTTGAGAAAAATGCCTCGTGAGATAAAGCTCAAGTATGATCCTTTCCTAGATGGATATGAAAGGTATGGATTTCTTTGATGAGGAAGACCCTGATGGGACTGGGAGAACGCACCTCGTTGAAACGAGGAACCTCGTCGGAACGAGGCTCAGGTTTTACTCAAATCTGAAAAAGGAAGATATTTTGTGAAAATATGAGGTAACAGGTTTATCCCTTAGCCTGAGAGGGACGACCATACGGAATCCTCAAAATGAAGAGACCATGATGAGACCTCCAGAGTTAGACGAACAACTTCAAAGGGGGTTTTGCGAAAGGAAAAAAAAGGGGCCCCCTAAAGCTGAGAAAAGAGATAATCTTGGGCGCCTCATTCCTGAGACTAAATCAACTTTTGAAATGGCTTTCGCAAGAATTACAGGTTTGACCCTTCACCTGAGCGGGTGATACCTCAAGGAGTGAGGTAACAGGTTTAATCCTTAGCTTGAATGGATGATACCTCGAGGAGCGAGGCAACAGGTTTATCTTTTAGCCTAAGAGGGACGACCATACGAAATCTTTGAACGAAGAAGCCATGATGGGACCTTCGGAATTGGACGAACAAGTCCGAAGGGGTTTGCGAAAGGAGGAAAATGGGGTTCCCTAAAGCTTCAAAAAGGGATGTTCTTGGGCGCCTCATTGCTGAGACTAAATCAACTTTTAAAAACAAAAGACCTCTCGCAGAAAATACAAGTTTGACCCTTAACCTGAGCGGGTGATACCCCGAGGAGCGGGGTAACAAGTTTTAATCTTTAGCCTGAATGGATACAGAATCCTCGAGGAGCAAGGAAAACTGTGATGAGACCTCTAGATTTCGCATAACAAATCCAAGAGGGGTTTGCAAAAGGAGGAAAATGGTGTTCCCTAAAGCTTGAAAAAGGGATGATCTTGGGCGCCTCATTGCTGAGACTAAATCAGCTTTTAAAAACAAAGGACCTCTTGCAGAAAGTTCAGGTTTAACCCTTATCCTGAGCGGGAACTGTCTATGGCGGGACAGTGGAGAACAAAGGAAAGTGTGCAGATCCGAGAGACTCAGATCAAACAGAAGGAAAGGAATTTTCAGTCCTAATGAGGGATGACATCAGGATATGTCAAAATAAACATCAAGTTCTTACTTCATGTTGAGATAACTAGAAAATATTGCCAATAAGATGCCAAAAATTGTAGTTGATTCAGAATGATTGCATTGTGCACATATGTGTGAAAATATCACCTCTTTCTACCTAGAGTTTTAACTCCAATTGGGCTAACTCTGTAGAATCGAGAATCAAATTCAAATTTGTTGTTGTTGAGTTTCTTCAAGGAAGATATCAATTTCCTTGATATAAAAAAAGAGGAAATATTCTTAGTTTCATAAAAGCAATTGAATGGAAAGATATTGATAGAAGAATTTCACATAGGTAAAGATGATTCTTGGCAATTTTGGCAGTTTGATATCCTGGGGCTTTTCCCATGATGATCTTTTTGCACTCTTTTGAGTCATGGAGCTTTCTTGGGTTTTTGGGAGAAGCTTATTACATCATCCTTCATTTTGGAGATGTCTTGACTTTTCTCTCTTTTTCGGGGAAGGGTACGTCACAAAATCCTTCATCTTGGAGATGCTCCGATCCTTCTTTTTCTCAGGAATTATGCTGATGATATTGGCTCATTGGTAAAAAATCTTTTGTGGATAGCAGAAATCAAATATCTTTTAGGGTTTGTCGGGAGGTTCATCGCAGTCGCCTTTATCTTGACGGTGATCTGAACGTTCGCTGGAAGGATCTATCACAAACTCCTTCATCTCGGAGATGATCCAAATATTCTTTGGTCCCGGAGATCTAGCTCGCATATTTGTCTTTATCTTGATGACAATTGAAAGATCCCTTTTGCAGATATTTGATTGCGGCTTAAATGACGGAGGAGATACGGATTGGGTAGGTTCTTTTACTGCCCAGGATATTTTCACTGCCAGAAGAACGATCTTTAAGAATGTGCCATAGCTATGATCAATATCAATTCACTTATGGCTTTTCAACATCATTGAATTTTCCTTTGCCGGTCATATCGAAGATTTTTCTTCATCCTCTTGGTTGACCAATAGAAAAAGCTTGAATTTTGTTCTTTCTTCGCGAAAGTCTTGCTTTTTTGAAAATAATACTAAAGGTAGTTTGAGAAAATTCTTTGTGCAATAAAAGCTTTGAGATCAACAATAGTTTTTTATAGCAAATTGGCAAAATATCCTTGAAGTCCTTGATGAAAGTAATTGCTTGATATCGAATCGACACGTCCATGACAAAATTCTCCTCTCTTTTTCCCCAAAAAGTGAGACTCAGACTTAGCCCTTACCTGAATGGAAAATAGGAAATACTCCTCTCTTCCCTAAAGAGGAGGTGTTTGCAAAATGGAACTTTCAAAGAGAAATTAAGTTTTTGTCAAAACTCCATATCTCTAGGCTTCTCTTATGGAAAGGCGGCCGAAAAATGAAGTTGAGAAACTATCACAGAGGAACGAGTCCATCACACTCTCCCTAGAAGAGGGTCCTTTGTGAAGGGATTGGCCAAAGATGAGAAAATCGGGGGCCATAAAAGAAATGAGCTTCCGTCGAAGCTCTCCCTGGAAAAAGGGTTCTTTTGTGTAAAGTTGGTTGTTGTTTTGCAAATAGTTCGCAAAGAAACGAGTTCATTCAAACTCTCCCTGGAAAAAGGTTCTTGCGAACAAAAAGATGGTTGCATGTGAAAAGAATGAGCTTCCTTAAACTCTCCCTAAAGAGGGTCCTTTGCAAGAGAAAATGATTGATTTTTTTGATAGAATGGTAACCCGAAGGTTGGAATTGAGATTTTAGAGCTTGAATGTTGATGAATGGTTAGTACAAAGACTAAACCTGAAGGGCTAACTTGATCAGTCAGCCAGACACTAGCACGAGCGCTAGATGTATGAGTACGAGCACTAGATTTTGAAAATGCACCAGTACAAGCGCTGAATTTTTTAAAATGCACCAGTACGAGCGTTGGGTTTTCAAAAAAATACACCAGTACGAGCATTGGATTTTGAGAACGCACCAGTACGAGCACTGGATTTTCGAAAAATACACCAGTACGAGCACTGGATTATGAAAATGCACCAGTACGAGCGCTGGGTTTTTGAAAAATGCACTAGTACAAGCATTGGATTTTGAAAATGCACCAGTATGAGCATTGGGTTTTCAAAAAATGCACCAGTATGAGCACTGGATTTTGAAAATGCACCAGTAGGAGCACTGAGTTTTGAAAATGCACCAGTACGAGCGCTGTATTTTCAAAAAATGCACCAGTACGAGCACTGAATTTTGAAAATGCACCAATACGAGCATTGGTTTTTCAAAAATGCACCAGTACGAGCACTGAGTTTTCCAACGGAGAGTTGAAAAGGAGACCAACATTCTAAGATACTTGAGAATTGAGCGAGAATGATTGTCGGTGTTTCAGGATTATCCCTTATCCTGAAGGGCAAATTCAGGTTTGTCCCTTAACCTGAAAGGAAAAAAGAATAAATGAGTACCTCATTGAAAAGAGGCATCAGGTTTATCCCTTAACCTGAAAGGGTTATGAGAATAAATAAAATTTAATAATATTGATAGAATTTGGTAAAATTTTGGATAAAAACTGATAAACTAAAGATTGATCATAGATTTAATGAAAATTTAACAAAATTGAAGCAGAGAGTTAGTCTGATCCTGCCTGCATGTATTGAAGAGAAGATAGATGTACACGAAATAAAAATGCCCCAGTATTATGGAGAAGAAAGAATTGACAGAAGATCATTTTTTATTGAAAAAGGCTCTTTGAAGAATACAGAGGTTAGAATGGAAATTTCAAGTATAAAACTTCTTCAAGTGCAGAGCATTGATTGGATCTGGAAGTTCCACCCCATCTACATTGATCAAACGATAGGAATTGCGAGGCAACACTTTCTTAACCACATAAGGGCCTTCCCAATTGGGTGACCACTTGCCCTGCGGTCGATGCTTGAGATGAGCTGTCGATCTGAGCACCAAATCGTTAACTCAGAATTTTCTCTCAATGATGGACTTGGCATAGTGTCGAGCTATCCTTTGACGATAAGCTTGAGCATGCTCTGCTGCCTTGAGCCTCTTCTCGTCCAACAGATCAAGTTGTACCAACCTCTGCTGCTGATACTGATCAAGCGGAAGTTCGATGAGCGATGCAAATTTGAACGCGGGCTTCTGAACGTGGAGAGATAATATCACCTCGGTCCTATAGACAAGCTCTGAAGGCATAACATTGGTTGAAGTCCGAATGGTGGTTCGGTACGCCCAAAGTGCATCGTGCATCTTCTCGTGCCAATCATAGCTTGTTTCCACAATTCTTTCCAGAATGCGGATCAAAATCTTATTGGTGGCTTTTGCCTGACCATTCCCTTGAGGATAATAGGGAGCTGAGAAGTGATGATGAATCCTAAACTTCGAATAGAAGGTCTTCATCCTCTCGTTCTTGAAGTGGCTGTCATTGTCTGACACAATATCATGTGGTACGCCAAAGCGGTAAAGAAGGTTCTTATGAACGAAAGAAACCACATGTCGGCCTTCTACTGTTCGCAAAGTTACAACCTTAACCCATTTGGTGAAGTATTCTGTACCTACAAGGAAATATCTGTGGCTATTAGAAGCTGAAAGAGTGATTGGACCCACCACGTCGAAGGCCCACATTGAAAAGGGCCAAGGGGAAACCACAGACTGCAAATATGTGACTCACGCATGAATAGAAGGTGTGTGCATTTGGCATTTGACGCACTTGCTCATGAAACGATGACAGTCCTGCTGCATGGTTTTCCAGTAATATCCTGCCTGGATAATCTGTTTGACTAACGTTTGGTAGCCGATGTGACCACCACAAATTCCCTCGTGTGCCTCTTGGACAACTTCCATCGCTTCGTCTCTGTCTAAGCATCTGGCGTACTCAGAACTGAATCCACGACGGTAGAGAGTATTGGCAAGGATGAAATAGCAGACTGATATGCGTTGGATCGCACGTTGCTCTTTTCTCGACATCTTCAGTGGGCATTCATCTATTTCAATAAATATTTTGATGTCTTGATACCAAGGTTTCTCTTTTTGAGTGGCTTGGTTTACTTGTTAAGCTGGAATGAAGGCAGGTTGATCAAGTCTTCCAATCTCAAAGGAACGATAGGGCTCACTGTCTTTGAAAGATAAAATGGAGCCTAGACAGGCCAAACCATCGACTATATGGTTGTATTCCCTTTCGACATGGTTAAGCTGAAATTCTTCAAAGTTGCCTATGAGAGCTAAGGCAATCTTCTGATAAGGGATCAATTTTGAATCCTTGACTTGCCATTCAGTATTAACCTGGCTGACCACGAGCAATGAATCATCGAAGGCATGTACTCTCCTGACATTGAAGTCTTGCAAAATCTTGAGGCCTTGTATTAGAGCTTCATACTCGGCCATGTTATGAGTACATTGGAAGCTAAGCTTGAGGGAATAAGATATCATTTCTTTTTTGGGAGTGATCAACAAGATCCCGATCCCTATGCCGGACATATTCCTGGCTCCATTAAAGAATAGGGTCCAAACTAGAGATTCTTGAATATTGCAGATGCGATCATCGGGAAAATCATCCTCCGCCTTGATCTCTTCTGTCAACGGGAAATCTGCCAATTGATCCACGATAGACTGACTTTTGAGATACGTACTCTAAGTCATACTGCATCAGGAAGACTTGCCATTTCGTAATTCGTCCAGTAAGGAAAGGTTGCTCAAGGATGCACTTGAGAGAATTGAGCCTTGACAAAATTTTGATTTCTGAGGCCAATAGATAATGTTTTAGTTTCTGACACATCCACACTAAGGCTAGACATGTCTTTTTCATCTGAGAATATCCCTTCTCATAATTGATAAAAGTCGTGCTTATGTAGTAGATGACATGCTCTATCTGGCTGCCTTCCTCATACTGTGCAAGAAATCCGCCACAAGCATTCTGGTTGACAGAAATATATAAGAGAAGTGGCTTTCTGAGTTCTGGTGGCTTCAGAACGGGTGGATTGAGGAGATACTGCTTGATGCGCTCAAAAGAAAGCTGACATTCTGATCCCCACTCAAATTTCACTTCTTTTCTCAACAAGTGATTGAAAGGCTCGTATCTCATGGCCAAATTAGAGATGAAGCGCCAAATCGAATGAATGCGCCCTTGAAGGCTCCTCAGCTCTCTGAGATTGGTAGGAGGCGGCATATCAATGATCGCTTTTGCCTTAGCTGGATCCACCTCTATTCCTTTATTGCTGATCATAAAGCCAAGTAGTTTGCCTGACTCTACTCCAAATATGCATTTCTGCGGGTTGAGTCTCAGCTTGTAGAGAATGAGTTTTTCAAAGACTTGTCCGAGAGCATCAAGATGATCCCCTCCTTCTTTAGACTTGACTAGGATGTCATCCACATAAGCATCCATGTTTTTGTGCATCTGGTCATGAAAAACAACTGTCATTGCTCTTTGATAGGTTGCCTCAGCATTCTTGAGCCCAAATGGTATGACCGTGTAGCAAAATATACCCCAAGGCGTGGTAAAAGAAGTTTTTGATTGGTCACGAGCGGCCAATTTGATTTGATTGTAGCCTGAGTATCCATCCATAAAGGAAAACATGGCATGGTATGTCGTGCTGTCGATCAAAAGATCGATCTTAGGAAGTGGATAATCATCTTTTGGGGTAGCCTTGTTCAGATCTCTGAAATCAATACAGATTTGGACTTTGCCATTATTTTTGGGAACTACTATGATGTTCGCCAACCAATCTGAATAATCAATGGTCCAGATGAATCTTGCTTTTAACAACTCCTCAAGTCCTTCTTTAACTTGCGGTGCCACTCGGGGATCCATTTTTCTTAATTTCTGCTTGATTGGCTTGAAGTCTGGCTTCAGCACAAGACGATGCTCGACCAGTTTGGGATCTAAGCCTGGCATATCCTCATAAGTCCAAGCGAAGACTTCTTAATGTTGCTTGAGAAAATGGATGAGCCTTTCCTTCTCATTTGAACTTAAGCTGGAGCCAATCTTGAGGATTCTCGGATCATCTTCTGAACCAATATTGACATCCTCTGTCGGATCCTGAACCAACAGTGATGATTCATCTTGCTTCTGAATACTGGCAACTCTTGAATCGCTGAGTCAAACTCTGTTAACTCTTCAATCTGCTCTGCCATCTTGCTGGCCCCTGCCTTGCAGATTCTGGCCGGTTTGGAATTATTTTGAGAAGAATTGGGATTGATAACGAGCCTTTTGAGAAATTTAGGAGCCATGATTTGGCAATCCTGTAAAGCGCAAAGAAGGTCTTTGAGAAAAAGTGAGAAATTCAAAATAGCCTTTTGTACAGAAACAAAGGATAATGACATAGACAAAATATATAAGCAAAGAATGATATACGCCAAGACGTGAAGAAGAAATCAAAATTTCATTGATTGATTGAAGCTGAAAACAACAACCTGATATTTACAGATGATTTTGATAAAGAGAGGAAAACTGGGACGGAGTTGTCCCTACAAGACAAAAAGAGAAGGAAAACAGAAAACAATGGCATTATCTGCTTCATTCTACTCCCTTGATGAAGGTAGTTCTTCTGCCGGATGACTGACCTGTGAAACCCAAACCTGCACCAGTAATATGTTGGGCGGGAACGATCGGCTCCAAAATGTCATCCTCATTCTTCCCAAGACCCCTGAGGGGCTGATAGCTATGCTTCATCAGAAGATCGAATCCCTTCTTGGCTTTCGAGAACTGAGGAAAAAGAGGATGATCTTTGAGAGAAACGCAATTGAGGCGCCCTCCGATCTTGTAGAAATGAGGTCCCTGCCACTGAACTACCGCTGTGATATTCTCTGATGGCTGGACTTCCTTCAGTTTCAGCATGTCTAGACTTTCACTAAGATTGATTTCATCAACTTCCCGGATGCTTGGGATGTTGGCAGCGAAAGTAGGGCGAGAAATCATGGGCTGTGGAAGCCCATCTTCTGGATCTTCCCCCAAGACCGTAGTAATCATGCCCCCTTTTAACCATTTGCTGCACTGGTGAAGGGTAGAAGGAACAACATTGGCGTTTTGAATCCAAGTGCATCCCAAAAGAAGATTGTATGTGGGCGTGCCCGTTCACTACATGGAACAACACGGTATGTATTGAGTAATTGATGAAAATTTCAAGGAAGACTTTCCCCTTGGCTGTCTTCCCATGGTTGTCAAAACCGTAGATCGTTATCAGATCTGGGATATATTCTTCTTCTTTTAGGCTCAAGGCCTTGGCTGTCATCTCCGGACAGATATTTAGGTTGTTGCCTCCATCAACAAGCACATGGGAGACAATCATGCCCCTGGTTCGCACCACTATATACAAAGCATTGTTGTGGAATGTATAAGGCTTTGGCAAATCCTCATCTGAGAAGGTAATTGGTGCATTTGTCATGGCTTGGTTGACAATCTGAGCCATGTCCTGCGGGGTTGTGCTTAGCTTGACCTTGATCTTTCTCAATAGGTCATCCAGAACTTATTGGTGTTCCAGGGAAGCATGGGTCAAATCTAGGATGAAGATGTTCGATAATGCCATGATCGGCTTCTGAACTGATTCCGATATTTCTCCCTTCTTTGAAGCTGACTTGATAAAGCGCTTCAGAATCCTGGGAATCTGCTTGGTGGCTTTTGTCGTCACCTTTGTTGGCTCATCGACCGATTTCTTGTTGCTAAGAATTGAAGTGATATTCACCCTCTTGGTGGAAGACTGTGTCTGTCGTAGCACCAGGACCTGATGTTGATCATGAATGTCTTGGCTGGAACATGGTTGAATATTGTTTGCTCTGAAATAACTGAAGCTGAATGTTTGGGGAAAGGCTTGGACAAAATCTCAGGTTACTCTTCGTCCTCATCCTCGATCGACAAATTTTTATCGATACAATCCTGGATGATATTCTTGAGGACAAAACAATGCTCTGTGTCATGTCCTAAAGTTCGGTGGAATTTGCAGAATTTTTCTGTCCATTTGCCCATAACGACTGGAGGATCTGCCACCTTAGGGAGCTTAACCATCCCTTTTGACAACATGTATTCCAGAATATCTTCTCGGGATTGTTTCAGAGCTGTGAATTCTCTATCATAACTCCAACCATCGTGCTTTGGTTTTAATTGCTGCTTCGCTTCAGGCTGTGGCACTGGCTGAACAGGTTGTGGCTTGACGAATTTTCCATGTTGGGCTGCAGAGTTCGTTCTTTCAGCCTTGGAGCTTCTTGAACCCTTGCTACGAGTTTTCTTATTTTTCTTGTCGTTGGAACCGTTGCTATTGCCTGAAAAATATATGGAATAAGCAACATGTGCCTTCTTTTTCTGCTCAGGGTTACCTCGGACGAACGGGTAACCTTCATAAAGGCCATTGTCTAGCCCTGTTTTGAGCCATTCGGCTCTCTCAATCAACTTAATGAATGATTTCGTAAGAGACGTGGAGATGAGATTTCTCAGAGGTTGAGAGAAATTGTTGAGGATGATTTATAAGGCATGTTCCTCTGGGATAGGAACCTTCATTTTGTTACAGATGCTTCTTCACCTATTGATGAACTCTTCTGCTCTCTCGCTCTCATTCTGCTTCAGATTGTACAAATAGTTGATAGTCGACGAGGCCTCAATATTGAACATGAAGCGCTCGATGAACAGGTTCACGACTTTATCGAGCTCTCGTAGTTCGATAGGATTGATGTGGTCTGCATACCACCTGGCTGCTACTCCTTCTAGACTGCGGGGGAAGCAGATGAATAAAGCTCTGTTATCTTTCCTGAAACGGCCGCATTCCGCATAGAACGTGGCCAAATGAGCTTTTGGATTTCCCGTTCCATCGAATTTAAGGAATTTTCAAGGAAGATTCTCCAGATTATCATCCCCGTCTAGGCCATTATAGAAATCTTTGCCTGAATAGGTTTGCTTGCCTTTGCTCTTGGCCTGGATGTCTTTGATTGCTCGAGTCATCTCCTTCAATTGCTCGTGCATCGGATCTTCAACTGGGATCTCATACTTGGGTTTATTCACAGATTCAGGCTCTTTAGCGATCTTTACGAACTGCCATGAAGGATTCTGACTGAAGACAAACTGCTTTTCCTCTTCTGACTCTTCTTATGCTGATTCTGTATCTTCAGAAGTAGTGTCAGGCTGGACCTTCTTTCTGACGATCCTTGCTTTTTTATAGCCTTTTTCTTTAGCTTGCTTTTAGGAACGGCCTTTTTCACACTGGCCTCAGCTTGTTCGGACATCATCCTGGCCATCATCTTTTGGAACAGACCATACATGGTGGGATCAATATCATCTCCCTTGTTCTGACCCTGTCCTCTGACTGACTTGGGAGAATCCATTGCTTCGATCTCACTGTCACTATGCTGAGGAGCTGTTTCTTTTCCAGTTCTTGTCTCAACCATTTTGACAATGCCAATGCTTTTTACAGAATAAGAGAATCGTTAGAGCGAGGAAGAAACTTTTTCAAAACAACATTTTGAGAAAGGAATGGAGGACTTGGTAGACAATTAAAAGGATTATCCCATTACTAGGGATTGGGTCGTCACAAGATTTGTGACAATTGCGTCATCATTCTCATGACAACTAAAAATGTGTCTTGTTACCTAGGCGAGGTTGTCAACCATGATAAAAGATTTTGAAAATGAAATGAGGAGAATATTTAAAAGAATGTCCCATTGTCGGAGATAAGGTCGCCACAAACATCGCGGTCGTCTATGCTTAAAATAATATTTGGCCCAAAAATGCTTTTCAGCAGAACAAAAGTAAATTTTATTGATAATAGATTCAAAGACAAAGAGAGGGTGGACAGACAGTTTGCCACCACTCTCGATATTTAGTAGATACATTGGGCCCAGGAAATACAAAAAGAGAAATGAAGCAATCCCAAGTATATTTGGTTACATGGTATGCCCCAGAGCACTGATCCGACTGTAGATTGAATTCTGGCATGTTGCCCATCGGGAAGCGAATGTTGGCACGAACCTGCTGCTGCGAGAACTGTCTGAGGCACCTCTCTGGCTGATAGTCAACGCAGAAGAAGGGACCAAGCAATCTGTAGCGCTTGCTACGAGCATAAGTGTAGCGAGAAACTGATTCTCGCCTGTCGAAGTAATCCCAAAGGATCTCCTCCTGATGCAGACTATCGATCAAAGCTCGATACTGAATAGCAGACTTCAACTTCTTACTGTTGAACCTGAAGAAACTGACCTTTGATGGCACATGTCGCAGGAACCACGATTGCAAGGCATAAGTGCATCCTTCAACCAAAATGGTCTCTCCAAGGGCGAAGCGAGCTAAGCCTCGGTAGAGAAAGGCTAAGGCGGCCATAGAAACTGAAAGATGACGGGTCTGCTTGCTTCCCCATCTTTGAAAGAGCTGAACAATTTTGACATCGACAAAATTCTGACCGTCTTGGAAGAACGCTAATCCCATTGTGCATAGGATCATGGCATGCTGAATTCTGTCTTTCGCTGCTCGGGATAAGGTGTCAACTTCCTCGTAAGCTCCATACTTGCGATAGAGTCCAAACAGGTCAGTGAACTTACTTCTGTTGATCTCAGTGAGAGGCCAAGATCTACTCTCTGTTGCCCTGGCTAATGCTTCTCGAACATCTACCTCCTTGATGTTGATCAGGAACTGCTGCTCGACAGGATCATCTGTCTGACCAGCTGGTTCAGGCAATCCCATAATGTCATTGAATTCGTCCATCAGTAGTGTCATCTCTCCCCATGAAAATCAAAATGTGCATGTACGTGGATTCCACCGTTCTGCCATAGCCTGAATCAGACTTCCGTTGATGGTTCACTTGCCCACTGCTGATGCCATCTCCAATCCACAGTCATCCAAGTGGTCTGGGAACATACGCGAGAAGGTGGTAAACCAAGAATAATACTACTGAGGGAAGAAGGAATGAGTCTGGATAACCCGATGATCTGGGGATCCGCCCCTTATTTGATAGAAGACATGATCTCTGGGAAAGACAACATCGAGGGAATTGGACGTCATCAGAATAATATTGGGGCAAAGAAGAATCCGATAGAAATGCAGGACTTATAGATAGACTCTTGAAGAAAATGGAAATAGATACAAATCCTGGAAAATTTAAAAAGACCGAGGAAATTTTAAAAGAATTTTCCAGGGTTTTGAAGAAAATTTGATATAAAAGAGAAAAGAATGTAGATAGAGGAAAAATATACACCTGAGTTTTTAAAAATAGGAGAAAATTTGGAATAATATACCCAGGGTTTGAAAAAGGTTTGATATATATAGGAGAATACAAGAAAACATCGCATAACCACAACTACACAAACAAGGATGCGCACACAGCACTCCCTAAGGGCTAACTCTAAATGCAATATTTTGAAATGGCTTGTAGGACCTTAATCCTAACTCTATGGCTCAGATCATCTGATTCTAATCAAGGTATGCCGATATACTCAAGCCGAAGCTCGAAGTATGTGGCATAGAAATATTTCTCCGATTCTAAGGTAATGGCTTCCCAACATCCTTGAGCACCTACCGATATACCTCGGACTATGGCCCTTAGGTACGTGGTAAGGGGGCGCTAACCCAAATAAGTGGTCTAGTTGTGAGGCTATCTCTCAAACTATGGTTCAATGAGACAGTCTAGCAACGTGAAGACTGAGACAATATAGGTAAGGATGTTTTCAAAAATTATGTCCAACATGCAATAAAACCAGAAAGCTCTAATGCAAGTCCTAAAGAGATAGATTTTAAATGAAGAGAAGCATACACTTGCATACATTGTTTGCATTCAATTCCTAGAATTGAGGAGAGTTGTATTTTAGACCTAAGTCTAAGTGAGCATGGATAGATCTCCTCAATATGGTCCTACCAAACCATACTTAAATCCTATATACATTATGTCAGCTAGGACAAAGTCTAGGCTCCTAAGGTTTGCATGAAAATGAAGCAGACATTTGAAGAATAATATCTGAAAATATATTTGAAGTTCTAAGTTTTGAAATAATCAGAGTTGGGAAAATAAATCTTGAATTGAAAAGAATGAAGAGAAAGGAGGATTTGAAGCTGAGATAGAAAAAATGAAGTTTCAAAGTCAAAATGGACTTTGAATTTGAATTTGAATTTGAATTTGAATTTTTAATCTGGATTTTGAAGTAGAGATGGAATTTGAAATGGAATTGAATTCTAGATTTAAAGTTTGAAATCAGGATGAAATTTTGGGATTTAAGAAATCCAAATGGAATTTGAAAATAGAATTGAACTTAAGAAGTCTAGATGGGATCTGAAAATGGAATTGGTTTTGAAATCTAGAATGGATTTTGATTTGAAATCAGGCGTCCAAGATGGAACTGAATCCAGAATCTGGAATCCTAAATGGAATTTGGATCCGAAGTCTGGAATCCAAAAATGGAGTTGAATCCAAAATATGGAATCCTAAATGGAATTGGATCCGAAGTATGAAATCCAAAATGGAGTTGAATCCGAAATCTGGAATCCTAAATGGAATTGGATCCGAAGTCTGGAATCCAAAATGGAGTTGAATCCGAAATCTGGAATCCTAAATGGAATTGGATCCGAAGTCTGGGATCCAAAATGGAGTTGAATCCAAAGTTTGGAATCCTAAATGGAATTGGATCCGAAGTCTGGGATCCAAAATGGAGTTGGATCCGAAGTTTGGAATCCTAAATGGAATTGGATCCGAAGTCTGGAATCCAAGATGGAGATTGGATTTGGAAAATCCAAATGAGACTTTGAAGATGGATTCTGGATCCGTTTTTTAATTCAAAAAGTGGGTTTTAAACTTAGAGAAAATCGAAATTTTGAGATTCAGAATAAATCTCAAAACCTTGATTTTGAATTGAGAATCAAGACTCAATCTTTAGATAAAATTTTGAATATTTTTGGAAAAATAAAGAATAAACTTGAATTTTAAACTTGAGTTTTGAAATCGGGAGATGAATATGAGAATTTCAAAGTTAAATTAAACTTTGAATTTTGATCTGAGATGTTAAATTGAATTCTGAAGTTGAATCCTGGAAATGAAAATGAATTCGATTTTTTAAAGTTGAATTCAACTTTGAAATCGGATTTTGAATTGGAAATTGAATTTTGAATATACAAATGAATTTGAAATTTCAAAGTCAAATTGGACTTTGAAATTGAATTTTTGAATCTTGAAATAAAATGGAAAGATGAATAGAAATTGAAGATTGGTTTAAGAAATGAAGAAGAGATTCAAGATCACTTGAATTTTGAAAAGGAATTTTTGAAAATATGATGTAATTCTATCCTAAATAATGAATGAATTTAAAGAATTTGAAATTGGATTTTTGAAAATCATATTTCATTCTTTAAATGAATTGAAATAAGATTGATGATATAATACATTCCTGACTATGGTCATTGAGTGTATTATATAATAATCTATATTTAAATTCACATGAAGAGTAAAACACATTTTTTGTGCATTTATAGAGTTTAAAATGAAATTAACTCTCAATATATCCTGACTATGGCCATTGATATATATTTTGAGCTAATTTTAAATTAAACTCTGATAAAGGAAGAAAATATATGAAAATATGATGATTTTTTGAAGGAGATCCAGTGTTATTCTATAAAAGATGAAAATCCTAAGTTTTGTTCACATCCTGGCTATGGCCATTGATCCAAATCGTCAACTTAGGATTTAATCACCTTTTATTAGAATGGTGCACATGCCATTCGTGTTCCCATTCATGAAATTTTGAAATAAAAGAGAAAAATGATATGAAAATAAGTCGTTTCTAAGACCTATATGCTCATACATTCTAATCTAATGCTTGAAATGTATAAGTTCTCATTATATCTTAGCTATTATATTATTTAGAGGAATTGGAGTTACATTAATCAAAAGAAAAAAAGAAAAAAAATGATACTCTTTACACATTTCCTGCAAAAATCAAGTGTTAGTATAAAGTAGGAAATGTACATGGAAAAGAAATAACACTTTATATATAAGATAATAAAATGAAGAATGGACATGAGATGTATAGGGCTAAGTATATACATGAGAGAATGGATCTATCTAGATGTACATGAGAATGTATATGAAGAAATATACCTAAAGGCACCTATGTATATATATATACATATGTTTTCATGAGAGAAGAAGAGGGGACTTTCACAGTTGTGTGAGATCAATGAGTTGGATTCATAGGTTTTAGTGAAATGCTGGACCTACATACCACTGAACTTACGCAGGTTTAGTAAAAATATAGCAGGCACAGACTTTCAGCAAGTCTGATTTGCAATTGGCATGCAGAGGGAAGGGGCAATGCATGAAGCAAGCACAGGAGATAGACAAACGTGAATAGTGCCATTTGCAGGTGGTAACTGCAAATGGTTGTGGTGGATGCAACTAATGACATGATTGTGCAAGTGGAGTGCTACAGTGGTGATTGTGAAGGTGCAAGATGCAGAAGAAAAAAAGAAAGAAAGAAAGTGTAAGTGCATAAATAGGTACAGTGTAGGATGGAAAGTGGAATAAGGTGATGCTGCAAGGGTGCAGCTGGGGCATTGCGTTGGAGCAGCTGTAGGTGATGGAAGTTGTAACGCCCCGGATTTCCAAAACAAAGCTAAGTTAAAATTTTCATGAATTTCCTTTTTTTTTCTTTGCAGCGGAACTTAGAAAAGCTTTTAGCAGCGGAATAAGACGATAATGAGTCGTCAGTTTTAGAAAACTCCGAGCACGTTGCAGGTATGTGGCCAAGCAACTCATTGACCACCAAAGTGTTCCATTTTATCGAAAACATATGTTTATTACAACACTACTGCTTAGGAAAGCAGTGTAGGTTCAATAAAAAGGAAGCAGTACAACTCTGTCTAGAGAAACCCTGGAACTTGATGCCGCCTTGCTCCGCATATCGCCACGCAGGTTCAACACCTGAAATCCCCATTAAACGGGGTCAGAACCACTGATGGTCTGGTAAGTAGGCAAACACCTATCTATTCAACTCAAGTAAATGCATAGACCACTCAGGGTCGCAGTTCGTAATACGACGCTCAAGCCTCCATGACTTAGCGTATATCGCACAAGCCTCATCAGGGCTATGAGTTGAACATCCATGCAAGTCGTCATGACTTCACATAAGCCTCTTCAGGGCTGTGAGTTAGAATAACCTCTTAAGTCTCTACGACTTAGCCTTGACTTCCTCAGAGTCACGAATGGATGTCTAGCTCAAGCCTTTATGCTTGGCACATCCGTATCCTACGAATCTAAGGACAGCTCTCCGAGCTTCACTTAGTCGTACGGATATCAATGGGGTTCTTTCCCAATCGGTCCAGTAGTATACCGACCATGACACCTTCACAAAGGTTATGCAGGACTGACTCAACAACGTCATCCACTCATACATTCAAAGTAGCGCTGTACCTAAGCTAATGCTTTGTTTCGATAATTGCACCTCCCCCTGGGCTTAGGGGACTCATATCTGGGCGACAACGCGACGATCTGGGGGTTGATTATTCTATGTATTTTAGATACCCCAGAGGCCTGTTGACCCCATCCCCCTAGTAGGACGGTACAGCATACCGGAAGAGATCCTTACTAGGTATCCGAATGCATTCTGCTACTGCAGTAGTTGGGTTCAATCCTTAGATATTTAAGGATAACCACGACCTCCATACCTCTGAGTGACGAAGGCCATCAATGAACTCTATCAGGTTCGGGTGAAATATATGTCACTCAAGGCTGCGCCATCACCGTCTTCCTCGGTGAGAAATTCTGAAAGGGGCCTGCCGGTCTTACAATTACTTGACGAACATTGCATGCCTATAGGGCAGCCTTTGAGAAGTATGTACCCGACCCCAATCAACCACACGGTTTTCACCGTGGAACAAAGGTTTTATTCATATGCATGCTTAACTCTGCTCTCAGCACTTCGGCCTTGACGAGCACTTCACCCCTTTCGGTAGAAACAACACACTCCGGCTCAGCGGCCCTTACGAGTCTGGTTGTCTGATAATTCTCAATGAGCATGCACATGACTCGATCTCTACGGATCGGCTACTCGGCGTATTTTTACGCAACGAGCTCAGGACCTCGTCAAGGCGCTACCACTACTTTGGCGCAACGGCTCTTACAAGTATGATGCCCTTGCAGGTGTCAGGGAGACGAGTCATTCTGACATCGTTCCAACAAAGGACATCATTGTGCCACTTAACTGGTTTTGGCAGCTCTTCTGCCAACCATTCTGTCAACACCTTCTCTGCTCTACCGGCAGTGGTGCGACGAACCTTTCTACATTGTAGAAGGCGTTTCATAATTGGGTAGCACTTCTGCTACGTTCTTTCTGAGCCATTCTTAGCTCCTTCAGGAATTTCAGCAGCACTTCCTCTCTTTTACGGAGAAAGCGTGCGTTTCTTTTATCCATTTCAGCGGCATCTCCCTTCTTTGGTGGGAAATCGCTACGCTTAACTCGGGAAATGGATGCGCACCGTTGTGCGTACTTTGCATCCATCAAGGTTGCAGGAACCTTGGGCCATAGCTAGGCCATACGTAATTGATTTAGTCTTTACGTAAAGAGCATTTTGCCAAAAGGCGAAGCCTTTCCAATAGGGGCTTCATTCGTCAAGCAGAATCTTGTACGAGGAGCGGTAAGGGAATCGCATGGGCGATTTTGGAGTTGATCTCCGTTTGAACGCTCACTTACGCGCCATATATGTAATATAAGCAGAAGCCTGTGCTTTATACAGCGGCGGCGTAAAGAAATGCATATACTATTGTTCAGGGTGTGTAACTGAACGAAATATTCTACATATATAACAAAGCAGAAGCCTTGGCATCGTTCGACGCGACGGCGTAAGTAAATGCATAATCGGAAGTGCAGTAATCGGAAGTACAGAAAGCAGGGAGCCTTGGCATCATACGACGCGACGGCAAAGGTAAATTACATGGCCTGTGCGATATAAGACGCGTCGGCAGTATCAGCAAATATACACCTAGATCTGTATCCAACGATAGTTACGAGGCGAGCGAGTGAACACCGAAGTGTCCTAGAGGGCTCAACCAAGAACTAGGGTGAGATACTATTTTGAAGAACGCATATACTGCGTATTCGAACATATATATCCGACGATAGTTACGAGGCGAGCGCGTGAACACCGAAGTGTCCTAGAGGGCTCAACCAAGAACTAAAGCAAGATACTACTTCAGAAAGTATATTCTATATACAAACAGTCAAATACTTGAGAGAGATGGATCAACGAAGCGAACTTACTTCAAATCGTGGAAGAAACGGCTCCGGGTTGCTTCTTTGGCTTCGAGCCTTCCTTCGAGAGGTCAGACTAAGTCAGATGAAGCTGACTTAGTTGAGAAAGAGGGAGAGTAGGTCAAGCTACTCAACCTAAGTGGTTTGAACCAAACAGGGTTCGATCCAAGTCAACTGGGTTCAGCAGGTTCGAACTCAGCTCAAGTAGGCTAAGTCTGGGTTCAGAAATCCAAACCGGAATCTGGACCAAAACGGACTTTGACTTTGACTTTAAACCCAACTAGGTTCAAGTCAAGTCAACTAGGTTTGGACTAGGTCAAGTGGGTTCAGACCCAGGTCAGGTGAGCTAGGACCAGGTCAGGCAGGCTCAGACCAGGTCAGGTGGGTTCAGGCCAGGTCAGGTGGGCTCAGACTCACTTGGGCTCACTAGGGGAGGTTTATGAGAGAGGGAGGAGGCAAGAGAGAGAGGGGGGGTCGAAATTATGAGAAGAGAGAGAGTGGGGAGGGCTATTTATAGCCCAAGCCCACCTCCTCTTGGGAATTTTTATCCCCCTTTTGCCCCTGAGCTTTATTTTAATTCCAGGAGGTTCCTTTTGAGGTGGGGCCCACTAGATATTTCCATAGGATATTTTGTGGGTCCCACAAGATATTTTCTGAGGAATATTTCTGTGGGTCCCACCAATATTTCCGTGGGTCCCGCAAGAATTTCGGGTTTTCGGCGATTTTTTTCCGAAAAATTCTGAGTACGCCATTCTCTTCGTATTGACGTAACTAAGAAAGTTGGCTCGAGGAAATCCTTTGTTTTTGTTTAGTTAAGAGGTTATGGCTTCCAGAGTGTTTGAGCATATATTCGCAAAGCGACGAATATCTCAAGTATAACTGGTTCGTACAAATCGATCTGATTTGTATTTCGGGTTCAGATGTTATTTTTACTTGAAAATGCCTCGTGAATTTCTTCAGAAAGATACTGAAAAATTGCGGGTCTTACATCATTACCCCCTTAAAGGAATTTCGTCCGCGAAATTCAGTTAAGTGTATTAAGTGCGTAACTCGGGATATTTCTCCCATATGTTAGATTCATAATGTTATTCACTTAGTTCAACATCATATTTATTTCAATCATAACCTCATATCATGATTCTCGATCAATTGAGGTATGCTTCTCATATCTGAGTTCAAATTATGCTACAACCACGATAGTTTTGTTGAATCAATGTTCTTCCAACCAGCTATCAATATAGCCATCTTGTGTAACTATTCCATACACATAGATCATTCTTCTAGAGATTAACCATATTGGAATAAGTCCCCTGTCAGACTACCTGGTATTGGAAACGTACCTCCTCACAGGTTCGCCCTCGTCAGACTCACCTGATATTGGATCAGTACACCCTCACAGAATCATACTAGCTAAGCTACTGATTTTGGAACATATACACTCGCACGGAGCTGTATACCCTCACAGGCTCACTCTGGCTAGACGATCTGATCTTGAATATGTAAAACCTCACAGGACTCTCTTCTTGGGAACAATTCCTCGATGGTTTATTTTATTAAGTAACTTTTAACGTTCTAATTACGCAAACTTAATTTTTCAATCATGGGGTCTATAGCCATAAATTTTGGGCATAAGCACTTAAGATTTTTATTTGACAAATCCAAAATTACTTTACAGAGCAAGGATACATATCTATTCAGATGACCGTACACAAGGTCATAAGCCACTTGTCTCAAGCATTCATTGGATCTTGTCTTTCAATTGCTTCTTACCCAACACAACTCTATCTATCAAGGTATTCAGATTCCTTGATACGATCATTATCCGTGAGTTGTTCGGCTGTCACCGCATAGACACGACCTGCCACAGGTTTCTGCTCTATCCTGGGTAGTGGCAGTCGTTGTTGTTGTATTTGTTGAGAGGGTCCTCCAGATCCCATATTTCTTCGTTGAAGATCTGAGGCCTTCTTGCGGCATTCTGTTACACGATGCCCTGGTTTGCCGCAATACAGGCAACCCCCTGTATCGCGAGGACAAACCCCTCCGGGGTGATCTGAGCTACACCTCGGGCATCGAAAATTAGACTGTCGGTAGGGCTGATTGGCTCCTACCATCTGTAATGGCCGCTCGGCCGGTGGAGTAAAGTTGTTCTCCTGAAAATCCCTCTTATAAAAAGTTGGTCGTGATTCTTGGCCACCGGGGAACGTCCTCTTGTTGTTCCCATTACTTGCTACCGGTCGCTTTACTACGACCCCTTTGCATCGCTGCCAGTCTGCACTAATCTTTGAAGCTGCTGCCATAGCGGCTTGAAATGTTTGGGGCATGCTAGTTATGACTCGAGATCGTAGCCCTTCCCGAAATCCATTGATATATTTATCGGCCCTCTCTTGGTCAGTATCGAATAACCGAGAGCAGTACCGCTCAAGGTTCTGAAACTTGGTAGTATAGTCGATAAGACTCATACCACCCTGCTCTAGTTCCAGAAACTCCATCTTTTTCTTATTTCTGGAGTGCAACGGGAAGTAGTTATCCAAGAAAGTTCTCCGAAAGTCAGTCCAAGGAATGACTTCGACTTGTGAGAACTGGATAAGCTTAGTGGTATCCCACCACTTTCGTGCATTATCCTTCAGCCTATATGTGCCGAAGTTAGTCTTTCTATCCTCTGGTACTCCCAATACCAGGAATGCCCGCTCTGTTTCCTCGATCCAGCTTTCTGCAAGCTCTGTATCGGCACTGCCAACGAAAACAGGTGGGTCGAGTTTGAGGAACCTTTCATATGTTATTCCTCCAAGGTTCTCATTGCGAGGTGGGGCTGGTGCTTGCCTTGATTCACGAATGGCAGACACAAGCCTGTTGAGTGTCTCCAGCAGGAAGCCCTGCGTATGGGACTCCTCGCTCGGCATGGTTCTCCTCGTCCTAGGAGCCATTTTATCTATTCACACAAATACACCCAAATTAGAGAAAGTATAAGATTTATACTTACAGTGCGATACCGCAAACATGACGGATCTTGAACCAGGTTTCTCAGACTCATGCTCTGATACCAATTCTGTAACGCCCCGGATTTCCAAAACAAAGCTAAGTTAAAATTTTCATGAATTTCCTTTTTTTTTCTTTGCAGCGGAACTTAGAAAAGCTTTTAGCAGCGGAATAAGACGATAATGAGTCGTCAGTTTTAGAAAACTCCGAGCACGTTGCAGGTATGTGGCCAAGCAACTCATTGACCACCAAAGTGTTCCATTTTATCGAAAACATATGTTTATTACAACACTACTGCTTAGGAAAGCAGTGTAGGTTCAATAAAAAGGAAGCAGTACAACTCTGTCTAGAGAAACCCTGGAACTTGATGCCGCCTTGCTCCGCATATCGCCACGCAGGTTCAACACCTGAAATCCCCATTAAACGGGGTCAGAACCACTGATGGTCTGGTAAGTAGGCAAACACCTATCTATTCAACTCAAGTAAATGCATAGACCACTCAGGGTCGCAGTTCGTAATACGACGCTCAAGCCTCCATGACTTAGCGTATATCGCACAAGCCTCATCAGGGCTATGAGTTGAACATCCATGCAAGTCGTCATGACTTCACATAAGCCTCTTCAGGGCTGTGAGTTAGAATAACCTCTTAAGTCTCTACGACTTAGCCTTGACTTCCTCAGAGTCACGAATGGATGTCTAGCTCAAGCCTTTATGCTTGGCACATCCGTATCCTACGAATCTAAGGACAGCTCTCCGAGCTTCACTTAGTCGTACGGATATCAATGGGGTTCTTTCCCAATCGGTCCAGTAGTATACCGACCATGACACCTTCACAAAGGTTATGCAGGACTGACTCAACAACGTCATCCACTCATACATTCAAAGTAGCGCTGTACCTAAGCTAATGCTTTGTTTCGATAATTGCACCTCCCCCTGGGCTTAGGGGACTCATATCTGGGCGACAACGCGACGATCTGGGGGTTGATTATTCTATGTATTTTAGATACCCCAGAGGCCTGTTGACCCCATCCCCCTAGTAGGACGGTACAGCATACCGGAAGAGATCCTTACTAGGTATCCGAATGCATTCTGCTACTGCAGTAGTTGGGTTCAATCCTTAGATATTTAAGGATAACCACGACCTCCATACCTCTGAGTGACGAAGGCCATCAATGAACTCTATCAGGTTCGGGTGAAATATATGTCACTCAAGGCTGCGCCATCACCGTCTTCCTCGGTGAGAAATTCTGAAAGGGGCCTGCCGGTCTTACAATTACTTGACGAACATTGCATGCCTATAGGGCAGCCTTTGAGAAGTATGTACCCGACCCCAATCAACCACACGGTTTTCACCGTGGAACAAAGGTTTTATTCATATGCATGCTTAACTCTGCTCTCAGCACTTCGGCCTTGACGAGCACTTCACCCCTTTCGGTGGAAACAACACACTCCGGCTCAGCGGCCCTTACGAGTCTGGTTGTCTGATAATTCTCAATGAGCATGCACATGACTCGATCTCTACGGATCGGCTACTCGGCGTATTTTTACGCAACGAGCTCAGGACCTCGTCAAGGCGCTACCACTACTTTGGCGCAACGGCTCTTACAAGTATGATGCCCTTGCAGGTGTCAGGGAGACGAGTCATTCTGACATCGTTCCAACAAAGGACATCATTGTGCCACTTAACTGGTTTTGGCAGCTCTTCTGCCAACCATTCTGTCAACACCTTCTCTGCTCTACCGGCAGTGGTGCGACGAACCTTTCTACATTGTAGAAGGCGTTTCATAATTGGGTAGCACTTCTGCTACGTTCTTTCTGAGCCATTCTTAGCTCCTTCAGGAATTTCAGCAGCACTTCCTCTCTTTTACGGAGAAAGCGTGCGTTTCTTTTATCCATTTCAGCGGCATCTCCCTTCTTTGGTGGGAAATCGCTACGCTTAACTCGGGAAATGGATGCGCACCGTTGTGCGTACTTTGCATCCATCAAGGTTGCAGGAACCTTGGGCCATAGCTAGGCCATACGTAATTGATTTAGTCTTTACGTAAAGAGCATTTTGCCAAAAGGCGAAGCCTTTCCAATAGGGGCTTCATTCGTCAAGCAGAATCTTGTACGAGGAGCGGTAAGGGAATCGCATGGGCGATTTTGGAGTTGATCTCCGTTTGAACGCTCACTTACGCGCCATATATGTAATATAAGCAGAAGCCTGTGCTTTATACAGCGGCGGCGTAAAGAAATGCATATACTATTGTTCAGGGTGTGTAACTGAACGAAATATTCTACATATATAACAAAGCAGAAGCCTTGGCATCGTTCGACGCGACGGCGTAAGTAAAGACATTGCAGAAAGCAGGAGCCTTGGCATCGTTCGACGCGACGGCGTAAGTAAATGCATAATCGGAAGTGCAGTAATCGGAAGTACAGAAAGCAGGGAGCCTTGGCATCATACGACGCGACGGCAAAGGTAAATTACATGGCCTGTGCGATATAAGACGCGTCGGCAGTATCAGCAGATATACACCTAGATCTGTATCCAACGATAGTTACGAGGCGAGCGAGTGAACACCGAAGTGTCCTAGAGGGCTCAACCAAGAACTAGGGTGAGATACTATTTTGAAGAACGCATATACTGCGTATTCGAACATATATATCCGACGATAGTTACGAGGCGAGCGCGTGAACACCGAAGTGTCCTAGAGGGCTCAACCAAGAACTAAAGCAAGATACTACTTCAGAAAGTATATTCTATATACAAACAGTCAAATACTTGAGAGAGATGGATCAACGAAGCGAACTTACTTCAAATCGTGGAAGAAACGGCTCCGGGTTGCTTCTTTGGCTTCGAGCCTTCCTTCGAGAGGTCAGACTAAGTCAGATGAAGCTGACTTAGTTGAGAAAGAGGGAGAGTAGGTCAAGCTACTCAACCTAAGTGGTTTGAACCAAACAGGGTTCGATCCAAGTCAACTGGGTTCAGCAGGTTCGAACTCAGCTCAAGTAGGCTAAGTCTGGGTTCAGAAATCCAAACCGGAATCTGGACCAAAACGGACTTTGACTTTGACTTTAAACCCAACTAGGTTCAAGTCAAGTCAACTAGGTTTGGACTAGGTCAAGTGGGTTCAGACCCAGGTCAGGTGAGCTAGGACCAGGTCAGGCAGGCTCAGACCAGGTCAGGTGGGTTCAGGCCAGGTCAGGTGGGCTCAGACTCACTTGGGCTCACTAGGGGAGGTTTATGAGAGAGAGAGGAGGCAAGAGAGAGAGGGGGGGTCGAAATTATGAGAAGAGAGAGAGTGGGGAGGGCTATTTATAGCCCAAGCCCACCTCCTCTTGGGAATTTTTATCCCCCTTTTGCCCCTGAGCTTTATTTTAATTCCAGGAGGTTCCTTTTGAGGTGGGGCCCACTAGATATTTCCATAGGATATTTTGTGGGTCCCACAAGATATTTTCTGAGGAATATTTCTGTGGGTCCCACCAATATTTCCGTGGGTCCCGCAAGAATTTCGGGTTTTCGGCGATTTTTTTCCGAAAAATTCTGAGTACGCCATTCTCTTCGTATTGACGTAACTAAGAAAGTTGGCTCGAGGAAATCCTTTGTTTTTGTTTAGTTAAGAGGTTATGGCTTCCCGAGTGTTTGAGCATATATTCGCAAAGCGACGAATATCTCAAGTATAACTGGTTCGTACAAATCGATCTGATTTGTATTTCGGGTTCAGATGTTATTTTTACTTGAAAATGCCTCGTGAATTTCTTCAGAAAGATACTGAAAAATTGCGGGTCTTACAGAAGTGGTGTGATATAATGACTGAAATGAAGGCGCAAGGTAAGTGCAAAGTAGTGTCGTGCACCTACTGTGCACAGTGAGTATGTGATGGATGATGCTGGTATGATGGTGGCTGTAGGTGTTTGTGATGTTAGTGAATGTTATAGCGTACATAGCAGGAAGCACGCAAGTTGCAGCTGAGTACTGTAATAGTGAATGCAAGTATTGAAATGGGTGTTAACAGGAGTAGGTGCTGAAAGTTAACAAAGGTGAGGGACAACAAAGAAAAGAAAGGAAGATACAATGGAAGTGTAGGGAACCACAGTCGTGCCTGGCACTGCTATGAGCACATGAGGACTGCAGCAGTGCTTGGCACTGCCGTAGGTTCCTGAAAAAAAAAGAAGCCACAACAACTAAGGAAAATTTTCTGTGAAGTATAAATGGTGTTGTGTTGGGCTGCGTTGAAGTGGTAAGTGACGGGGTAGAAGTACATAGAGGGAGGGGGGGGTGGAGGCATGGAATGAGAAAAGAAAAATTGCAGAGGGTGCCAATTTGCAGTCAGGTTACAAAACTAACATCTTAAGCAAATCATATAACCTCCATGTTGTTACCGTGCTATGACAGAGGGTTAACCCTTAATCAAATGGTGGAAAATGCAATCGCTAGATGACTGATGCTATGGATATTACATGTGAACTATAATGCTCAGGAGATGAAGATGCTTTGTAAATTGCTTAATGAAACACAGAATTGAAGGTACCTCACCGAGCGTGTTGAAGAAGGAAAAGCCTTAAAAAAAAGAATTTCTAACACATTAGAGAAGGCAGTTATGAGATACAGATGGTTCATGTTTATGGATCCAGCTATTATGCCAACGTGAATGTAAAAATATAATCAATACTCATGCTCATGAAAACAGAAAAGACAGGAGATGCATTTATGCTACAACACTTATTAAAACGAAAGTAGATGCAGGAAGATATTAGATGTTGCTGAAGTCAAACATGATTGATGATAGATATCCAAAACGAAATGCAATGAAATGAATGTATGATGCTAAAAATGTGTGAGCGTGATAAGAGTGAAGTGATAAGTGGAATGAAGAATGCAGATGGTACTAGAAATTACAGATGATGGAGTAATGTATGTCCTGCAATAAAGCAACAGACCAAAATTGACAGAGCATCCAGTTTCGGTTCAGCAGATCCTGCATCTTACCAAAGGTCAGAAGTTCTGATTATGAGACACCTCATTTATTACAGCAGGTCCAGTATCTCAAAATGATTTTTGCAAGGAATTTGTAAACAATAGAGATTATCGGGACATGCTGGAAACTCTTCATTCCAGCATCCATTGGGCGATCTGATTCTTGATAAACTCTTTAGCAGGGGAGCCATGATCGCCCTCAAGATCATGAGAATTTTCGTACTTGAATTTAGAGCACATATTCTAACAATAATATTTTTTTTTATAATTACCAACAACCACCAATCCAAATTTGGAGTCACCTCACACTAGCCTGCGTCTAATGTGGTGAACTATGGAACAATCATTTTGGGCAAAGCATAACCAGACATTATCTGAGCATAATTAGACCATTTCTTCACAGAGTTCCCCGCCGTTAGTGATGACAGAACGAAGGCAGACGCATCCACGGGTTAAATCCAGATCCCATAAAAAAAAGACATTATCCTGATTGCAACCAATTTCTTTAGCTCATAACGCAAGAAAGTTCCCATGTAAATTCTTTTAGAGACCTATCAGAGAGTCTATCAGATCCTCAGGCAAAGCAACTTTGCAGTGGACAAGCGTTTTACAATAGAGAGAAAAAAAAAACTCCAGAAGCAGGGATCTCCAACCATAAATTCAAAAGTGACTTTCGAAAAAGACATTTGATGAGCGATCTTACTGTGGAAGAGATTTCATGGTGAATCTAGCTCTCAACAAGTCATATACAATAGATTTGATCATTTACAGAGAAATACACAGGATTATACAACTATCAATTAGATATAAACAAAATCATGAAGAACAGATGCTAACATCAATCATTTAGAGGATAAAATGCATGGTGAAGTATTACTTGATTTAGCATGAGATGGCATAATAAATGCTCAAAACAGAAAATCAAGAGTTAGATTGCAAAGAGAAGAAAAAAAAAGGAAAAAAATAATGTTGGAACACGCACGTCCCATTGCTGTTGCATGGTGTAAACCAATTAGCTATATGCACATCGGGTTTACAGAGTGTGCGTTAATGGGAACAAAACAAGTGAAATAAAATAGATCAAAGGAATCAAAGGGGTCGTCCAAATAAACTATGAACCGAAGATTTCATCCTCCCCCCCCCCCCCCCCCCCCCCCGTTTTTTTTAACGAAGGGAAAAACACAAAAACTCATGCTACAACGAAGCATGGCTGTGTTGTGATGAGAATTCAGGGGACACCGTAGAGACGCTCACTACACTTATCGATAGTCTAAATTAAAAAAAAAAACTCCCAGGAGAGCAATAAGGGAGACAGACCACTATGTCAATCGATGTCAATGGTCCATCAAGGTGGAAATAGAAGTTCAAAAATTGCAGGGGAAGGGAAAATGTCGGAATTCGTTCCTTTGCTGTAGCAAGAGTTAGATCAATCCTGCTATAGGCAGGTCGATCATACTTCTAGTGCCTTACAATGACAGAACAATACTGAAGAATAAAATCAGAAAGAAAATTCCTTCAGAGAATAAAAAACAAAAGGAGAAAAAGGGGCTTAAATAAAACCAGAAAGAGCACGATAAAGCAGTAAAAAGGGGTAAACGATGTGAAAGAAGATGGAAGAAAACTCACCTTATGCGGTTGTTGTTGCGACTGAAAATCCTTTGGTTGACCAGAGGAGAAGCTTCAGGGAGATGGTGAAGAAGGGGAGAAGAGGGATTCTCGAGGATTCCTTCGTAAGAGGGAGGCAATGGGGAGACCAAAGATGGATGATCAGAGGAGGCCTGCGGCTCCCTTTTTATAACGGGAAACCGTTAGAAGATTTTCAAATCGGGTCCCTAATCTTTTGAAAAATTTTCAGAAAAATGGTTCCCTTTTGAGAATTTTTCTAAAAAGATGGTTTAAGTAAAAGAAACTTTCAAAAAGGGCTTCTAAAACCCTTTTTTTTGTATTTGATTTTTTTCTTTCTTTTTTTGGCATTTTCTGTATATTTTTGTGTTTTTGAAATAAAAATTTCAAAAACTATGAGAAAATGAAGGATTTTAAACTATTTTTGCAAGATTTTGAAAATATTTATAAAAAGAGGGCTTTTCGAGAATTCGGGTTTTGATCTTGGGAATTTCTTTAAAAAAATGTGTTAGGATCCATATTTTGAGGAAATATTCGAGTTTTTAACCTCGACTTGAGGAAATACAATGAAATGGATCCAAATGGATATAGAATCGACTATCTGAGCCTTTCAGAAATTATTTTTGGTATTTTTATAAATCGATTTGAAAATTGGATAACGAGGCCCAGATTTGGATTTTATCACTCGATCCGGATCCAAAATCGAGTCAGATATAGAAAATGGATTTGATTCCAGTAAATCCGAGAAATGACTGGAATTTTGAGCTAGAAATGACTCCATTTACTCAGAAAATGGGGGCCTAGGGCAAAAAGGGAATATTTTGAAAATTTTGGGGTGTTCACACAATGATCAAATTTTTATTTCTAATATTGTCTCAACAAATCCAGAACAAGGCAATGTTTTAGATCTCCTTTTTCAAAATCAAGTCTTTTCTCTTGGAGTACAAACTCAATAATCTCAAGAAACACCTTAAGTAATACCTCAAGTAACTCAAGAACAAGTATCATTAAGGAAATCCATTAGAGAGAGGAGAAGGGCAATTTTAGATGATTATATTGTTTTTTTTTTCAAGAACATGAGGGTGATACTAGCCTAAGGGAAGATGATCCAATCAACTTTCATCAAGCTATACAGAGTTCTAACTCTAAAAAGTGGATAGATGTCATGTATAAGAAGATTAAATCCATGAAAGACAATGATGTATGAGATCTCGTACCATTACCTGAAGGTGTGAAACTCATTGGTTGCAAATGAATATTTAAAACCAAGAGAAATTCGATGGGTAATGTGGAAAGATATAAGACCCATCTTATTGCAAAAGGATTTACTCAAAGGGTAGGCATTGACTATATAGAGACTTTCTCTCCAGTTTTAATGAAAGACTCTTTCAGAATTATGATGGTACTTATAGCTCATTATGATTTAGAGTTGCGTCAGATGGATGTAAAGACTGCATTCCTTAATAGGAACATTAATGAAACAATATATATGGTGCAACCAGAATATTTTGTCTCGGGCAATGCAAAGGAAATGGTTTTCAAATTAAAGAAATCCATCTATGGACTTAAACAAACTTTTCGTCAATGGTATCATAAATTTCATCACATTATCCTCTCATTTGGTTTTGAGATGAATGTGGTTGATGAATGCATATACCATAAGTTTAGTGAGAGTAAATATATTTTTTGGGTTTTATATGTCGATGACATATTACTTGCCAATAATGATATAAACATATTGCACGAAACCAAGAGATATTTGACAAAGAAATTTGAAATGAATGATCTTAGTGATGCCTCTTTTGTAATAGGGATCCAGATACATCGAGATCGTTCTTCGAGTATTCTTGGATTATCATAAAAGAGCTATATCGAAAGGATTCTGGATCGATTTGACATGAAGGATTGTAAACTAAGTGACACCCTTGTTGCTAAGGGAGATAAGTTTAGTCTTTCTCAGTGCCCCAAACACCAGTTTGAAGTTAAGTATATAAAAAAGATTCTTTATACATTTGTTGTAGGGAGTCTTATGTATGCTCAAGTATGTACATGTTCGGATATAACATACATTATTGGGATGTTAGACAGATATCTCAGTAACCTAGGTATGGATCATTGAAAAGCAGTCGAACGTGTTATGCGGTACTTGCAAAGAACTAAAGGTTACATACTCACATACTGAAAGTCAAAACAGTTAGAGATCATTGGATATTCTGGTTCTGATTTTGCTGAATGCTAAAACAGTCGCAGATCCACGTAAGATTATGTTTGTCTATTGGTCGAAGAAGTTATTTTTTGGAGGAGTGCCAAACACTCATTACATCTTTCACTATGGCAATAGAGTTCATAGCTTGTTATGAGGAATCCAATCATGGAATATGGTTACATAATTTGTCACTGGGCTGCGAATTTTGGGTAATGTTGAATGACCGCTAAAGTTATTTTGTATCAATAATTTGACAATGCTATATTCTAACAACAACAGGGTAATGTTGAATGACCGCTAAAGTTTCTTGTTTTTAAAGAAAGAGTGCGGAATTGTCAGATATATATAGAACATATTGGCATAAACTCCATGATTGCAGATCCACTTACCAAAGGTTTGCCACCCAAGGTCTTTCATGAGCATACTGCTCGAATGGGTGTTTTATCATTTAATGATATGCTGGTTTAATGAGAGTTTATATTTGGATGTTCTATGATATAATAAAGTTT
Source organism: Nuphar pumila (assembly GCF_984573655.1). Lineage (NCBI taxonomy): Eukaryota > Viridiplantae > Streptophyta > Magnoliopsida > Nymphaeales > Nymphaeaceae > Nuphar > Nuphar pumila. Next base: position 68,140,937 of record NC_143265.1, read on the forward strand.
CATTTTACTCCTTCAGTATAAAGTTCAAGTTTCGGTTTCATTCTGTACTCATTTGTTGTGATCTCACTAAAGAATAAGGCAAAACCAGTTGGAAATAGGCATGTTTGGATCACATTACATATAATTTTCATGCTTCACATCCATACTTGATCTATGTCATTTAGTTAAGTCAATATACATGATCATTGATGAGTCCAATTATGATATTTGTAATGAAGATCACTTTGGTTCTATGTTGACATGATCAATGGACCAGATTATTAGAGATGTCATCTGATAAGATAATATTTTTTGAGTTCATAAGGTTATAATGCGTAATTGTAAGGTGATATATGTGGCCCAAGTGGGAGATTGTTAGATAAACCTACATATGTTTAATTACACATTATATGTTGTCTAAGGTTAAAGCCCATATAAAGCGATCACATACGGTTGGACCATATGATATCTCATATTGTATGATTATATTATGTGTGGAGACCTCATGTGTCTTCATTTGTCAATTTTTTATTTTATGATGAGCTAAATTGAAAAAAAAACTCTAAGGTGGTTACAATTAGGTTATGGCCCCAAAAACAATATATAGTAGTTGTTCTCTTTTACCTCTCCATCAAGAAATAAATTTGTCCCTCTCTAATAAGGTTTAGAGAAGAAGGAAATGCCACGTATAGAGGTTTTGGAAGATCAAACATGTCAAGATCTACTAGAGCATCAATAGATTCAGGTACGCTTCCGCATCAAGTTTCGTTTATGTTCTTTTTAATGATTTAGCATGAACAAGTTTAACGATTAAATAAAATTTTCCGGTGAATTTGAAATCCAATAACCTCATCAAGGAATGGCGATGTCAGGATGAACTTCAATGGCGGTCGCGATCCCGTGTTTCTTGGTTGCGATTAAAATACTTCATTTTTCCATCAGACCTCCCCTGGAATGACACCGAACCAACAAAATCCCATTAGTGAGAATTGGTGATCAGCTTCATGAAGATGCCCAAGGGCTTAGTGTGATTATAAATCATTTTTGTTCCTGTTTGCCCCCCTTCTTTGTCCTTAAGGTGGACTTTACGAACGCCTTTGATTCGTTATCACACTTTCTCTTTGATTGTATGTGAAAAATGGGCTTCAGAGAGAGGTGGTGTGATCATCGCAAAATTTTTCCTCTCCTGTTTCTCTCTCTTCCTTCTCTTTTCCTTTCTAACCTCTATTTCCCTCTTTTGGAAAGAGGAAAATAAAAGACAAAAAAGAAGAGAGAAGAGAAAATAAAAGAAAGAAGAGAGAGAGGAAATTTTCTGCTAAGGTCTCACTTGAACTTAATTTTGAAAAAGATTTAAAAAGATTACTCGCCTCCATTTTTGAAAATATTTGTGGGAAAAATTGGGAGACGGGATTTGCTCGTCGATATGAGGTTTGACCATTTTTGGCGCCTTTACCAAGGGTAATCGAACCAAGGATCGAATTTATGCCTTTTTGCTTTGCCTCAATATTATCTAAGAATTTATTCTAAGTCTAAAATGCACAGAGAATCATGCTTGTGCAATGCAAGGATGTATGCTCTTTTGAGAAGAATTTGGAAATTTTATCCAAGTGATTTTGAAGTTATGAAGAATATGATGAAGAAATGGTTTTTTGAAAGTTGAAGACGGACTTGGAGAAGTTAGATTTTCTAATTTAAGATTTAGAATAGATCTTGAGTTTTGAAATAATCAAAGATTGAGATGAATCTGAATTTTGAAGAAGGGAGTTTAGAAAATAAGAATTGAAAGTCGAATATGGACTTCAAAAATAGATCTAGAATTGAGAGTCAAGATGGAATTTGAAAAATAGAGTGGAATTTCTAGGTTTAAAGTTTAAAATTAGAATGAAAGTCGGATGGGATTTAAGAAATCTAGATGGGATTGGTTTCTTTGAAATATGGGTTTGAACTTGAATTTGGATTTCAAATCTGGATTTAAAATTGGATCGGAAATCCATATGGAATTTAGAAATGGAATTAGACTTTGAGAAATCCAAAGGATTTTGAGAATAAAATTGAATTTGAAATCGGGTCTTCAAGATGGCATTGGATTTTGAGTTGGATTCGAGAAATCCAAATGGAAATTGAAAATGGTATTGGATTTGAAGAATCCAGATAGAAATCAAAAAATGGGATTGGATTTGAGGAATCCAGATGGGATTTGAAAAGTGGAATTGGATCTAAAATCTAGAGTCCTAGATGGAGTTGGATTCGAAGTCTGGAATCCAAGATGGAATTGAATCCGGAATCTGGAATCCTAAATGGAATTGGATCCGAGAAATCCTGATTGAATTTGAAGGTGGTTTTGAATTTAGGGAAAATCAGATTTTTGATATTCATAATCAATCTCAAAACCTTGATTTTAGATAAATGAATTGAATTGAGAATCAAGGTTCAATCTTTAGATAGAACTTGGGAGATTTTGAAAAATAAAGAATAAATTTGATTTTAAACTTGAATTTTGAAATCAGGTGATGAATATGGGATTTCAAAGTTGAATTGAACTTTGAAATTCAATCCGGAATATTGTATTGAATTTGAAATTAAATTTGAAATTGAATTCTGAAAATGAATTTGAAATTTCAAAGTTGAATTGAACTTTGAAATTTGATTTGAATTGAAAATTGAATTTTGAATATAGAAATGAATTTGAATTTTCAAAGTCAAATCGGACTTTGAAATTGAAGTTAGAATCTGAGGATAGAATTTGAATTTACAAAAGTTGAAAATTGATTTGAGAAGTGAAGAAGATATTTGAAGAATTATCACTTTGGATTTTGAAAAAGAATGGTGTAATTCTATCCTAAATGATGAATGAATTAAAGAATTTTAAAAATTTGAATATTTGAAAATCATATTTCATTCTTTAAATGAATTGAAATAAGATTGAAAATACAATACATCTTTAACTATGGTCATAAAATGCATCATATAATAATCATATTTAAATTCAAATGAAGAATAAAACATATTTTTGGTGTCTTTACGGAGTTTAAAATGAAATTAACCCTCAATATATCCTGATTATGACCATTGATATATATTTTGAATTAATTTTAAGTTAAACTCTGATAAAGTAGGAAAAATTCAAAAAAAATATGATGATTTTTGAAAGGGGTCCAGTATGGACCCAATGTTATTCTATAAAAGATATCAATCCTAAGCATTGCCCACATTTTGACTATGACCATTAATGTGAGTCATTTGCTTAGGATTAATTACCTCTCATTAGAATGATGCACGTGCCATTCGTGTTTCACTATTATGGATTTTTGAGGAATAAGAAAAAAAATGAGATGAAACAGACAATTATGAAATCTATATGCACATACATTCTAATCTAGAACTGGAAAGTGAAGTTTCTCATTATCATCTAGCTATTACAAGTTATGAAATGGAAATGGTAAGATTCTGAATCTAAAAGAAAGAATTCAATGATTTCGACATATTTCCTGCAAAATTCTGAGTTAGCACAAGCAATATGGAAAAAGAGGTGTAATGCCGGAAGACTAACAAGCATATGGTTATATCTAAGCTAATAATGAAAATGCAGATGTACCTATCTAGATATAATGCTTATACTAAATGAATGAGACTATAAGAAATATAACATGTAACTAAGAGACTAGAAACACTAACGAAAATGAAACAGGAGAGGAAATGTAGGTGACATACATAGAGGCACAGTGGATTAGATTTTAGTGAATATCACATGATCTTTGCAGAAAATTTGCAGAAATTATATTAATAAATTGATAAGAGAGGGTGACATATGAATAGTTTAATATACCTAACTAAGCAACCCGCATGATCCATTTATATTTGTACAAGCAATGTGCAAGAAAAGACAAAAAAAAAAGATGATGTAAAAAACATACTGAGATGTGGTAATGTGGGCATGAATGTAGTATTGCAATAAATGTATTGAAGGTAAATGCAGGGAAAAAGATGCAATATGATGGGTAGTGAGATGGTTATGTTGCAGGAAATGGATTATGCTGTGTAGAATGGATATGGGTGGGGGTATGCAAAGTGATGAGGTAAACTAGTGATTAAGTGTATGTGCTAAAGATAGTTAAGAAGGTGGTTGAAGATGTGTGCAAGGTCTACAACAGGTGGAGTATGCTACGTAGCATGTGAATGTGGTTGTAGATGAAACATGGTAACAATGATAACAGGTGTGTCACTAAGATAATGTACAGCCAGTGCAAGTGGCAAGGTGGTACTGTGCACAGAGGCAGCAAGGTGTGAAAGTAAAAATACATCCATGTAATGAATATACAGGAAATGAGGGTAGCTGGTGCAACAAACAAACAACAATAGATATATCAAATTTACAAAATGTGATTATCATGACATATACAATTTATGAAAAGCATCAAATGCTGGGCAAGTGAGTGGATACATGTGCAAAATGTGGGTGTGACCACTGCTATAATTGTAACAGTGAAAGGAGGGTTGAAGGGATGCAGTGAAATAATGACATATGATATACAGGGAAATGAAGTGCTGGTGAACAGTATCATTTGCAGGAAAAAGTTTGTTTAACAACAAGTGTACAATGTGGGCTAAATGTCATATGCTGAGCACTGGTGGAGTTGGAATGGAGTGGGATTATGACTGCATCAATACTTGCCGTTGGGCTTACATCTGTTGCAGAACTTGAGACTGCATCCGTGAAAGGTGAATGGCTAATATGACTTGACGGCTGTGGGGAAAGGATAACAGAAGTAGCAATAGCAAGTCACGTAGATGGTAGCTGTGGGCTGGGGAGCATACAGCCAGTGGGGTATTTGCTGCGTGGGATGGTGGCGTTGGAACATATAGCAACTGGGTGTTATGTGAGTGAAGGTAACTGGTATGACTGTATATGCAAGAAATGAGTGAACATACATGCGAAAATGAGTGAAGCCACAACTGGTGGACAGAGGACGGTGCACACTAAAAAAAAATTCAGTGAAGGTTGTGTTGTGTGATACATGGTATTGGGTGCACCTATGCTGCAGGTAAGTGGGGAGGCGATATGGGAAATGCTGAAGGTGCAGTACTGCAACTGGCACTGTAGCAGTGGGAGGCTGAAGTGATGGAGTGCGAAATGTGGTAAATAGTGATGCCACAAAAGCATGGGAAGCTATAGCAGTCTTAGGACTGTTGTGCTATTGAAGCACAGGAAGCTACAATGGGTGCAATAGGGGTAGAGTGAGTGTAGTGAAGTGAGGCAAATGAAGGTATATTTGTTGGAACACATAGGAAAATGCAAGGTGTTTATGCATATGATGGAGTATACACGAGAATATATATAAGGCGCAAAAAAAAAATCGATGAATCTAATACAGGTGCACAAGGATATTTACAAAAACAGGAAAGTTGTTATCAATAGACATACTTCCCCAACAAAGTCGAGGTACTGAAGGATTTGTCTTTGAGAGAAATAGGGAATTTTTACAGTAGGACATACCTGAATTTACAGTAAAACATATCGTGATCCTGCTGCAAACAATGACCATTTTCAGAATAAGATAGATAGATCAATGGAATGTTGGATGATTTCTTGACAGGTCTTTTGCAATACTCTTCAGCCCATTCACTGTCTCTCATTGCCTTTGATTTGATGGCTTCAAGAGATGAATCACATATACAGGCAACTCTTTTGATGTATGGTAGCACAGACCCTCAAAGTAAAAGAGCCTCAGGTTTTTGCTTAGAGGATCAGTTGCAGAATTCATGAGCAAATGGAAGCACCCTGTATTCATGTTAATAGCAATACACTGCAATTGTCTCTCAGCAGGTATAGCTTACCACAATCCACCTTGGGATTATGCTATGCCATAATTCATACATTTCATTCCTACAGCTTGGGACATCTGAAGCAGACACCTCTGCTGAAGAGAAAGGAGGCCTTACACTGGCTGGAATAAGAATGCTTGACATAGAAGCAGTGTGATAGATATACTGAAGTAAAAAAAATGGGGGAGCACATGCTGCAGGTATGGGCCAATGGTGATATAGAATGATGCGCAAGGGATGAGAACAAGTGCAGAATAAGACATGATACTCCAATTACAACTAATATGCGATGAAATGAAGGCATACTTATCTGGATCCAACACAGAAAGTGCAGATTAAATCCACCAAGCTGTCTTAATTTATGAAACAATGGATTATGACCGGTGAGATCAATGATCAATTATGAAGGATTGGATCGAACAAATGAAATTAACTGGTGGAATTAATAAAGGAAATGCAGCAAATTAAATGAACAAAGGAAATTAGTCGACAAAATGAATATAAAAGAGGAATAAATAACGAAATATGGTGAATCCAAGTAAAGCAGAAAAAAAAGTTAATAATAAATAAAATTTACCAAACAGTGATTTGAAGCAAAGCAAGGAGTATATATGGCACAACTTGAGCCATCAGGAATAAAATCTTAACATATGCAATGGAATACATCGGGGAGTTATTTTTTCAACATCTGAATGAACTTCAAATGTGAGCATTGTATATAATATGATGTCATGGCTGCTAATTTCAGACTTCGTCCCTTCCAAAATGAAAACGATAATGGGAATATGAATCAAAAGGTCGGGTGCTAATTACTGACGATTGTTAAAATGATGACAACATGCGATGATGAAATACGATGCACAAAGCAATTGCATAGCAAAAGAGGGAATGCTGAAATAATAATGCTGTGAAATCAATGGCAACGACTTGGTTGGGATGCCCTTTGGGTAAATCAGTGATGTCATTACGAGGCATCACCGATTACCAGTAAGGCAATCACGAATGTAAACCCCTTCAAACGATGCAATGCGATTTTAACATCTGATGCCAATGATGATGTCGATTGCTCAAGGGCACATATGCTCATCACAAGGGCGATTCATATGAAGTGATCCAACTATTGGATTAAAAAAAATAACAGGGGAAATATCGATCATAAACAAATGTTCAACTGTAAACTAGAGAAATTCGGCAAACGAAGTAAAAAGAAATAAATAAATTAAAAAAAATGTTGGAATAAACCTTCTGATGATATCGCAATACGTAGATCGACACTGCTATATGCAGGTCGTTCCTACGAATTATGCTCAGGATGAATCAACAGAAAAAAAAGTGCTATGAATGGAAATTTTACAGAAAAAGGGGAGAGAGAATGGCTACTTACCGTGAATCAGTCGAAGAGAAGGCTTCCTTCAGTCGTTCTGGGAGAGGGAAACCAGAGGGGAATGCGAGAGAAGAAAAGGGAATGAAATAGAGGAAGGAAAAAGAGGGATGCGAGAACTTGGTGGTGGTGGTGGTGGTGGTGGGGGGGGGGGGGGGGAAGAAGCAGTCTTCTGAAGGAGAGAGGAGGGTGCTGGGGTGAGAACGAGTGATTCAAGAAGAGGCTTGGATGCCTCTTCTTATAGCGGAGATGGAAGGATCGAGAGGGAGGGAGCGACCTCTGCGATCTTCTTTGTAACGGAAAGCCGTTAGGCTTATTTTCAATGGAGGTCCAATATTTTTATGAAATTTTCAAAAAAGGATTTTATGTTTTAATATTTTTCTAAATAATGAAAGAGGCTATTTTCTTCTGAAATCTTTTTCCATGTTTCTGAGAGGAGGTCTAGAAACTCAAGGGATTTTTAGGGAAATGAGACCCAAATAAGGCTTTTGAAAGTTTCTTGTAAAAAATATTTGTTTTGAAGTTTAAAGATTTTCTGAAAATGAGGTTTTTGGCAAATAGTAGAGTTAATTTTGAAAATCGAGTTTCAGAAATGGATGTGGGTCCGAGAATTTGTTAAAATTCGGATTTTGAATTGAGATCGGACCTTGAACTGAGAAAAACCTCTAAAAGATATAAAGAATTTAATTTTTTTTGATTTTTTTGGAACAATAAGAGATCCGGGATCAGAATTGGATCCAGATATCCGATTTGGATCAGAAATTGGGTCAGAAATGAAGATTTTGAGTCTGAATTCCAGTGAATCTGAGAAATAAATGAAATTTTGATTAAAGATTGACCTGATTTATTCAGAAGACGGAGGTCAGGGACAAAGAAGGAATTTTTGGATTTTTTGAAAAATTTAGGGTGTTCACATGTGGCTGAGATGGTTGGACGATCTTGTCACCAATGCCTCAGCTGCTGTATTGGTGAATGGAGAGATCTGGGAATTCTTCCACCTGGGCCATGGCCTTAGACAAGGGTGCCCACTATCTCTACTCTTGTTTGATATTATTGTAGGCGAAGGGTTATCATCCATCTTCAAAAGTGTGGGCGAGAAAGGCTTCATTAAACCAATCGAGTTCCATGGTTCATCTGTTTCACTACTGCAATATGCCTATGACATCTTAATATTTGGCCACACTTCGATCGATCAAATGGCAAGGATAGCTTTCTTGTTGAAATCTTTTTCTGCTATTTCAGGGCTGCTCATCAACAAACAAGCAGAAATGTGAACTTTTGGCATTTAATGCGGATATCACCACAAAGGTTACAACGGGGCTGATTTTTTGGTGTCAACTCGGGTCCCTACCTACTAAATATCTCAGTCTGCCATTGTACTCATCACACATCCGGGCCCTTCTTTGGAGGCCTATAGTGGACAGAGTTCAGAGCCAGATCTTAATCGGGTATGGTATAAAATTTCACAAACTATACTCGGGTCCATGTATTAATCGGACCTTTGGGTCTGAATCCAGATCTTAATCGGGGTATTCTTGTTTATCACCATACCCAGACCATATAAGGTTTGGTTTGGGTTGCGTCCAGATAAACCAGGCCCGTTGACACCCTTAATCACATCCATCCTTCCCAATTTCTTATGGTGCGATTAAGAAAACTCTAAGAAAGCCTTGCTTGTTAACTGGGAATCGGTCTGCGCGCCACTCGACCGGGGTGGTCTTGGCATCAGATCTGTCAAGAATCAGAATCTAGCCCTTCTAATGAAGTGGCTTTGGATGATCTGCGCCCGTAAACCTGAACACGATTCATGTTTTTAACAAAGTTCCTTTGAGAAAAATACATTTTCCTTGGTAGCATTGAAACCTAATCCCCATATAGGTGAGGCAATCTTTCTGCTACATTGGTATCTTGTATGGATCTTTTTAAAGAACGTATGCTGCCAGCAGGCCCCCGGGTCATGCGGCGGCACTTGTGTCAGACTTATGCGAGAGGTAGTTTCTTGGAAGTTTCCAAGAGGTCTACGACGACTTTTTTCACAAGCACCTCTGGCCTCGATCCTATTACGAAGTGCGATAAAGAAGATAGCAGCCATTTCTTTCGGTTTCCCCCTCCACCGCTCGGGCCATGTATTTCTCCGATCGCGTCCTGGATAAGGTGGTGAAGATCCTTCCCATCTTTGGCACCTTCCTCTTCGGCTACAACGCCTACCTCCAATTCACACTCAACAAGGACCCCATCCTCTCTGTCTTCTCCCTCGCCGTCTTCGTCGTCTTCGTGCTCTCAGTCATCTCCATAACTTACGGCCACTCTCTGCCCCGGGGATCGGAGAAAGAAAAGGCGAAGGCCATGTGGGTCATCGTCGCCCTCTTCGCCACTGTCGGTGCGGCCTTTCTCATCAGGGCTTGGACGGTCCTGCCGACGGAGACGAGCTGGGTGGTTCCCGCTTCCTGCGCCGTACCGGCATCCGCGCTGCTGGGGTTTCTGTTCCTTCACCGAAGGCTCGGTAACTCCCCCCCTTAATTAGGTAAGTGTCATGTCTACGCGTCTGGCCCTTTTCTTTTCGTTCTGTTGCTTTATTAATCTGACTATTTGCTGTGCTTTCTAGCTCTCTATCTGGTTGCTTAGACTGGGGCTTATGTTTGTCTGCAGTGAACATATTGTTGGAACGATGGGGGACCAAAAACTGGATTTAGGAAAATCGAGATCCCAAGCCTAGAGGCACGTTCTTAAGATCACTATCTTTAGAACTTCAGTCGCCCCACTTCGGGAATGCGGAAGATGTGAAAATGGTTTCTTTAGGCTTTAACCTCAAGAGAGTCACTGCTTCCCAAGATCAGGTGACCTCTCTCACACTCCAAATAGAGAACAAAAGAATAGAAATAGAAAGCTTCAGAATCAGAAAATCTGATAAACCGAGAGACAAAAAAATGAAAAAATTTAGACTTTAGGAAGGCTAAGATGCTTTTGTGATAAATGAAATTAAAGGCCATAAATCCAACGGTTTGAAAATTGGATGAAAATGACCTTGAACAGTCACCAACCTTCCTTCAAGGACCTTAAAAACCGTCCAACAGTTACAATGCTCTATAAACGCTATATAAATGCATTTTTAAAGTCTTTCAAACGGCCAGATCATTTGAAAAATGAAAAGTCAAAAAACTGCTTTGTCAAAACGGACCTCAACATCTCACATGCGCCTCGCATCGCCGCAAGCCTGCGAAGTGCAAAGTGTGCCCTTGCGCAGACACGCATGCGCGAACGGCACGTCTGTTCCTGTGCGAAGCACAATAACGTCCGCAAGTCATCCTAACACATAAGGTTTACTAAAGTAAAGATTAGAGAGCAAACACTCTATTTAAACCAACATAAATATTTCTCCCTCTTAGATATGAGACTAAACATTTTCAAAGCACTTTTGGTGAGAAACAATAAATCACGAATTTTTTTACAAAATATGCTATATTGTGAAACTTTTTCCAACACATATATGGGGGTAGCCATTGTAGGTATGATATATCATCGTCGTTTGACTTTGTTAATTAAAATATATATTGCTGTTTTTTTGTTTTTTCAACAATATTGTAGACTTTATGAACATAAATTTCTTTTAGCATATGATTGTGGATAAACTACTCATTTTTGTAAGTATTTGTGGCCATACGAAAGGAAATGATCTTTGATTGACAAAAGGATTAAATCCTCCTTAATGAGGGGATCCAGGACCATTGAGAGGGGGCCATCTCAACGGACTGAAATCCTATATGTGTGCATGAATCATGCACAATACATGGAAACGGTCAAACACATAATATTAAATGTAGAAATTAAATATAATACATTTAATTTATTGTAATTAAAGTAATAATTATCATGCACGACAGTTGGTTTATGAGAGGATCAAGAGGGGCCCTTTCATTAAGAAAGGGAAACGACTCCAACCTCAGGTCGATAAAAAGGTCTCTCATTCTCTAGAGGATAACTACAATAGATGGGTCACGACAATGAAGAGGTTCCTTGTTAAAAAGAAACTATGGTACATTGTAGATGGTTATACTCAGAAACCCCAATTTGTACTTACAAAATATGTAAATGAAGTGGGGGAAGCCTTGGAAGATAGTGACAGAGAGAGAAGGCTATGTCTGGTTATTGGAAAGCCTTAGGAGAATGGGAAGTGGGCTATGCTAAGGTCCTTTCATGATTCATGAATAATATGGACTAATATCCACATAACAATATCTTGATCTTTGAAAGGGCCGATGAAGCATGAACATTTCTAAAAGAAATGTATACTCAAAGGGATGCTGCCTACTTGTGGAAACTTAAAGATAAGATCCATTCATGCAAGCAAGGTGATCAATCCGTTAGAGAATATTATGGTAAATTGAAAATATTATGGGATGAGATGGCTATGCATGATCCCATATGGGACATATCCAATGATGCCAATCAATGGAAGAAGCGTGTTCAATACGAACAATTCTTTCAATTTTTGAGAGGGTTAAGACCTGAATAAAAGTAAGTTCGTATTACCATTATATATAGATGTGAGACTCTCATTACATGAGATATTGGCAGAAGTGTGCATGGAAGAGACTAGGCTCAAATCGTCTATGGAGCCAAAAGAATCCAAAAGAACCGTGTTGGTCATGTCTAGGCCTGGTTCGAATGTGAGAACTTACAAACCTCTTCACTTCAACAAATTCCAATTGCTTCAGTCCTACCGTCTCAAGCGTTGCGCCTAAGCCGCCCACTCATTCGAACGAGGCCTTCACTCGCCGATGTGCGCCAATATCCTCTTGCCTAGCCAAGGAACTAAGGCAAGGGCCCAATTCAAGGCCTAGTCGACTAGGCTAAGCAATGGCCAAATGGGTCAAGGACCCTCTAGTTCTATGAACTAGCCTAAGAGACTATGCTCCACAAGTTCCAAATTCTATTCAAAATTCTCAACGATTACAATGGATAGAGCTCCATGGGTTTATATTGTGTTACCCATTGGAGGTTACAAAACTAAACCACCAATGCAAAACCATCAAGCAAAATATTACAAAACTACAAAATACTAATGGTATGCTAACAAGCTAAGCAACTAACAAATCTAATGATGCGACCCTCATGAGGTGGATGGTATCCATGTATGCGGTTGACTCATGCCCAACAAGGCGCCACTTGTGCGCAAATGCCAAGTCATCACCCATGTAGCCAAGTGACCTAAACTGTGCTTCGGTTTGGCTTGTGCGCTTTGAATCGGACCCAATGCGTGCCCAGCCGCATTCGGTTCATGGTGCGTGTGCTCTAGCTAGGTGCGACCTGTGGGTCGCCTCAGGCCACCATCGCTTCCCTATCCTTTGTCCTCAAAGGTAAAAAGAGGATATTTTTCTTTGAACTCCTCTTCCAACATCCATGAAAATGTTATTTCCCCATTTTTTCTGACTTGATTTTCAATCTCTTCACCAACTGCCCTCCTTTCCTTCGTACCATGCTCCTAATAACTCGAATGGGCTGTGCATCCTCTACTAAGGGTACTTCATCTTCTTGGGGAGGTTCACCAACATGAGGCTTGAGTTGTGACACATGGAAAACAAGATGGATTTTTGACTCTTTAGGCAAAGCTAGTTTGTAGGCGGCTTGCCCAATCTTCACTTCTATCTTATGGTGTCCATAATATTGTGGCACCAATTTGGTGTGCCGTTTTGAGTGCATACTTCTTTGCTTATGCCCATGTTTTCTTCAACCATACCCAATCACCTATTTGAAATTCTCTATCCGTTCTTCCTTTGTCAAATTGACTCTTCATCCATGCTTGGGTCCTTGTCATGTTACTCTTGAGAATTTGTAGGATCACATCTCTAGTCTTTAGAGTTTGATCTACCTCAATGATGGGACAACTCCCATACTCGTAGGTGATCCAATTTGGAGGGGGATATCTATATATAGCTTCAACCAGAGTCATGTTGATGGCAGAGTGATGATTTGTATTGTATGTGTATTCGTTCCATGACAAATAGGTAGGCTTAGTACTAGCAAAACATCTCAAATAGGTTTCGAGAGTTCGATTGACCACCTCGGTTTTCCCATTCATTTGAGGGTAGTAGGCTGATGTGTACTTTATTTGGGTGCCGCTTATAATAAAGTATTCTTTCCAAATTGCACTCAAGAAAATGGAGTCCCTATCACACACAATTGATCTCGGCATCCCGTGTAACTATCCCACATTATCTTGAAAGCTTTGGATCACATACTTGGTGGAGTAGTTCTTAGGGAGACCCATAAAATGATCATACTTCGAGAGCCTATCCACCACAACATATATTTCTTCCATGTTGTTGGATGGAGGCATGATTTCTATAAAATCCATGCTAAGGTCTTGCCACACTCCTTGTGGTATGGGTAGTGGTAAGGTGTCTCAGAGTTTTTAGGCCTTCATACTTATTTTCTTGACATACTTGGCATTTTCCTATGTATTGTTGAACCATCCTCTTCGTACGTTTTCAATAAAATATTCTTTTCAATTTTTGATGTCTTGGGTACCCCCATATGGCTGGCTTCAAGGGTTGTTGGGTCTTCTTGTAGGGCACTCACAAGGTTTTGAGTGTCCAAGTCAATGTTGTGAAAAGCGTTGAGGCGTAGCGAGGCACTTCACCAAAAACTAAGGCAAGGCGTAAGCCTCGAGGCGTAAAGCGTAAGCCTCAATTTTTTTTTGAAAACTTAAAAAAAACTATAAAAAATCTAAAAATACAAATAAATAAAAAATGCTTTATTAATCAAGCAACAACCAATAAGAAATAGAAAATCTCAAATAAATACAAAAAAATATGAGATTAACATGTAAAAGTAACTGAGAAACTAATTATATAACTGAGAAATTGATTATATAATTGAGAAACTAATTATATAACTTAGAAACAAATTATATAGTTGCGAGAAAAACTACACAGCATAATAGGATTAAAAAAATTAATTAAATAAAGTAACTAAAAAATTGATTGTATAACTGAGAAACTAATTATATAATTGAGAAACTAATTATATAACTTAGAAATAAATTATATAGCTTTGAAAAAAACTACATAGCATAACAGGATTAACAACAAAATATAATGTCCTAACGTGTATGTATATCTATTTTCCACACAAATACACACATATTTATATAATTAATTAAATATATAACATATATAATTAAGAAACTGATTATATAACTGAGAAGCTGATTATATAGAAATTTTTTTCTTAGAAACTGATTATATAATTGAAAAATTCTTCTTCTTCTTCATGCCTTAGGCTGCCACCTTGAGGCGTAGAGGGCCTCGCCTCAAGGCGAGGCGCGCCAACACTGGTCCAAGTCTTTCTTTTGTTCCTCTAAAGCCTTTACTCCCCAATCACATGCTATGGTAGTCAAGACCCTTAGGTTGACCTATTTGGTATAGGGTTCAATCTCCCTTGACGTGTGTTCCCCTTTGAGTTGGATTCCCCTTTGGTCCTTATCAAAGACCATGTTCATATTTTGGAAATCCCAAGTCACGACCCCAAGTGTCTCAAGCCACTTGATGCCAAACACCAAGTTGATGCCTTTGAACGGAAGTAAGAACAACTCCACTCTAAATTCCATCCCTTGAAGATGTAGGCATGTTTCATGGCAAACTTGTGTGCACATGAGCTTGTCCCCATTTTCCAAGGACACTTTGAAGTTTGGATGTTCATGGATCTTTGCTTCCATCTTATGTGCAACTTCATTTTTGATGAAGTTGTGTGTTGCCTCCGATACAATGTTGTTAAAAGCACACCTTGAGGCGCAAAAGACGCGCCTTGCGGTGCCTGCCTAAGGCGTGAAGAAGAAGAAGGAGAAGAAGAATTTTTCAATTATATAATCAGTTTCTCAATCATATAATCAGTTTCTAAGATTTTTTCTACATAATCAGCTTCTCAGTTATATAATCAGTTTCTCAATTATATATGTTATATATTTAATTAATTATATAAATTTGTATGTATTTGTGTGTAAAATAGATATACATATAGAACATTATATTTTGCTGTTAATTCTGTTATGTTGTGTAGTTTTTTTCAAAGCTATATAATTTATTTTTAAGTTATATAATTAGTTTCTCAATTATATAATTAGTTTCACAGTTATATAATCAGTTTTTTAGTTACTTTTTTATAGTTTTTTTAATCCCATTATGCTGTGTAGTTTTTCTCACAACTATGTAATTTGTTTCTAAGTTATGTAATTAGTTTCTCAATTATATAATCAATTTCTCAGTTATATAATCAGTTTTTCAGTTACTTTTACATGTTAATATCATATTTTTTTGTATTTATTTGAGCTTTTCTATTTCTTATTGGTTGTTGCTTCATCAATAAAGCATTTTTTATTTATTTGTATTTCTAGATATTGTTTTATAGTTTTTTTTAAGTTTTCAAAAAAAAAATTTGAGGCTTACGCATTATGCCTCGAGGCTTATGCCTGGCCTCAGTTTTTGGTGGTGTGTGTGCCTCGCTATGCCTCAACGCTTTTCACAACATTGCCCCGATATCTATTATCTCTTTAACCTTTCTGTCTCCAATCCATCCTTCTAATGTGGCTTGAGGGCCGGTTACTCTTGACAATGCATGATATTCTATGCAAGAGTCGTCTCCACTAGTCGAGTCATCTTCACTAGCTGATTCTCTACTTTCCTCATCATCATCCATGATTTGGAGTACTTTGAGACTTTGGCATTTCTGGCCGGGCTGCCACTTGTTGCCACATGAGAAGAATTGTCCTCTTTTTCTTTTCTCTTCAATTTCCCTTTGGGAAATGTAGTCCACCTTGGGTCGTTGAGAGTCTTGAGACCCTTCTTTCCTCTCACCCTTTGAGACCAATTTAGAGCTTTTAGAGCTTTCCTTGACATGTGACTTCTTGTGAAAAGTCCATTGGAGCTTTTGCTTTTCCTCAAATAGTTTCACAACTTGATATGCTTCGCTTGGAGTTTGAACTTTTGAAGCAAGCACTTCAATCCTCAATTCATCCTTGAGGCCTCCCATGTAGGAGCCGAATAGGGTGAGGTCGTCTACATGAGGTAGTAGTGAGCACAATTCTTCAAACCCACCTTGGTACTCCTCAAGGGTACCCCTTTGCTTGAGTTGCTTTAGTGCCACATCATTATTTGCAAGAGAAGAAGGCCCAATCTTGAGAAGGCCATTTTGGAATTGCCCCCAAGTAGGCTTCCCCTTCATGAGTTCATACCTGTGTACCATTTCAAGGCACTTCTAACCTTGTGATTGTTAAAATATATATATATATACTTATATATATATACATCCGTATATATATAAGTATATGTATATACATATATGTATATATATATTATTTCTCATTTAGATAAATACCCGATAAGGGTATTCTTGTAAAACCACTTATGTATTTTTCTCTTTTTTATTTTTTCTCTTTTTCCCTTTTTCCTTTTCTTTTTCCTTTATTTTTCCTTTTTTGAAATGACCACAAGGGGGCCCCACACTTGTAGTCGTTGGGGCCCCAACGGTCAGATTTCTGACCGTTGGGGCTCCCAACGACTACAAGGGAGCCCCCCCCCCCTTGTGGTTCCTTTAGTGCTTCCCTCCTCTATAAATAGAGGAGGTCTTCCCCTCTTAAATGTATGGGTTAATACCCCTCTCTCTTCTCTTCTTCAATAATATCCAACTTATGACTTTAAGTCATTTCCATATTTGAGAGTTTTTGTGTGTGCACATTTGGTGTTTGTGTTCTTGGCTTTAGTGGTCACTCTTTAAGAGTGACATTTGCTCTATTGGTGCTTCCGCCTCTTTTCATTACATGGTATCAGAGCTCGGTTGGTGATTGGGCTTCTCTTTTATCATCTTGGAACGCGTGCCTCTCAAAGTTTTTTGAAGAAGAGAAGAATAGTTGGTGCCGATGGAACGTGACTCTAAAGTGGAGCTTTCTTTTAAGCTAAATGGGTCCAACTACCTCATGTGGGCCTCCGCGATGGAAAATCACCTAAGAGGTAAGAAACTTTGGGGTTTTGTTATGGGAACTACTCCCGAACCCTCTCTTGTTCTCACCAAAATGGAAAACGAGATTGAGAAGGCTTTAGATGGCGATGAGCGCATCAAAGCCATTAATGAACATCAATCCAAAATTGAGGATTGGGAAAGTAACCATGCCAAAATTTTGGCATGGTTCATGAACAATGTAGATCTTAAAAATTGTGCTAATATTGCCAAATTTAGAAGGGCCAATGAGGCTTGGTTTTTCTTTAAGGGTATGTATACCCAAAAGGATCTTGCTCGGCAATTTTTTTGTCAAGAGAAAATCCGTTCTACCAAACAAATGGACATGAGTGTCCGGGACTATTTTAGCTCTCTAACCCCCCTTTGGGATGAGTTTGCTCTTCTTGAGCCTAAGTGGGTTGCTCCTCAAGATATTGAGCTAAGAAGGGAACAAATTGAAAAGGAGCACTTTTTTCAATTCCTTCATGGTCTTCGCCCGGAATTTGAACAAGTAAGGGCATCTCTTCTCCATAGAAGCAAAGCCCTACCTATTGAAGACGCCCTTGCCGAGATATGTCAAGAAGAAACTCGGCTTGGTTTGAGCATTAAGAGTGATGATGTTTTGGCCGTTACTAGGCCCGGATCTAATGTTAAAGCATATAGACCTCCCCACTTTAACAAAAATAACTATGGACCTAGAAAGGGGATTATATGCCATTATTGTAATGAACCGGGGCACATAAGACCGGTTTGCCCAAAGCTTAAAGGAAAAGTTGCCGCCGTTGGAGAAGATTCTCCAAAGAAGGAAGATTGCACAAAAGAAGGAGATATCAAAGAAACTCTAAATCACATCTCCGAAGCTCTCCAACATCTACTCAAGGCTTCTCCTTCAACATCCGGGGCCGCCATTGCCTACTCTTCATCTCCTCCAGGTATGTGGATTCTAGATTCCGGTGCTTCTTTTCATATGACATCTCATAAAAATTCTCTTTCAAACGTTTTTTCCGAACCTATATCTTCTTGTGTTTCAACCGCCGATGGTACATCATTAAAAATTGAAAGTATTGGATCTCTTAATTTTAAAAACTTTTTTGTTCCTAAAGTAAGAATCGTTCCTAAAATAAATTTAAACATTTTTTCCGTATCTCAAATTACCGATCATGGATGCCAAGTCTCTTTCTCACCCAAGGATTGCACCGTGCAGGATCTCCAGTCAGGGAAGCTGATTGGGCAAGGCCATAGAAGGGGTGACCTCTATTTTATGGATTTTTTGACTCTTCCATCTAAGCCATCATGTAATCTTGTAAAGGACAAAAGTATTGGAATATGGCATGAGAGACTTGGCCATCCAAATTTTGTAAAAATGTCTCTTTTTCCGTTTTTGAACAATACTTGTAAAGACAATCACATGACTTGTAAAGATTGCATTTTTGGGAAATCTAAAGCTATTCCATTTCCTCAAAGAAGTTACTTTACCACTCGGCCATTTGAACTTATTCATTCCGATGTGTGGGGACCTTCCCCTATTTTGTCTAAAGGTGGTTTTTCGTATTACGTGGTATTTATTGATGATTTTACTCGATTCACATGGATTTACTTCCTAAGTCGTAAATCCGAAGTTTTTTCCTTCTTTAAAGAATTTCATGCAATGGTCAAAAACCAATTTTTGGGAAATCTATCTATTCTTAGATCCGATTCGAGAGGCGAATATATGTCCAATGATTTTCAAACCTATTTGAAAGAAAATGGAATTCTTCACCAACGTTCTTGCCCCAACACTCCACAACAAAATGGCCTTGCGGAAAGAAAGCATAGGCACATAATAGAGACTACAAGAACGTTATTGATCTCAAGAAACATTCCAAAATCTTTCTGGGCCGAGGCGGTTCTAACCTCTGCGTATCTTATCAATAGAACTCCTTCGTCCTCGTTGAAAAATCTTTCTCCTTTTGAAAAACTTTACAACATGTCTCCCGATTATAAAAGACTAAGAATTTTTGGATGCAAATGCTTTGTTTTAACCCACAAGAATGATAAACTCTCCCCTAGGGCTATTGAATGCATTTTTTTGGGATATGGCGAAAAACAAAAAGGATATCGATGTTTTGACATACTTAAAAACAAGCGTTATATTTCTAAAGATGTCACATTCCTTGAAGAGGAAAGTGGTTTTTCGCCCCAACCAAATGAAAATATCGATTATTCATTCTTATTTGACTTATTGCCTAAAGATGATCATATTGATCCTAATGAATTCCTTGGTGAAGATCTTGTTGAACATCCAAGCGATGATCAAAACTTAGAAGAAAATGGTTCAAGACAAATACAAGTCTACTCTAGAAGGAATGAAAGGAATCCTCCTTGTGCCCTTGAAAGATTTTCCCAAAATGAGTCCATCGAAGAGACTTCTCAAAGAAGGTCAAATCGAATTTCTAAAATACCAAATAGGTTTGTTTCTTATGATTCTTTTTCGCCTAATTTTCGAGCATGTCTTCTTGCTCTTCACTCTTTTCATGAACCATCTCATTACAATGATGCTAAGCAATATGCTCATTGGAATGATGCTATGCAACTTGAACTTAATGCCCTCAAAAAGGCACAAACTTGGGAAATCATTGATCCTCCCAATGGCAAGAAACCCATTGGATGTAGATGGGTTTTTAAAGTGAAAACTAAGAGTGATGGTTCATTGGAAAGATATAAGGCTAGGTTGGTAGCCAAAGGATATGCCCAAGAGTATGGGGTAGATTATGATGAAACCTTTGCCCCCGTTGCTCGAATGACTAGTGTTCGAGCTCTTATTGCTATAGCCGCAGTTAAAAAATGGCCAATTTTTCAACTTGATGTTAAAAATGCCTTTTTGAATGGTAATTTAAATGAAGAAGTGTATATGGAACCACCTCCAGGTATGGATTTAAATGGAAAAATTTTGAAATTAAAAAAGGCTTTATATGGTCTTAAGCAAGCACCTAAAGCTTGGTATGATAGGTTTAGTAACGTATTAATAAATTTAGGCTTTTCTTCTTGTTATACTGACACTGCTCTTTTTGTGAAGAGAACAGGTGACTCCATTATTATGCTTCTGTTGTATGTTGATGATATGATCATCACTGGGAATGACAAAAAGGGAGTAAATGATGTTAAGTCTATGCTAAAAGATACCTTTGATATGTCTGACCTTGGTTATTTACGATATTTCTTAGGTATTGAAGTGGCTTATTCCGAACGTGGATACATCTTATCTCAGATGAAGTTAGCTGCTGAAATTTGTACCAAATCAGGAATATCTGACGAAAAGAAAGTTGAGACTCTAGAAGTTATCAATGCAAAACTTAGACTTGAAGATGGTGTTCTTCTTGAAGATCCAACTCCCTACCGTCAATTAATTGGATCCCTCACTTATCTATCCATCACCCGTCCTGACATAGCTCATGCGGTTCATGCAGCAAGCCAGTTTCAGCACGCACCTACCACAGTTCATATGGCGGCCGTAATGAGAATTGTGCGATATATAAAAAATACCATCTCAAAGGGACTCTTCTTATCCTCTTCCTCATCTCTTGAATTGACTGCTTTTACTGATGCTGACTGGGGAGACAATCCCAATGATCGTATCTCAATTACGGGTCTTTGTATTTTTTTAGGAGAATCTCTCATCTCGTGGAGATGTAAGAAGCAGCAGAAAGTCTCCTTATCATCTACTGAAGCTGAGTATCGGGCTATGGCGATGACAACTATGGAAATCGTATGGCTCAGAAGTCTCCTTGCCGACATGGGCGTTCTCATTTTCACTCCTACCAAGCTCTGCTGTGACAACAAAAGTGCGATATACATTGCCAGCAATCACACCTTTCATGAACGGACAAAGCATATCGAGATGGATTGCCATTATGTTCGAGACGAATATCTCAGAGGGACTATTTCGTTACCATATGTTACTTCAGAATATCAGCTGGCTGACTTCTTCACTAAAGCGCTTCCAACTCCACGATTTATGTTCCTCCTTAGCAAACTTTCGGTCTTCTCCCCGTAAAGTTTGAGGGGGCGTGTTAAAATATATATATATATATATATACTTATATATATATACATCCGTATATATATAAGTATATGTATATACATATATGTATATATATATATTATTTCTCATTTACTTAAATACCCGATAGGGGTATTCTTGTAAAACCACTTATGTATTTTTCTCTTTTTTATTTTTTCTCTTTTTCCCTTTTTCCTTTTCTTTTTTCCTTTATTTTTCCTTTTTTGAAATGACCACAAGGGGGCCCCACACTTGTAGTCGTTGGGGCCCCAACGGGGCTCCCAACGACTACAAGGGAGCCCCCCCCTTGTGGTTCCTTTAGTGCTTCCCTCCTCTATAAATAGAGGAGGTCTTCCCCTCTTAAATGTATGGGTTAATACCCCTCTCTCTTCTCTTCTTCAATAATATCCAACTTATGACTTTAAGTCATTTCCATATTTGAGAGTTTTTGTGTGTGCACATTTGGTGTTTGTGTTCTTGGCTTTAGTGGTCACTCTTTAAGAGTGACATTTGCTCTATTGGTGCTTCCGCCTCTTTTCATTACGGTGATAGCCTTATCAACTCTAAACTTATATGGCACTTGGCAATATGTAAAGACATGTTGAGCCTTGTAGAGCCACTCTCTTGGTCCTTCTACCCTGGTCCCTAAGGGATGGTAGTTTCATCTTAATTTTTCGTTCTCTTGGACCCTTTTGCTCATGCCTATCATATTCCCATAGTGGGTCTTCATGAACCGAAATTTCCTCGTGCCTTGGGAGTGTAGGAGTAGGCTCATGTCTCCCTCTTGGCATACTCTCCTTGCTCTTTTCAATGAAAGCATTCACATTTTGAGCAAGTTGGGCTATGAGAGTTTCCAACCGGTCGACCCACCCATTCAAGGCTTGGTTAGTTTGGCCTATTCGCCTCAATAGGTCCAAATTCGCATCTTCCATTTAGCTATGTGTAACCCTCTCTTGGTCATGTGAGGTAAAGCCATCATTGACTCTTGAGCCCTCATTGGTTCTGATACCATTCGGTGGGACCATAGTGTTTGGACCGCTGAGAAGGCTCATGGGGTGTGAGTGGTGTCCTCAAATCGGGTATGTACGGAAATCTCAACCAAAGAAAAGCCAAATTGGCTAAGAGCCTCTTGCGCCCACGCTCTTGTCCATGGCGCATGTGGGATGTGCGCAAGAGGGTCCAACCTTACAACTGGCTAAGAAAATCAAGAAACCGAAAATACAAAGGTCGGGAAGAGGTTTCGTCTTGTGCGTAGCTAGCTTGATTGGTTTCGGGCTTGGAAACCTAGATGAAGCTCAAATTTGGACATGCAGGCCCTTATACATATCTCACTCACTATGCAAAATTTTAGCCAAAACACACGTGTAAAAGTATGAGCGCTAGTGTGCAGTCCAGCCTGTTGCAGGCTTGTGCTGTGCGCAGGCTTCACACGCGGCACCTGTGTAGTGCGCATGGTTGGTGAGCTCAACAGCAGGATATGCACAAGCCACAACACATACATGCTTGTGACACTTCAAGGGAGGTTTTAAGGCCTTCTTGGCTGTTAAAAAGTGTATATAATTATATATAACATAATATATTATATTATATATTATATTATATATAATAATTATATTTATTTATTTTTTCTTTTCTTTTTGTATTTATTTCTGTATTTTTAGGCTAGTCTAGTTCACATTGAACTAGACTCAAAACTAGTCAAACCTTTGACTAGTTTTGAGATAGCTGTTGGAGCTAGTCCAACGGCTACAATTAGAGCCGTTGGACTAGCTCCATCGACTCTCTTGAGTCCCCTTTAAGCCTCTTACTCTCCCCTCTCTCAATGTATATAAATAGTGGTGTTCCCACTCTCTTTGTATCTATGCTTCTTAAGCATTTTCAAGTGAATGAAATAAAGTTATTATTTTATCTTTGTGTTATTCCTTTTATACCCTTTTGTGGGTTATGATTGTAGTGTCTTTAATAGGCACCGATTACAAGCATTTGCGCTTTCGTGGAAGAGTCTCATTGCCTTGCATGGCATCAGTGCTTGAAAGCTTTTAGGTCTTAGAGAGTTTTCACCTCTTTTTTTGTGCCTTTTTAGCAAAAGTTGATTCATCTTCTTGTTCACGATTCAAGTGCCTTTTTTGAAGAAATGAGACGTTTTGGAATATCGTTGGTTACCAAAGATTCTGATTGTGCTCTTGTTCTTTCTTTTTTTTTTCTCTTTTTTCTATTATCATTTCTCTTTCTTCTTCACCTTTGTAAAAATGGATGACAATGATAAAGTCACCATCATGCCCGTAAAATTAAATAATACTAATTATGTGATGTAGGCTTCAATCATGAAACATCACATTTGGGGAAAAGGGTCGTGGGGAATAGTAGATTGTTTTGATTCGGAACCTAAACTAATTATCACAAAAATTGAAAATGAGAAAGAGGTGCCTCTCACGGAAGGAGAGAAAAATAAGGCATTAGCCACTTATGAGAAAAAGTGAAAACAATAGAGGATAGGGCATGCCAAAATCATGTCATGACTAATTAATAACATTGACATCAAGAAATTCTCTAGTTTAGCCAAATTCGAGCATGCCAATAAGGCTTGGGAATATCTTAGAAATATGTATTTCCTTAAAAACATTGCACATGTGTGCAATTTGCAAGATAAAATTCGGACTTTGATTCAAAAAGATAAAAGTATTAGGAAATATTATAATGAGTTGTGCAAACTTTGGCAAGAGTTGCTCTTCTTGAGCCAAAGTAGTATTGTCCCGAAGTTATCGAGCTTCACCGAAAACAACTCGATATGAAACATTTTTACCAATTTATAAATGGTTTGAGGCCGAAATTTGAAACAACCAAATCGGTCATTTTACATAGAGTAAAAGTTTCCTCTATTATTGACACTATTGAGGAGCTCACTATAGAGGAAAATAGGCTCAAGAAGAATACTCCAAAGAATGAAGAAAATTCCGTTCTAGCCATATATAGACCGGAAAATTATATGCGTGCTTATAAGCCGCCTCATTTTGGTAGGCAAAATAATGATTATGACAAAAGGAAAGTCATTTGCCAACAGTGCCATGAACCGGGGTACTATAAGTCTCAATGTCCTAAATTAAAGAGAACAAAAGAAAAAAAAGTTGTATTCATTGGTTCATCACATGAATCGAAAGATCAAATCAATCAAGATGTTCCCGTATTTATGGAACAATTAATGGAAATCCTTCAATCCGCACAGGAGATGGAAACTACACTGGCATGCACGCATAGGGCCTATGGGCTGCAGGCGGGTTGGGCGTTGATTCCCCCAAGTGCTGTAGCTCGCTTCAAGGCTACAGATATTTGTGCACACATCCAAGAACCTCCCCACAATGCTGGAAAGTGTTGACGAAGTCTCCAAGATTGTAACCACTTCAAGAATGGCCACAACTAGGTACATAGGCAAGGTGTGGTCGGTCCAACCGAGCCATCAAAGCAAGATTGGTGCAGATTCTCCATGGCATGTCCAATTGGTGGGATGAGCACGTCCAATGCACCAGAAATACATAGAAGAAGGTGATCCGACAAAATGCAAGGTTGAAATGGAGAAGAAGAGGATGAGATTGGCTAGAGCACTCACCTAGGTGCTGATGAAATGCACCAAGTGTACAATCTGCCCAAGGTGAAGTTCCAAAGCATAGGATGACGTTTGGGATTGTCAGAAATCATCAAAATCTGTTCACAAGCAATAAAACTCATAGAGGAGAGAGATAGAGCCGTAACTAATCACGTATTCCCTTAATGAGTAGTGAGGGAGACGTGATCTGATTCTATTCAATATAAAGTAATAACCTTAATACACGATTTATAAGAATACCCTTATATATCACATGTATTTAGAAAGGTGTCCAATATTACGCTCTAGACATGTTACATAATGGGTTGACTCTAGATCCAGATCCATATATGAAATATCGTACTCTAATAGCGCCCCTCAAGTTGTGCATGGCTTTGGATTGTGGACAACTTGTTCTTCAAGAACCATAATCTGCACTTTGTGAGCTCTTTAGTAAACAAATCGGCTACCTGATCTTCTCTTCGAATATAATGAGGCTCAATATCTTTTTCTTCAATCTTGTTCCTAATAAAATGTTGGTCAATCTCAATGTGCTTGGTCTTGGTATGATGAATAGGATCAAGGGATATCTGAATAGCGCTTTGGTTATCACAAAGGAGAAGACAACTGGCAATTGGCTCTTGTAACTTCGTCAACAAATGTCTAATCCATGTGACCTCTGTTGTAGCAGTAGCCATCGCCCTGTATTCAGCTTCTGTACTAGATCTAGCCACTGCCTTCTGCTTTCTGCTATTTCAAGAAATAAGATTGGCACTAAGAAAAATATTATAACTTGAAACTGACTTTCTATCATTAGGATCTTTGGCCCAGTCTGCATCTGAGTAAATAATGATGTCATGAGAAGTCTTTATGGGTCTTCTTTTGGTATACAAAAGTCCATCTCCATCAACACTCTTTAAGTATCTTAGTATCCTTTTTACTGCCCTTGGCTCATGCATAAATTGAGAAACTTGATTAACTGAATATGTGATATCCGACCTGGTAAAAGTGAGGTATTGAAGCATCCCTACTAGACTTCGATATTTGGTGGGATCATGATACAATTCTCCATCTTGTGTGCTCAATT
Organism: Nuphar pumila; assembly: GCF_984573655.1. Classification (NCBI taxonomy): domain Eukaryota; kingdom Viridiplantae; phylum Streptophyta; class Magnoliopsida; order Nymphaeales; family Nymphaeaceae; genus Nuphar; species Nuphar pumila. The sequence goes on from NC_143265.1 coordinate 68,166,816, forward strand.
TTTGATTAAGCACACTAGGAGTAGCGAGGGGTTTGCAATCCTTCGTTCCAGCCTTCTCTAATAGATCCAGGGTGTATTTGTGCTGAGTCAAACCGAGCTTATCTCCTTGTTTATTAACCTCTACTCCAAGAAAAAATTGAAGGTCTGCAAGATCCTGAAAGGAGTTGTCATTCATGACTGGGTTTGGATCTCGGATCCAGACCCAACTCGAGTTTATTTAGTCACATGTTCATTAATGGCCTATTATAATTTTGCTTGTTGTGTAATGGGTATTTTCGTACCCTAATATTTGTACCAGCCTATATATAATGATAAGCCAGATACCGCAGACCCTAATTGGGGTTTTCTGCAGCCACCACGTTCTCTCTCTCTCTATTCTTTATTCATTCTTGTGATTGAATGACAGAACCCATGATTTTTAACATGGTATCAGAGCAGAAGATCCAATCTTGAAGATTGTGTCCTTACGAGCCTCAAGCCGAGTTTCTCTATCTCTTTCTAAGGTATCTCTCAATCCGATTTCATCTATTCTCCATTCTATTCTCTTGTTCGTAAACCCAATCTTAAATCTATTCAAGTTAACGTGTTTCCTTTCTTCTAAAATTCGAGTTTTGGATTTGTTCACGTCGGCTTTTCTTTTCATCTATTTCTTTTCTCTGCTTTTTTGTTCTTCTTTTCTTATTGCTGAACACGATCTTCCCCAATAGCATTTTCGATAATCACACAAGATCACATTTGATCTTTGCATGATTTCAAGAGTTGAAATCACGTCAATCTTGTTTTCTCATCATTTTTAAATTAATGTCAGATCAACTTCTGATCTGAACGTGAATTCAGATCTGCTTTTAATTGATTGATATTATCTTTAAATCTTTTTCGGATCAGATTCACCCTTTGGAACTTCCGTCTCTTTCCTTGCCATTCCGAAAACGAAAACACGTTATTTTCAATAACGTGCCTCTTATTGGTTAACTTCATTCAGAACAGATTTTACTGCATTGCCTGATTTTCTGCCTCAGATCTGCAGATCGTTATTTAAAAAAAGAGAGGCAAATTGCTACACGATTTAAGGTGTTCTTCAGCAAATTGCTACAAGATTTATGGTGTCCTTCAGCAAATCGCTACACGATTTACGGTGTCTTTCAGCAAATCGCTACACGATTTACAGTGTTATTCAGCAAATCGCTACGCGATTTGCGGTGTTTTTTAGCAAATCGTTACGCGGTTTTGACTCTTTCTTCCTTTTAGTTTTCTCTTGTTTATTGTTTTCGTCTTCAATCGACTATGGATTCATTTTCCTATTCTCAATTTGGTCTTTCTTCCAACTTTCTTAGTCAACTTGTATTTGAGAAACTGAACAATTCTAATTTCCTAACCTGGAAGAGACAAATCATCCCATTCATAAGAAGTCGGGATCTTTTTGGACATCTGGATGACTTTGTTCCTGTTCCTCCAGAGTTCATATCACAAGAAGAAAAGAATGGGGAGGGTGACACTTCTATTACCTTTGTTAGAAATCCAGAGTACTGGATGAAGCGAGACCAGGCTTTGGTTGCCTACATCACTTCCACTCTGTCACAGGAGGTGCTTGTGGCAATCCCAGATGGCTGCTCAGCCATGCAATTATGTCACTGACTTGTTCAGACGTATTCTCAAGTTTCTCAGGCCAGAGTTCTATTTTTGAAGAAAGAGTTTCAAATGCTGAGAAATGATTCCATGACTATCATGGAGTACTTCAACAAAATAAAGACTATCACAGATCAGTTGGCCATCGTGGGTTGTGCGGTCAGTGACAAAGATATGGTGCAACAAACTTTGAGTGGGTTGGGACCCAATTATCATATGATGGTTACTTATTGTGTTTACCAGACTTACCTGCTTTTGAAGATCTTTGTGTGAAAATCTTACAATATGAGATGATTTTGAAGGGATTCTCTGAAGATACTTACACTCATATTGGAGCACAAGACGTTCTTGCCACAGGAGTTACTTATGGTCCAGAACATGACAACTATGAATCTCGGGAAAGAGGCGGTCAAGAGAGGAACATACAAGGAGCTCGTGGAATATTGCCTACACCCAATACTCCTCCTAATTTGCAGAGGCAAAGGACAATACTCACTTGCTTTCTATGTAACAAAAAGGGGCACATCAAAGCTAATTGTTGGTTTAATCATCAAAATAGAGGAAAGCAATCAAAGACAAGAAAGAGAACAGATAAATTGAAGAATAGTAGAGAAGTCAAAGAGTTGTTATTATCTGCCTTGGCTGATTTGAATCTAAAACAGAATGATCAAGGCACTTGGTATGTTGATTCTGGAGCAGCTACTCATGTTACTGGTGATGCTGGTAAGCTCCTAAATCTTGTTCCTTATGTTGGTAGAAATAGTATAGTTACTTGAGATAGATCTCATCACCATATTTCTCACATTGAAAACTCTGTCATCTCTATGTCCAACTCTTCACTCGCTCTTTCAAATGTCATTCATGCTCCTAATATCAAGAAAAATATTGTTTCTGTCTCTAAGCTTGTAGATGATATTAATGCTTCAGTTGAGTTTACTCCCTTTTCTGTTCGTGTCAAGGATCTTTACACGAGGGAAACGTTCGCTGAAGGAAAATGTCAAGGGAATATGTACGTGTTCCAAGAGAATCCTTCCACTCGTGTTCAGCCTGTTGCTCCTACCTTGAAGCTCACATCTTCTTCAGTTCCTCCTGGAGAGTGTTTTTAATCTTTCTGAATATATTGAGCCGAATCTTTGGCATGGTTGTCTGGGTCATTGTAGTAGTCGTTTTATTGAAAAGCTTGTTTCAAGAAGTCTTATTCCCAAGTCAAGTCTAAGTTTAAGTGTCAATGATAAAAAATGTCTTAGTTGTCTTCAGTGTAAGAGTCATGTTCTCCCTTTTCATTCTATTAATAAAAGAGCTTCAAGATCGTTTGAAATTATCTGTTCTGATGTTTGGGGTCTGGCTCCAGTTCCTTCCATGTATGGCATTCAATATTATCTCATCTTTGTTGATAGCTACTCTCGGTATACATGGATCTTCTTCATGAAATGTAAATCTGAAACCTTCAAGTTATTTCAGAATTTTCATTCTTTTGTTCAAAATCAATTCTCTGATAATATCTTTTGTTTCCAATGTGATGGAGTGGGTGAATTATCTTCCAATGACTTTATTAATTTTCTCCAGACTAATGGAATAATTAGGCGAGTGTCTTGCCCTCATACACCTTAACAGAATGGGATTGCTGAACGGAAGCATCGCCATATTGTCGCGAGTCCAATGAGCATGATGCATGATAGTAACCTTCCAGTTACTTTCTGGGCAGAGGCTTTTCATTCAACAGTCCATATCATAAACCGATTGCCTATGAATATCTTGGAAAACAAATCACCCTATTTTTCTTTGCATGGTGTTCATCCAAGTTACCATGATTTGCGTGTATTCGGGTGTGTATGTTATGTTCATGTTGATAGTTCAATGCGACACAAGTTTCAGGATAAGGCCTTGAAGTGTAGATTTGTGGGGTATGCAGATGATTATAAAGGATATAGATGTTATGATCCCGTGAGTAAGCGTATCAAAATATCTAGAAATGTTGTATTTGATGAATTAAATTTTGACAACAATGCTAACACTTCTCCTGAAATTGAAGTTTATCACCCCTGGTTGAATAATGATCTCTTTTTTAGCGATGATGATGTTTGTCCTTCAGAATGTACTCAAAGAGATAAAGGAAACATATCTGATGCTGCCCAAAAGACTCAGGACAATGTGATTTCAGAACCACTCTTGGCTCCCGAAAGGTATAAAGGCATTGTTTACTCTCGACATGAGAAAGAGACCCTCCCCAACTCTGATCAGGAGATAAATTCTTCTTCTATTGATTCCTCTGCTCCCAGAAGATCTACTTGCTCTCGACATCCTATTGATAGATGGGTTAGTTATGAGAATTTCTCGATGGATTTTCAACTCTTCATAACCTCTTTAGGTAAGGAAGATCAACCCACAACATTTTATCAAGCAACAAATTCTAAGAGATGGATTGAAGCTATAATGAAGAAATGGAGGCCCTTCATGAAGGTGGCACTTGGGATATTGTTCCCAGACCACATGATCGGAATGTGGTTGGGTCAAGGTGGGTGTATAAAATAAAGTATAAGCTGGATGGTACTATTGAGTGATATAAGGCTAGACTGATTGTCAAGGGCTTCACACAGGAGCAAGAACAAGACTACGATGAGACCTTCAGTCCGGTTGTGAAAATGGGAACTATCTGCATCACACTATCATTGGCTATTGAGCATCAGTGGACTATCAGTCAATTGGATGTGAAAAATGCATTTCTTCATGGAACTCTGAAGAAAGAAGTGTACATGGAGCAGCCCACTGGGTACGCAGAAGGGAACTCCAAAGAATATGTGTGCAGGTTAAAGAGAGCTATATATGGTTTGAAGCAGGCATCTCGATCTTCGTTTGACATTTTTTCTCTTGAAGTAGAGAAATATGGCTTTAATCAGTCTTTTCTTGATCATTTTCTTTTCATATTCAAATGCAAAGATACAGTTACCCTGTTATTGATATATGTAGATGACATTATCATTACAAGTAACTCTAATGAACATATTGAGCAGGTCAAAGAACTCCTGAACCACAGGTTCAAGATGAAGGATCTTGGTAAATTGCGATATTTTCTTGGAGTAGAAGTCGATAGGACTACTGAAGGCATGACACTCACCCAACATAAGTATACCATTGATGTTTTCAGCAAGGCAGGTATGAAAGATTGCAAGCCTCTAAGCATACCCAGTGTACTTCATCAGAAACTCAACTCCCATGATGGAGATTTGTATGAGGACCCTATAGGGTATTGTAGGATAATAAGGATGCTTCAATATCTCACCTTTACTCGCCCCGATATTGTCTATTCAGTCAATCAGGTATCTCAGTTCATGCATGAACTACATATTGGGCATATGGAAGCTGTTAAACACATTCTTCGATATTTGAAGGGAACTATTGGAGATGGTCTTCTGTACAAAAAGAGTATGAATGTGCATCACATGCATGAATTTCTTGTTTACACAGATGCAGACTGGGTATGAGATCCAGATGAGCGCAGGTCAGTCTCAGGATACTGTGGTTTCATTGGCCTAAGTCTTGTCTCATGGAGCAGTAGGAAACAGAGGGCCATTGCCAAGTCCAACACAGAAGCTGAATATTGATCAATGGCAGCCGAAGTAACATGGATTAGACACTTGTTGACAGAAGTAGATCTACCACAGTCGTGCCAAGCATATTGAAATTGATCAACATTTTGTAAGACAGAAGGTCAAAGAGAAGAAAATTGAACCCAAATTTATTCAGACTGCTGATCAAGTTGTTGACTTGTTTACAAAAGGGCTTATCAAGGACCGATTTTGGATGTTAAAAGGCAAGTTGTTCATGGTTCAAAACCATATACAACTTGAGGGAGGATGAAAATGAGTCGTCATTCATGACTGGGTTTGGATCTCGGATCCAGACCCAACTCGAGTTTATTTAGTCACATTTTCATTAATGGTCTATTGTAATTTTGCTTGTTGTGTAATGGGTATTTTCGTACCCTAATATTTGTACCAACCTATATATAATGATAAGCTAGATACCGCAAACCCTAATTGGGGTTTTCTGCAGCCACCACGTTTTCTCTCTCTATTTATTCGTTCTTGTGATTGAATGACAGAACCCATGATTTCTAACAGATCCTTCATCTTAAATCTCTGACTCAGAAGATCTTTAGTCTCTTGAATATGGCTCTCACTATTTCCTGTAATAATTATATCATCAACGAATATCATTAAGAAAGTAGTAAGCCCCATATCTTGAAGGATAAAAAGAAAATGATCCAATTGCGATCGTTGGAAGCCATGTCTTTGAATCTCTAAGGAAAAACTTTCAAACCAAGATTGAGATGCTTGCTTCAGACCATAGAGTGCTCTCTTTAATTTGCAGACATACTCCTTAGGATCCCCTTCTGTATACCCTGGTGTTTGTTCCATGTATACCTCTTCCTTCAAGTCTCTATCGAGAAAACATTCTTCACATCTAACTGGCTTATTCTCTAACCATAATCTACAACCAATGAGATGACAATACGAATCGTGCCCATTTTCACAACTCGACTAAAAGTTTCATCATAATCCTGTCCAAACTCCTGTGCGAATCCCTTTGCTACAAGACGGGCTTTGTAGCGCTCAACACTCCATCTGGTTTATATTTGATCTTGTAGACCCATCGCGACCCAACAACATTCTTATCTGGAGGTCGAAGGATAACGGTCCATGTTTGACATTGGTACAAAGCCTCCATCTCTTCATTCATGGCCTGAACCCATTTTTTGGAATTAATAGCTTGATGAAAATGCTTAGGCTCACTCTCCTTCTTAATACACGACAAGAATAACTGAAATCCATAGTGAAATTCTCATAACTAACCCACCTTTCAATAGGATGTTGATCTCTTTCTGATCGTCTGACAGGAGGTGCCACTGTAGTAGAAACAGGAGAATGTGTCATTGAGTAATGGGGAGTGATTTTTTGGAAGACCCAGAATGATTTTCTTTTTTGGTTCATATCGCCGACCCCAATTGTTTTGGGATGAAGGCGTTGTTGTTGTTGTTGAGTGATGGGGAGTGAGGAACTTCTTGTTCATTATCATCGGCAGGTGAAGGGGAGTTCCTCTCTCTTCTCGTATAAACTTGTCCAACCAACTTATTTATTTATGGAGGCTCTAGGCTCTCTACTGCAAGTTCCTACACTCTTCTATTTTCTTCTTAAGAGGATATCCCTTGAACACAAGTGGAAGAGAAACTATTGTTTATCTCATAAAATAGCCCTGCATTGAGCCATGGATCATAGAAAGGCGTATTCATATTAGTTTGGGCAGAAACAACCTTTTTATCTCCAAAATCATTTTCATCAAAACCACATTTCTAAAGATCTTGATTCGCTTGCTGACAGGATCATAACACCTGTATCCTTTATAATGATCTGCGTACTCAACAAATCTGCATTTTGACGCTTTAGCTTGAAACTTATTACTCAGAGAAGAGTCAATATGAATATAGCATATACAACCAAAGGCCCTCAGTTAATCATAATTTGGGTGCTTTCCAAACAAAAAGAAATAAGGCAATTTATTATCCAAAATGTTCATGGGTAGACGATTGATAATGTGGATGGCAGAATGAAATGCCTTTGTCCATAGCCTCAGTGAGAGATTACTTCTGTGCATCATGCTCATAGCACTTTCAATGATATGGCGATGCTTCCGTTCTGCAACTCTATTCTGCTGAGGCGTATGCGGGCAAGATACTCTACGATTAATTTCATTATCTTGGAGGTAATTAACAAAGTCCCGAGAAGAATATTCTCCTCCACCATCACATTGGAAATACAGGATATTGCAGGAGAAATGAGTTTTAATGAGTTTTAATGAAAACATGTAAGCGACGGAAAATGGGAAAGACTTCAGATTTATTTTTCATGAAGTATATCCAAAGTAAAACGAGAGAAATTATCTATGAAAATAACATAATACCTACTGCCGGAATCAGAAGATTCAGGGGTTGACCCCCACACATCAGAACAAACAATTTCAAAAGGCCTTAAAGCTCTTTTATTTATTGAATGGAAAGAAAGAACATGACTTTTACACAGTTGACAGCTCGAACACATTTTATCATCTGACCTAGAGTTCAGTCTAGACTCAAGAATAAGACCGTCAGACACAAGTCTTTCAACAAAGACTTGACTACAATGACCAAGACATGAATGCTAAGTATTAGGCTTATTATATTTATTCAAAGACTCCAAACTAAACACATGAACACTTTTTGATGAAACAGACTGAGGAGACAACTTCAAGATAGGTCGAATACAAGTAGAAGGATCTTCCTGAAAGACATACATGTTTCTGCGCCGTTCCCCTTTACTGAACGTCTTTTTTGTTTATAGATCCTTGACATAAACAAAGAACAAAGTAAATTCAACAAAGGAATTGGTACGATCAACAAGCTTGGAGACTGAAACAATATTTTTCTTAATATTTGGGGCATGGAGGGCATTTGAAAGATGAAGGAAACAATTAGGCAAATAGATAGAAATATTTCCAATATTAGCAATGGGATGGTGTGATCCATCTCCAATGATAATGCTATTTTTTCCAAAATAGGGAATTAAGGTAGAAAACTTACCAGCATTACCTGTGACATGAGTAGCTGCCCCTAATCAATGTACCACACCCCTTTCTCCTCTCGCTTCAAATCAAGTTCAGACAACGTGGCCAATAGCTCCTTTAGATCTCTCCCAAGTTTTGACAAATTCTCCTTTTGTCCTGACGAACTCTCTCCCTTTTGAAACTTTCCTTTATTTTGTGGATTGTGCCAACAGTCGACTTTGATGTGCCCTCGCTTATTACATAAGTAACATGTGGGTACATTTTTCATATTAAAGTTTGATGCAACATTCACGGTAGTTAACAATCCACGCCCACCTTGAATCCTCGCCCACGTCCTCTGCCACCACCAAAATTGCCATCTCCACGTCCTTGACCAAAAGAGACTCCAGTAGCAAGAACCTGCCCACCAGTCTCATGTGACATGTCCTTCAAAGTCATCTCATATTGGAGTAGCTTAGCTTGCAAGTTCTCAAAGGACGGTAAGTTTGGTAGACACAACAATGAAGTCGAAAGCGCATGAAATTCTGGCCCCAATCCATTCAAGGTCTGCCTAACTTTGTCTTTATCTGCCACCTCGTATCCCACTACTTCTAGTTGATCACAGATGCTCTTGACCTGGTTCAAGTACTCCATTATAGACATGGAGCCTTTGGTAAGAAGTTGAAATTCACACTAAAGAAATGAAATCCTGGCCTTTGATACCTGAGAATAGGTCTTCACGAACTTGTCCCATAGTTCTTTTGCTGAACATTCATCTGGAATTCCCACCAACACCTCTTGAGAGCGAGTAGAGGTGATAAAGGCGACTGCGGCTTGATCACGTTTCATCCGAGTCTCATATTTAGGATTTGGTAGTTGCTGTATAGAGACAGCCCCATTCCCATCCTTAGTTTCTTGTATGACAGATTCTGGAGGAGCTGAAATTGATCCATTTAGGTATTCAGAAAGACCTTGACTCTTAATGAATGAAAGAATTTGTTTTTTCCAAGTCAAGAAATTCGAATTGGTAAGTTTTTCAGAAATAAGTTGACCAAGAAAATTAGATGAAAGAACACATTGGGAAGAGGAATCCAAGACTAGACAGAAAACCAATATCTGCGTGTGCAATCTATATGTAAATTTTTGCAGTTCACGATACAGTAAAAATACATTTTGTCTTCCTTTTTTTTAGGAAGACGGTGAGTCTGGTCCGAACACTGCACACAACAGACAATAATATGACAGAAATGTGTGGACAGATCGACAAGTCTGCACACATAGATGGGACGCGAACTTATCCAGGTAGTGACACTGATTAAGAAAAAATGAAAAAAATGCTAATCAGACGTCACTTAAGAAAAATACTATGATATCGCGTATTTTCACACTTAGCCATTTTAAGAATTTTTTCAAAAAATTGACTAAGTCTGGGAGAAAAATCTCTTGAATCTCGATTTTAGATTGATGTTTTTGAGTTTAGGTTTAACCCAGGTCTCATCAACTAGGTCTAAAGGAGCCAATCGAAACGTGAGAAAAAGTTTTATTTTCGACCTTTAAATTTAAGTGAAATTTGGGTTATTTTTGGGCAAAATTCATAATTTGATATTCGTGTTATATGTTGTTGGATGCGTCTCCGAATTTTGAGCGCAACGATATTTATTTTTCTTGATTTGGGCTATGGTTGAGCCGAAAATCGTGTTTTTCTGAAAATTGAGCAGTTTGTCGAAATGGATGCGGAGTTGGATCGGGTTAGATCCGATGCATATGATCCGAATTATTATGGATTTGGATCTTATTTAAGACCTACTTTAATCTGGATTTAATCCAGATCTTGATCCATTTTCATTTTAGGTATGGGTTTGGATTTTGGATCCGGATCTAGATCCAAATTCAATGCCCAATGTTTTTACAAGCTTTAAATTCAGTTAGGAGCTTTAAATTGGAGTTAATTAAGTATAAAAAGTCTTCCTAGTCAATTTGACTATTTTTGGAAGCTTTTAAACAATTAATAATTAATAAATAATTTTTTTTTTAATTATTTAATTTTTATTAATTCCGAGTTTGAAATTAGGGCTGATTAGGGCTTCCTAAGATGGGGTCCTCATACTTACCTATAAAGAGCTAAGAGGGTTTAAGAAAGACTCTCAGAAAAAATTTGGAAAGTTTTAGAAAAGTCAAAAAATTTTAAGTTTGAAAATTTTGAAAAGAAGGAAGGTGAGAGAGGGTCCAAGGGGGAAAGCCTCCCTCTCGAGCCCATCTAAGGAGGGCCGGAGAAGGGGCCTCTCCCTCACTTTATAGAAAGAAATTTAAAGAAAAGGGGAAAGAAGAAAGATAAAGAAAGAAAGAGAGAGAGAAAAGAGAGGAAGAAGAAGAAGAAGAAGAAGAAGAAGAAGAAGAAGAAGAAGAAGAAGAAGAAGAAGAAGAAGAAGAAGAAGGGAGGGATTCAACCTTCTCCGGCCATCAAATCCACCTTCCACCATCGTTTTCTTTATCTCGGATTCATGGTACCGGTCTTTCTCTTGTCTTGGATGAGAAAAAGAGCCTAAATAAGCTTTAGGCAATATTTTTTATGAGGAACCATGGATTCTATATTGATCTTTCATGGTTTAATCCAGGGGAATCGATGTAGGAAGGTTAGATTACTGTGAGATTTATATTCCTACGATTTTTCTGCATGTTTTTACGTTTTCCCCAATATATATATATATATATATATATATATATATATATATATATATATATATATATGTGTGTGTGTGTGTGTGTGTGTGTGTGTTTTTGCCTTGTATGGACACTTTGGTAAGGTCTGGACAGATTTGTCCCATGATTTTGGCGGGTTGATCTGGACAGACCTGTCCATCGTGAAGATGGACAGATCTGGCCAGATTTGAACCCCTGTCCATGTTGTCCGTTCTAGACAGATCTGTCCCCTGGACATGTGTATATTTATGGACAAGTAGACATGGGGTTGTGGTTCTTAAAACGGAACCAGATCTATGGAAATAAAAATATGTGTATATTAAGTTAATGTGAAAATTTTGAATTTATGGTGTTTTTTGGTTTGGGGCAGGATGGACAGCTGTCCAGTCCTAGCCTGGACAGTTGGCTGGGACAGGACAGTCTGTTGTCCAGTCCCAAACAACTGTCTAGATTTGAACCCCTGTCTATGTTGTCCGTTCTGTCCATTCTGGACAGATCTGTCCCCTGGACATGTGTATATTTATGGACAGGTGGACATGGGGCTGTGGTTCTTAAAACGGAACCAGATCTATGGGAATAAAATATGTGTATATTAAGTTAATGTGAAAATTTTGAATTTATAGAGGTTTTTGGTCCGGGACAGGATGGACAGTTGTCCAATCCCAGACAACTGTCCATATTGGTGCTGGACCACTGTTGATGTGGAAAATATTATAATACACACCCCACACACACACACATATATATAAATGTACATATATATTTGGCTCCAGCCGATTCAGTCGGCTGGACTGAATCTGGAACAGTCCAGTCCCAGCCCACTGGTCGACTGGGACTGGCACACTGTCATACAACAACAACAACAACAACAACAACAACTACGCCTTCATCCCAAAACAATTGGGGTCAGCGATATGAACCAAAAAAGAAATTCATTTTGGGTCTTCCACATGAATCCTTTTCCTCCAATCATTTCTATCCAACGCCATGTCCTCGGTGAGGTTCAAAGCATTCATATCCTTTCCTATCATCTCCATCCAAGTCTTCCTAGGCCTACCCCGACCTCTTTTAACTAATATATTTTCCCATTTCTCCAACCTTCTAACTGGAGCATCATTAGGCCTTCGCCGAATATGTCCAAACCACCGTAAACGATTCTCTCGCATCTTATTTTCAATGGGTGCAACACCTACCTTCTTACGTATCTCTTCGTTCCGAATCTTATCTTTTATTGTATTTCCACACATCCATCTAAGCATCCGCATCTCAGCTACACTCATTTTTTGAATATGATGTCTCTTGGCAGCCCAACATTCCGTACCATATAGTAAAGCGGGTCTAATAGTCGTCCTATAAAACTTTCCCTTCAACCGCAATGGCATTCTACGATCGCACAGCACTCCAGTAGCACTTTTCCATTTCATCCACCCAACCTTTATCCTATGATTTACATCTCCATCAATTTCTCCATACTTTTGAATGATGGATCCCAAATATTTGAAATAATCATTCACCGGTATATCTTGCTCACCAAGCTTCACTACACTCCCATCACTACTTCGTTGCTTACTAAACCGACATTCCATATATTCAGTCTTACTCTTACTCAACTTAAAACCTCTAGCTTCCAATGTCTGTCTCCATAATTCTAACTTAGCATTAACCCCAGCTCTAGACTCATCAATCAAAACAATATCATCAGCAAACAACATACACCACGGTACATTTTCTTGAATTGATCTCGTAAGCTCATCCATCACTATTGCAAATAGGAAAGGGCTTAAAGCAGATCCTTGATGTAACCCAACCGTTATCGGGAAATTGGTTGTCACCCCTCCACAAGTGCGGACATTGGTTACTACTCCTTCATACATATCTTTAATTATACTAATGTACTTGAGAGAAACACCTTTCTTCATCATTGTCCACCAGAGAACGTCCCTAGGTACTCTATCGTATGCCTTCTCTAAATCAATAAAAAACCATATGCAAATCTTTGTTCCTCTCTCTATATCTTTCAATAAGTTGTCTAAGAAGATGAAGCACTGTCATAACGGAAAAAAAAACAATATAAAAAGATTTTTTTTTTATGCTTAGGCTAGCCCAGCCGACTGTTCGGCTGGGCAGCCCATAGGCTGGCAGGCTCCACCGACTGCCGGCTGGGCAGCCAACAGCCTGTCAGGTCGGCTCGGCAATGCAGTTAGAAAAAAAAATATAATAATGCAAGGGTTAGAGATTGTCATTCATAGGTTCCATGTTTTGCAATGTGTTTTGCTATCAGACTATGTTTTCCATCAATCCATTTCAGTTGATTGTCTCATCCCCAACCAAATGAACTCAGACATGCATACAGTGGTATCGTGTAGGAGAGGATGTTCCATCATTTCACACTCGTACTGGACTGTGTGATTAACATTAAGATTGCCATGTTCATGCACCGCCCTCCTGTGCCACCTTGGCTTGGCAAGTATTGCTAACAAAAAAAAAAGGGACCCCTTTAATATATTTACAATTGAAAGTTTGCTGTATTGTTTTTTTTTCAGTTTTTGGTCAAACTTTAAGATATGTTTGGGAGCTGGAAATGGGGATTTAATAATTCCCACCTACCCTGGAACAACATTGGACGGATGTGCAACCTTTTAGGCTCAGCCTAACTCGGTTCGGCTGAGTAAGCTTAATATATATATATATTCCTGAATAAGTATAAAAAAAGGGAGATACAAAGGAAATGCTAAGTATGTCCAGATTTTTATGCAATGAATGTTCAGATTTACGTTTTCAAGAAAACTGCATGTGAGATGCTCATAATTTTTGTCTGAATTCACATATGTTGAAAGATTATAGGAGGTTCAGATTTAGCATGCCAAATATACATATTTATGTCTAGACTTTTTCACACGTAAATGCCCATGTTATTTTCAGACTTGCACATGTTAAAAGTTTGGGTTTTATGCATGCAAAAATATGAACGCATGCATGCATTATATGCAGTTTTACATTACGGTACTTATGCAGATTTTTGCATGATCATTTTCGGACTGTTATACGTGTTATCATGGGAACATTTGAACATGTTCTCATGCTTACCAATGCTGTCTCACGTGCGGGCAGCATAGATTGGACACGGTGGGTACGTGCGTGGTACCCTGGGCTTGCCGAAATGGCTAGAAGAATTACTGTTGAAGCATAATCATGATATTTTAATGCTATGTTACCTACATAGGCATGCAGTGAGCATGTGCGAATCCTGAATTGATGTTGTTTCATATATGCATATTTGCATGAATGTTCGCATGATAAGTATAAGATGATTCATGAAAAGAAACATGTAGTTTGCATGATCGTGTAAATACATGCATATGAAAGTGTTATCTACACACATCCTTGTTTAATACATGTGTGAATGTGCATCTCGGAAGCATCATGTATTTTGCCGTTATGCGATTACATGAGTGTTCACATGTATTAATTCTAAATGATTCATGAATGAAAGCATGCATTTGGCATGAATATGTGAGCTCATGCATATGGATATTATTATTTCATGCATATCTCTAAATTGACATTCATGATTGTGCATCGAAAGACGTGATATGGAAAGAATGCAATGGCATGTTCCTTAAGATTTTTGCATATGAATGCATCGATGATCAAAATGAATCATCGTAGGCTGTCTGAGCTTTGAGCATGTGTTGCTCTTTATTTAGTTGATTTATGTATTGCAAAAAAATCAAATGTGATATTATTGTTTTTATTGCACTGTTTTATGTATCTATGTTGTCACAGGTTGTGGTCCCGTGAAGAGCTTCACATGTTGATTTGCAAGCTTATGTTATTGATTCTGCATGTTGAATTGCAAAATTTAAAAGAAGATGAATTAATAACAAGATAAAAGAAATTAAAGAATAGTGTAATTAATGTTTCCTTGATGTCTCTTCTTTAGTGTGAGAATCTTGGATATTGCGGTTTTGGGAAAACCATGAGGATACTAAAACTTCTTGTGCGTTGTTGTTGCCCCTGAACTCGATATCAATGTTCTTCTTCTGACCACGGTTTTAAGAAAAGTCTGTCACTTTGCCTAGGGGTGGTGTGTAGACACAACTGTTGTTTGATATACCAAGAAAAGTGACACTTGTGGATGCTGATGTCCCTGGTGTCCCGACATTAGATGCCGATTTCTAATGTTTTGATGGATGATGCTGTTTTCTGATATCGATCGAGGGCTAAGTTTGAAACCCAGTAATAAAATACTTGTATGCTAAGTTACTCTGGGAACCCTACTTGACCTCGAGAATTTTTACCCGTTTTGAGTATCCACGGGCAAGAGTAATTAAAAAGAGGAACTTAAATTGTGTGCATTTAATAGAGACATACATATAAAAAGAAAATTCTGATAAAGGATAATAATTTATTCATGCATTGCACTAAATCATGCATATTCCTGTTGTGCATTAGATCATGCATATTTACTTGTTCTCTTAATTGTGATATGTTGGTGAATGCATGATATTGTTCCTTAATGCATGATAAATGTCTTTAATGCTTAAACTGTGATCCCTGTTGTTATTCAATTGTTTCCTCATGTTTAATAATTGTTCCTTGTTGCATGAATGATTAATTGAATTATGAATGTGTTATATTTATGTCCCTCTAAAATAGTGCATGAATCTTATTTATGTTCTTTGTTCTTATTTGTTTCATTAGAGGGACCTGTAGATATGATTCTTTGGATTTTGACATCCTATTTTTTGTGTTTTTCGCAACCTCATATGCCTAGTAGGGTGACCTGCTTTTGAGAGTAGTTACGAGGGGACTACACGATTGCAGAGCTGATTTTTGGAACGACGTGACTTTCTTTTTCCTTTCCTTACTTTCATTTACTTATATCTCAGACTATTTACATTTGAATAAATAAGGTTTGGTTTGGTTTGGTATGAAAGATGAGTATAAGATCCCGCGTGATGGTGACAGTTGTGTTTAACTGTAAAGGTCCCGAGTCTCTGAGATTGTTTTCGCACTTGTTTTAAAAAAAAATTGCCACTTTTTCATGGGTATGAGTTGGGGTCGTTACAAATACATTGATTAGACACTATATCTAAATGCATCAGATGTTATGTGGGAAAGAAAATTAATATGAGAAAGAAATATCAATCAGACGTTAGATCTGAATGTGTCAGACGTCAGATCTGAAAATATCAGACGTTTTATAAGAAAGAAATTCAGATTTATATCTGAATATATCAGGCGTCTGATTAACAAAACTGCCTTTCCTTTTTCTTGAAAATTACCCAGATCTGCTATTACAGAGATAAAGGAGAGAAAGGGACGCAAAAATAAAACAGCTTTAAGAAAGGAACGAAAGAAAGAATAGAGGAGAAAGTTTCAATAAAAGAAAAGAAATAGAAAAATCAGAAGAAGACTTAGAAAAGATGAAAAAGATCTTTCGAGACACACCTTCTGGAGAAAATCTCAGCCCTAGGGTCAGATCTGCTCTGATACCATGTCAGAAATCATTAAAATCTATTCACAAGAAAGAAAACTTAGAGATGAGAGAGATAGAGTTGTAACTGATCACGTATTCCCTTAATGAGTAGTGAGGGAGACATGATCTGATTCTATTCAATATAAAGTAATAACCCTAATACATGATTTACAAGAATACCCTTATATATCACATGTATTTACAAAGGTGTCCAATATTACACGCTGGACATGTTACACAATGGGTTGGATCCAGATCCAGACCCATATATGAAATATCGTACTCTAATAGGGATGTCGTTGCTTCAATCCTCCCATCTCAAACGTTGCGCCTAAGCCGCCCACTCATCCAGATGAGGCCTCCGCTCGCGTATGCGCCAATATCCTCTTGCCTAGCCGAGGAGCTAAGGCAAGGGCCCAATCCAAGGCCTAGCCGACTAGGCTAAGCAATGGCCAAACGGGTCAAGGACCCTCTAGTTCTATGAACTAGCCTAAGAGACTATGCTCCTCAAGTTCCAAATTCTATTCTAAAATTCCCAAAGATTACAACGAATAGGGCTCCATGGGTTTATATAGGGTTACCCATTGGAGGTTACAAAACTAAACCGCTAATGCAAAACCAATGTTGTCAGTATCGGTATTGACCCTGAATTGTTGGGCTGCCGATTCAGTTGCATCGGCCGATACCGATACTCAGCTGAATTGTTCTGAATCAGCCCAAAAATAATAAAAAATTATTATGTGTTAATCATTATGTGATACCTGTTAAAACCATTAAAATAATTTAAAAATAATATTAAAAAATATTTTTGGTATTTTTTTACATTTATTAAAAATTAGACGTATCTGCCCTGCAACGCATCAAAATTCTGCTGATACGATGCGTATTGGCCTATACACGCCGATATGCACCGATCTTGATAACATTGTGCAAAACCATCAAACAAAATATTACAAAACCACAAACTATTAATGGTATGCTAACAAGCTAAGCAACTAACAAATGATGTGACACTTGATGTGACCCTTATGAGGTGGTGGTATCCACATGCGGCTGACTCATGCCCAACAAGGCACCACTTGTGCGCAAATGCCAAGTCGTCACCCATGTAGCCGAGTGGCCTAAATTGTGCGCCGGTTTGGCTTGTGCGCTCCGAATCGAACCCAATGCGTGCCCAACTGCGTGTGATTCATGGTGCATGTGCTCCAGCTAGGTGGGCCTGTGTGTCTCATCAGGTGGCACCACAATCACCTGATCACGAGTACCACTATCCCAATAGCAAAGTCCCAATAGCCAATGGCTCTGAGACATTGTGATGGATCCTCAAGGATTCAAAAATACAAAGCCTACTAAGGGAAACAACACATAAACAACCCACAAAGGGACACTCACAAGAGAAACAAGAGTGCACAATTTAAAAAATATATATTTTATTTATCCAATATGCATTAGAGAATGCATAATCTCAAAGGGGGACAAGATGTCCCATTTTATATACAAGAGAGAGGGATTAGGAGATGCCATATAGTGGATGGGGAGGTCCCAATGGCTAGAAATATAGCTGTTGGGGAGCCCTCAACGACTATATGGTCCAAAGACCATAATGCCCTTAAAAAATAAAGGCAAAAATAAAAAATAAAAGGAATAAAAATATCAATTCTGCCTGCCTCTTATGGGCAGAACCTATTTCACATGCAACAACAACAACTACGCCTTCATCCCAAAACAATTGGGGTCGGCGATATGAACCAACAAAGAAAATCATTCTGGGTCTTCCACATGAATCCTTCTCCTCCAATCTTTTCTATCCAATGCCATGTCCTTGGTGAGGTTCAAAGCATTCATATCCTTTCCTATCATCTCCATCCAAGTCTTCCTAGGCCTACCCCGACCTCTTTTAACTAATATATTTTCCCATTTCTCCATCCTTCTAACTGGAGCATCATTAGGCCTTCGCCGAATATGTCCAAACCACCGTAAACGATTCTCTCTCATCTTATTTTCAATGGGTGCAACGCCTACCTTCTTACGTATCTCCTCGTTCCGAATCTTATCTTTTATTGTATTTCCACACATCCATCTAAGCATACGCATCTCAACTACACTCATTTTTTGAATATGATGTCTCTTGGCAGCCCAACATTTCGTACCATATAGTAAGCGGGCCTAATAGTCGTCCTATAAAACTTTCCCTTCAACCGCAATGGCATTCTACGATCGCACAACACTCCAGTTGCACTTTTCCACATGCAGAATTATAAAAATACTCCTAGAGGGTATTACATATTGCAAGAGAAACACACACACACACACACATATATATATAAGAAAATGGATACCTACAAAATGGGCATGGTGCTACATGAAACATGCTAATGGATTTTCGGTGTTTTTTTTCGAAATTCTGACCCCATAGATGTGTTCAGCATGATTGATTTACTAGAAATCAACACTTGGATTATGCATTTTGGATGTAAAAAATGGTATTTGGAGCCTCGAAAATTTATGAAAATTGTAGGCCGTTGACTTTTTAAACCTTATAAAAATATGTCCATGCATTAGAATCAAATACTCCAAGAAGTGATTTCTTTAAAAACAAGCGTATAGATCACATCTGTACTGTCAGAATTTCGAAAAAAACACCGGAAATCCAATGGCATGTTTCATTTAGCACCGTGCCCAGTTTGTAGGTTTCCATTTCCCTATATATATCTATGTATGTATGTACAACATTCTTTAACAGGTTGTGACCAAGTAGGCTGTAGGCTGTGAAGGTCCGATGCACACACAATCTAGGGCACCTACTCAAGATACAAGTGACGTGAGGTGCCATTAATACAAGGAGTTGGGGCATATGAAAATACATGCTCAAGTCTGAAAAGAAAGAAGGTTGGTTATTTACAGTCACCATTACCACTGATGGTGTGAAGACAAGTGAGAATTGAGAAGATTCTAGGAAGTGATGGCATGTCATTGTCTGCTGTAGCTAGTTTGCTACATGCTCGAGCTTTCAACAAGCTATCCATTTTCAGTTGCTTGTGCAAATGCAGTGAATCCAAGAGCTCTTCTGTTAGTCCACCATTTCTGCTCCAGCTTCCTCTTTGACTTCTTCTGGTATTGTATTTGTAGGTATTCTTGGTATTGGTTCAGGTTGGTTAATAGATTTAAAGGTATAATGTCACATGACTGCCAATAAATCTATTCTAATTAACTAAAAACGATGTGGTGGTGCCTTTCGCGCTGCAAATGACTCCATTACATCGGTATCAAAAGTTGGTTCTATTATTTTTTTAATCTTGAGAGTAAACTAAATATTTCAGAAGTATACCTAGTTCCTTCTCTTGCTCTGAATTTGATATCTATTAATCAAATTGCTAAGAGTAAGTATGAGATTGTTTTTTCTCTTGATGTATATTATGTGTAAAATTAGTCTTCCGGGTAGATGATTGGGATTGACCATAAGAGAGGTCACTTTTACTTCTTCGATCGCTTAAATCTGGGATTGCAGAGCAATGTAGATACGAGTTTTGATGCTGCATTTTTTAATGCTTTCATATTATAGCATAAGTGGCTGGGTCATGTATCTAGTTCTAGGTTACAATATGTTCTGTCATCTGGCTTAGTTAAGCGATTGAAGTGTTTGTGTCTAGTAAGGCCAACTGTTGTAAGGGATGTAGGTTAACTAAGAGTCATGCTCTCCCACTTTATTCTAAAAAAAGTCTCCTAGTACCTTTGATCTTGTATTCTATAACTAACATTGATACCCCTCACGTGGCAGTATATGTAGTCTAAGGGTAAATTAAGACCCTAATGTAGAAAAACATGATTAAGGTTATCCACAAATCATTAGACTAGGGCTACTGCTCCCCTCGTAGTGGCTGCTCTCTGTCGTTCAAATCTTAGTTATCTAATCCCTTGTTAGTTTCTTCATGTTTTGAGTTGCTGCAAGATACACCCAAGGATTTTCAACTCTAGTGTTGCACAACTTCTTTGATTTGTTACAAGTTGGGCCTAAAAGTTTAAGATTCCTTTCTTTTTCTTTTTGGTTTTTTTATGTTTTTGTTTACTTTTCTACACTTTCTCTATGCATATACAAAACCTTTTTTTTTCAAGGAACGTATATGGTCTTTTCCCATCCATATTTCTGCTTTCGACCTTATGTTTCTTCAACTAATTCTTATGACTTATTTTTATAAGGAAAGAAAAAGGAACTAGGAGGAGATTGAATATAACTTTGAAGTATAACAAAAGGAAAATGAGTGGATAATGCAGTCATTTTGGGGAAAAAGATGGGATGCTTTCTGCTGCAACATTTCAGAAAATACTCACAAGGGTTTTGTACAAAGAACAGACCAATCTTTATGGGTTCTATCTAAAGACATGAAAAGGGATGTTTTTATGTCTGCAACAGAAGCCCAAGCTCATGGCATTGTTGATCTTGTAGAGGTCAAAAATAGCATGGATTATGTGTAAATTGGTAATTCTACTTAGAATCATGGTTCGAATGAATGATTCAAATTAGATTCTTTAATCAAATTAAAGCAGAACAAAGTTTTGACATTTCTTCCAACATTGTGATATATCTTTTATGTTTCCACAAATACCTTTGACAGTGCAAATGTAGTAGCACCAAAATTGTTTGTTAAACTATAGTAATCCATGTACTAGAGAACTGTTTTAAGAATTGCTGATGAAATGGAGACAAGGTAAAGAGAAATCCTCCTTGTCAAATGGGACCTACCTTTTTTTAGGAGGCAAAATGGGACCTACTTTACTGACCGAAATTAGGAGTGAGAATGAGAAATGGATCCTAACTACGATTTTTTGTGTGGTCCTAATGAAATTGGGTCCTAATGAACACATTTCTTCTCTCTCTCTCTCTCTTATATATATATATATATGTTGAAGTTACACTGTTAAAATCAAGGACATGTTTATAGTACTTTGATTAATTGTAACAAGGTTGGGGGAGATATGGGGTCATGTATGCTGAAAAGATAAATGACTAGATTGGGATGGTTTACATTGAATTATTGTTGTTGCAACTTGAGCTTGATAAATGAATATGTGGAAGAACTAGCCCCTGGCAAGCTCATAAAACAGAAAAAGGAAAAAAGCGATTGGTTGGTTACTTTAATTTCGACATTGTTCATGGTCATCATGTCATTGCTCGAAGAAAATGAGATTATATGTTTTCGGCATTAGTCAACTAACACTTACCTTATCATTGGCCTTCTCCCTAGCTGAGTCTTCTGTTTTCACAAACATGAACAAGAAAAAAAAAATAAAGGCAGGCTAGTTTCTGAAAGGATCTAATTGAATCTCGATTAACCTGCAACCAGACTGATCCGAATTGGGCAATTTTTTTTCTTCACATTTATCTGTTTTTGTATTTTCTCTTTTGTTGCATATCAAATGGATTCATTACAAAATGCTCATAGGTTCATCATTTCTTCCTCAACTTGTTCTTGAGTATTTGGTTGCATACATGGCTTCTCTCTGGAGATGTTTTGGTTAATATACCAAGTGATTGCATTTTGGTGGTTATTTGGGATAATATTTCATTGAACTCACTCAAAGTTTGAAGTGATGTTTCCCCATGAATTTTTAAGAAATAAAATTCCACACCAGCTGGCGTTGATCGGACAATCAAATTGCTGAAGATGCAATATCCAACATGGCTTGGCTTGTCTGTGATCACAATTTTATGTTTTGATTGCCACTCTCTCGCATACTTCTGCCAAACTTTGAAGAGTTGTGCTTCAAGTTACTCTGGCATGTAATCAATCTTAATAGATTCTTCCAATAGAATTGGACACAAGCTACTCATGAAGTTCTACGCCCTGTCTATGGTCATCGTCATTAGGAGGTTTGGACATTGGGAACAATTTTAGATGGAGTATTTTATTCTTTTTAGTTGTTTAAGAAGCAAGGGCGTTTGAGAAAGCGTTGCTGGTATGAGGATAGTCCAAGTTTCAATCCTGAAGCTCGTGATGGACAGCAAGAAAGTGGCATAATATTGTTTAGGATGTATGTTCTGGAAATTGTTGAATCAAACACTTATCATGGAGCAATGATGGATTATAGATAGATAAAGTCAATGATGAAGAAATGACAGCCCTTTATAAATGTTAGATATGGGAGACTATAAATGGATGCAATGAAAACAATGTGGTGGAAGGTGAATAGGTTAATACCCAAAAATCTATTGGAAGTAGAGTGAGGTATAGAGATAGGATTGTAGTAAAAGGATAGGCTTAGGCATGGATTAGATTAGAATCCAATCTAATTGTTACAATAGGTATGATGAGCACTGTTCCATGCTTGGTCGTCGGGTATGGCTGGTTGCTGGAGCAGGCTGACATGAAGAATCCATAGGCGTGTTGTGTAAATCAATTGATTTTATCAGGTATAGTTGGTGCTGGAGGAGGCCGACAAGAAGGATCCAAATGTATGCCGACTATGTAAAGCAATCTATCGTCTTAAATGAACTCCATGTGCTTGTTTTAATTGCTTGTTAGAGCACTAATGGAATTTGGCTTTTTCAGAATTAAAGTTGTTCATTTGTTGTTTGTCTGCAAAGGTGATCCTTGCATGACTATTATTCTCTTTTATGTTGATGATATTGTCAGTGCATGTGGTTCAAAAGAAATCATTAAAGAATTTGTGCATGATCAATTTTGGATGAAAAGCTAAAAGGTTGCAATATTTTTCTGAATAGAACTGGAGAGAGAACCAGGCTGCTTGGTGTTTTCTCAACAATCTTATGCAGATGACCTCATGAACCGGAGGGTGTGGGAATGCACATTTATACAAATAAATTGCTTACTGCAATTCTTGGTTTGTTGAATTGAGTGAAGGGTGTTTATTGTATGTGAATGCATTGATAAGATGATGTTTTAACTATGTTGTATGAGTGTTTATTGTGTGATGATGTATGAGTGTTCTTTAAAGAATCCATATTTGGTAGAAGATAGTGTGTTATTTCTGTTATTTATTAGTCATTTTACATAAAAACGTGCTGTGATTTCCATCTCATCGGTTTTCCATTGTTTTCACGAATTAATTTCTGTTAGGGTGCGTTTGGATAGGCAGGAAAACAGAAGTCTGAGAAACTCATTCTCTTGCCATTGCCACATCAACGTGTTTATGTTTGTCTTTCACGCTGAAATGGATTGGGAATTCTCAATCCCGATTTGGAGTTCCCACCTCAGGTGAGAAAACGACTTCCATGATCTTGAGTACGATTGGCTTCTGCCCTTTAACACTCCACCCCCCTCTCTCTCTCTCTCCCTCATTTTTGGGCAGCTATGATCTGAACCCAACCAGCCATTGGCATCTTGCGCTGGTGGTGAAGAGGCCTTGGCAGAGGTGGAATTTGGAATCACTGAGCCTAGGGCCTGTATCCTGGCACAAAAGCCAGAGAATCCTGATGTTCTTGCACGAAAATTCAATGGAGAGCTAGTCATGGCTACCGCAGAGCCTGTGCTTGTGTAGGTGTCTGCTAGAGAAGAGGAGACCTTGAAGGTGTGTTTGATTGCGTGTTCTGAGCGTTGCACTAAAGGCTGGATGTCCATCTGCCACATTCCAGGCATGATGAAACACCGTTCCACTCCCCTGGAATGGGGGGAGCGGAACGGTGGTACCACGGTTTAAAAAACAATCTGGTCAAGGTTCCGGTATACCCTGATTCCTCTCTCTCTCTCTCTCTCTCTCTCCCTCGAATTAGGGATTTTTTGAATTAGGCCTTTTTGATTTAGGGTTTCAATTTAGGGCTTTTCAAATTAGGTTTTGAATTAGGGCATTTTGAATTACAGTTTGAATTAAATATAAAAAAATAAGTTTTTTTTATTAGGGCTTTCAATCAAATTTCTTGAATTAAGGCTTTTTTATGTTTAATTTGATTAGGGCTTTTTTTTTCTTTGATTAGAGTTTGAAATAAGGCTTTTTATATTTAATTTTATGGTTTATTTTTTTTAGTGTAGCTTAGGGTTTTATGATTTATTTCCGTGCAGTTTATTTATTTTCAAATAAAAAAAAATGATTTCCTATTCGAGTCGAAATCAGCACGCGACGAAAAACAATTATTACATAACTGACGTGTTTCATGTTTGGTTTGTTGTACTGTTCTGTCCAATCTTGACCAAGCAATCAAACACACCCTAAGAGAACAATGGATAGATGGGAAGGCTCCCAGAGAATGTGGGAACTAAAATAGAGAGCAAAAAAAAGGCAAATACGGATGAGTTATATATAAGGAAGGGGCGACGGTTTATTGGGTGTTTGAAGGGCGATGAGGAAGCACAAACAAAAACAAGTTTGAGCTATGCATGTCTCCAACTATTAGGAAGGTGGTGAATCAGGTATGGTCCAATGACCTGGAACGATGTGATAAATTGGTCTTTCTCTCTCTCTCTCTCTCTCTCTCATTTTGGCCGGAAAGAGGGCGTTATTTAGAACAGAAAACTGAAGGTGGACAGTAATATGTTCCAGTTAAAGCTGATTGCGTCAAAACCTGAGGTCTGAAGCAGGGCTACCAGAAACTCTATTTACATGTGAAAACCCGTTTCCTGAAAAACTGTTTCACAAATAAAAAACCCAACATTTCTGAAACTTGTGGGAAACTTGTGAAAATGCTTGGGAAACTTGTTTCTCACACTTTTCTCTCGATTGAATTCTTTTCAATAAAAAGTTGAGATACACATCATATTTAGAATTTAGAATTATTTATTTAGTAAGCTGATGTTTGTCTTTTTTATATGAGAAAGATGTAATGTATTGGATGAAACAGAAAAATCTCAAATTTTAATTTAACTGCATTATTTTTACCTTATTTCTTTAATGTATTTTGTTTCAAACATAAAACCATAAATTGCATTCAAATATTTTATTTGTGATTCATCGTTTTATTAAAAGTAGGCTGCCTATGCACTCGTTTACATAAAGTGTAAACTTATGAGATTGTTCTACGGTTGCAGCCAATGCATTCATATATTTTATGAAACTTATTTCTTTAATATACTTTGTTTAAACCATAAAGCCATAAGTTTCATTCAAATATTTTATTTGTGATTCATTGTTTTATTAAAAGTAGGCTGCCTATGCACTCATTTGCATAAAGTGTAAACATACACTTTTTTGATATTTTACTCGGAGAAACCGCCCAGGTGCCTATTCACTCATTTTACTCGTTTGCTGGCTTGTCAGCGTAAAACTCGACCCCAGGGAGTAGCCAAGCTTTGCCTTGCACAGGGGGTGAACTTATGTGATTGTTTTATGGTTGCAGCCAATGTATTCATATATTTTATGAAATAAATAAATTTATTAATATTTACTAGTTACCATGATATTACAAAAGAAATAATGTTTGTGTAAATTTACATCTCTCTCTCTCTCTCTCTCTCTCTCTCTCTATATATATATATATATATATATATATATATATATATATATATATATATATATATATATATATATACCCTAACGAGAATTGGACGTGCCTTGCGCTAGAGCATTAGCGGCGTTCACTGCTAATGCTCTGTGCTGTAATTCATGATTTACATTTTCAAAGAACATAGTCATTGATCCTCATGGGATCAACGGTGAAAAAGTGTGTCCACTATTATGGGTTTCTTATATATGAATTTTCTTTCATATATGCGAATTTTCTCTTAAATAGTGATTTTTTTCTCAAATATGTGAATTTTCTTCTAAATATGAGAATTTACTCTTAAATATGTGAATTTTCTCCTAAAGGATTTAGTGGTACTTTTAAAGTTCTGCTAAATATTTTAGTTGTACTTTTAAAACATAGCTAAAGGTTTTTTACCTTTAGTGGCATTTTTGTAAATTCTAGGTGTAATGCTTCAAAATTTTAACTAAAAAATATATAATTTTTTTAAATGCAAGACTTTATCAATGACATTGCTCTAATCGAACTAAGTTTTGGAGAGTTAGCTTGTGTATAAGCGATAACATTTAATAGCCTATTATAACCGAATTCGTGAAGGAGACACCAAAGACAAGAACTCTTTATAAAAAAATTTTGAATTACAGCAAAAAACATTTATTTTAGTTTGGTTAGAAATTTTAGACAGGTTACAGGCAATATGAGATTTAATCCAACTCTCATATTGAACTTGGGTCAATGTCCAACTTGTAATTCAGTTTTATCTCAAGAATCCACATTTGAAACATAAAAGATGCATACCATTCATAAATCAATTTAAAACCATTCATCAATTTAAATAAGTTCTCTCTAAACGATTATTTGCCAAATTAACAAGTTCTTATAAATCAAGATCAATCCTAGATCTAAAATTGTTGGTTCTTGGCTAGTACCCATCGCATTTCATCATCGCTCCAATTAATTTATTCATTACCTTAAAAATTGTAATATAGGGGCTAGACTCATAAAGTCTACGTAGGAACACAATAACCGACTCTAAGAATACATGGCACCAAACATCATTAAGAACATGTATATTGCATATCATTATTATAAGGCATTAAATTAAACATGCATAGCTAACACTTTTATCATTGTACCATAAAATAAAAATAAGTACATAAATATACATCTAAATTATTAGGTCATGTTTTCACACAAGTTTTCACAAACTAAATGTGTTTAAGTATATAAGGTTTTTGTTTCTTTTTTTACCACTCCTGCATGCACACATAATATAAGTCATCACAATAAAGGAGACTACTTGGGTGTTTATTATGCTATATATTTTAATTTTCATGAGTCACTTATTGAAGTGGGTTTCTATTGTGAGCAATATAATAACTAAGAGAGACTCCACCAGTAACAACAAACATGATGCATCCTAACACTTCTGCAAAAGATATAGACCTACCACCTAAGACATAATTGATAATCTGACTCCTAACTCCGATGACTTGGAGACTAATGAGATGCGCTTGCTTTCAAAACACAATGATGGTCCAATGGAGTTTATACCACCTACTTTCTTCAAGGTAAGCTCGATCTAAATGGGTTATTGGGTGTTCCTATTAGAACATGACTCATTGTTTTTCATCACATGTGCTATTATCATTCAACACTCTAGGCTCAATAGCCCAAGTACCCTTATAGGGTAGCTTTCCACATTGTCATTCATAATATGAGCATCACACTACCTGTTCATAGTAGTTATACAATTATTTTAACTCTAATAACCCATTTAGAATGAGTGTCTCCTATTTTTTGAGATTTCTAAAATCCCTATTACCTCTACTTCTCTCTTCATTCTTCCTTCTTCCTCCTGCATGACTTTCTTGGGTGAGGACTTTCATTGAAGTTGGTGAGGCTACATATTAGTGGTGCCTACATAGGAGGATACGAGGTTGGTCATGATAGCTTGACGGATCTCACTTTAGAAACGTGGATACCAAAATTCAGTGATTGAACTGAGATAGGTAAGTACCCTAGTTGTAGTTCTCTTACATTTTGGATTTCAACCTTAGTTTCAGATCTCAGTTTGAACTTAGATCATATTTTTTTTTGGATTTGTAGCCTTCATTTGACCGTGTGCAATTTTTGAGTCATTTCAAACAACCGAAGCTATAGAACTTGGATTTTTAAAAAAAATGTATGAAAAATCTATACAAATAGGTTTAGATCTGGGATTGATTTATGTGAATCCAAATCTTGATTCAAGCTCATGGTTTAGAACCATAGATTGAGTATTTGAGTAGGTTTTGTATCTGTTTTCATTAAACTATGCAAAACTACACCATTATGGTATGTTGTTTGGGATTTCATATTATCCCAAATTCGAATCTTATATTTTTTTTTGTATTTTGCATGTTGAAAAGGATTATGCCTTGATTGAATATGGTTTTGGTGGATTAAAAATCTCATTAGAGCTTTTCATAAATCCAAAATCTTTTTCTAGAAATCATTTTTGAGAATAACTTGATTTCTTATATTCAAATGTTGGATCATATGTTTAATTCATGACATGTATAATATTTTCATATTTATAGCATGTTGATGTATATATGCATGAATATGGTATGTGATTAATGAATAAAAATTATTTGATGCATGTTCTTAGTGTTTTTTATGAAATACATAAAGTTCTTGATGTGTTTTCTTGAAAATTGCATGGTATCTTATATTTTTATTCAGATCGGCCTTAAAGAAAAATCTAGTTTTCCAAAATGGTGAACCCATAAATCCTCAAAATTTAGAGAGATGTTCTAGACATACGAAAGTAATTTGAAAAAAAAATTGAACTCAAATAAGTTTCTGGTTGGGAGATACGACCTCTACAAGTTGACATAAAATTTCTGTCATAATAGAAAAACTGTATAGGCTACACATTTTTATAAAAAATTATAGATCCCAATATATTCTAGATTTATGACTGATATTTTTATGTGTTAGTTTATATATTAAAGAACACATGATAAAAATCTTATAGTCTGATTCTTTACGGTTTAAAAATTAAAAATCATGCAATATCGTTCTAAGACCTATAATTTTTTAAAATGGTCTATTAAATATCAAAATAACTTGTGTTGCATGATTTTTAATTCTCTGTTGGAAATGAGTTTTAACTCGAGGTTTTTTTTATCTTGTGTCAGACATGCCAAGATACCCTTCGTAAAAAGATCAAAATTTATTTCATTATATGTAATGCATGGATGTTGTTTCTTTGGAAAGGTTGGACCAAACAAAACTGTTATGCGAACAAAAAATATGTTGCACTTACAGGATTTTTATTCTCTAATCTAGAATAAGCTTGGACTTAGGTTTTTTCCTATAAACAACTAACATTATGTGAATTTAGAGTAAAAATATTAGAGGTAAATTTATTTTATAAAGTTATGGCAAAATTTTTACTGACTCATAAATTATGTCTATAACTTGGGTTTGCATGTATGTTACGGTTTTCATAAACCAGTTGGACATGATTTGATTTCAAAACTGAACCAGATGGACATACGACCTGTTAGTGTTTAATATATGGGTTTAATGGTTGTGCCATCACTTGTGAACATAATTTGATTTCTATGTTGTATTTTTTGTTATAATGCTAAAATAGACTGCATGATATTTAATATGCTTGCATGATATTATGTTATACTTGCATGGTGTTATGAAATACTGCATGATATTATGATATGCTTACATGCAACATGGCATTGAATATATGAAGCATGATAATATGCTTATGTGCACTGAATGCATGATTAAATGAATATTGTAATGCATACACTGGATGACTTACGTGTTGATGCTAAGCTTAGATTATTGCATGTGTAAGAATTGTTGGTTAGCCTATTTAAGCATATGAATGCATGTGTGAATTGCATTTATGCAAATTCAGTTAGACTGAATTAACTGTTGAATAACGCTTACCTGAACTTATGCATGTTTGTGCCCAGAAGGTGGCTATCCTTATGCTTGAATTGGTGGTTATTAACCTCATGAGTGGTTAACTATAATTAGGCATGATTGCCAAGAGAATTAACTAAATAAAATAAAATGTGCATTAAATTTTCTTGAAGCTTACAAAGAGAGTGTAAGTGGTACTCTAGGCTCTGTGGGATTTGTTTATAGTATAGAAGATTTGTTTTTTCCAGCCACAGAGAGAGAAGATTAGGCAACAATTGCAACTGCAGGGTGATATGTATGTACTTCAGCTGAATAAATACTAATATATCAGGTTAGAAGGTTCTAAACTTTCTCGATAATGATCACCTCACACCCTAGAACCTGAGAAAATATGCAAGGCCTGGTTAATAAGTCATAAATTATTTGAAAATACCCCTAGGTCATTGACTTCTGATCAGGTGAGAACTGTGTAGTACCCACAAGTGTTTGTGATAGAAAAACAATCTTGTGTTGTGCATGTAGTTAGAAGCATTGCATGCGTCATCTAAATAACAAAGATAATGATAAAAATAAAAAGTTATGCATGCTTAAAAGAGTTGTTTTAACTGTTTTGATAAGTTCATACATTGATTTATTGTTCATGCATAAATGTGATATACATGTATGAATTGTTATAAGTTATGTAAAAGATACTTTTTAGTACGTGTTAATTGTCAAAATTATAGCTAGTTCTGATTAATGCATGTCATATTTAAGTAATTAAATAACTGAAATTATTTAATAATATCTTAGTCTATGCACTATTTACATAAATTTTTTCATACTTGGAGACGTTCTCACCTCGACAATTTTAACATTTTAGGCAAGGAGGCTTGATTGGATAGTTTCTTTTCGGTTTGAAACGATTGGACCTTATTTTTGGATGCTATGGGGTTTGGACACTAGACTCTGAAATTGACTTATTGGTTCTAAACCTGGCCTATTATGAACAATTTTACTTAATTCATTGCAAATGATGATTTTTAAATTTATAAAATTTATTTGAATAATTGATGATTTGATATGATGTCTGTAGCATTCTCGATTTCATATTTTTCATGATCTTTTTGTTTTCTTGATAAAGGGTTCTTAGCCTTGGATGTCTCTTTCTCAAACTCGATTCTAAAGGGCTATTAAATGCTATCGCTTACACACACGTTGTCTCTCTAGAGCTTAGTCAGGTTGAAGCAATGCCATAGATAAGGTCTTGCATAAAAAAAATTACTCTAAAAATAGAGTTATAAATCGGGGCATTACACTTATTTTCAAAAGGCCAAGTCCGAGGCCAATTGATTTGATTATGCAAATATGACAAGGTTTACCTAATGAGTATCTCACATTTAAAACTTCTACCAATAATCAATTCTATGGATGAGATACATGGCATATTGCTCATGCATGAAGCACATCTTACGGACATTGGAGAGAATAGTTAAACTCAGTTGGACCAGCTGCTAACCTCTCCACCAAACAACTCTGAGGATCTGAGTTTCGTTGTAGAGGCTATCACAATTAGTTTCATGGGGGAGGTTGTTGCAATAATTCACCACCAAATTCAGGCATGTGTCGGAGGCAAAAATCACAATGCACGTATGGTGTGTCAGTTGTGCGAGAAAGTTGGTCATAATGCTTGAAAATGTTACAATTTGTCCAAGCGTGCACAAATATCAAACAGTCTTGTTGCAGCCCGAGCATTTTATGCATCAACTCAAAATGACAACCAACCTCATATTGGTGATGTCGAGTGGTACCTAGACGCCGAGGCCACTAATGAAGACTATGTGAGTCATTCCCCTATTATATGCTACTATAACTCGCCTTGACATAGCCTTTGTTGTGAATCGAGTGTGTCAATACATGCATGTTATCTTAAAGGTACTCTAGATCATGTAATCCTCATAAGGCCATCCAACTTGTGTTATTTATCTGCATGTATTGATGATGACTGGGTTGATTGCTCAAATGGCAGAAAATTGACAAGGGGCTATGTAATTTATTATGGTCCAAACCTAATGTTTTGGAGTTCAAGAAAGCAATGGTCAATGGAGCAGCTGAAATCATGTGGCTTAGCTCTCTTCTACAAGAAATGGGTATTGGTGTTCAGCATATTCTTTTTATCTTATGTAACAGTGTTGGCACTTCATATTTGGCAATTCATCCTATGTACCACAGTGGTAGCAAGCATATAGAGATCAATATTCATTTTGTGAGAGGTAAGATTGCAAAGAAATAGTTTCAGATCAGCTATATCTCTTCAAAGGATCATATAACATATGTTCTCACCAAGTTGTCGACAACTCAGAGGTTCAATATGTTGTGTGCCAAGCTTAATGTGGTCCCTAACCCATTGAACTTGAGGGGGGCTGTTAGAGAACCAATTCAGCCTGGATCGGATCTTACTATCCAACCTAAAAAGGTCATCCATCTCAAGAGAATGAAACTTATACAAAAAATGAAGCTACCTTATTGAGGACTCCTAATGAGATTGTGCTACCTAATATTATGGGAGAGAAGCATAAAATCAAGGAAGAGAAGGTTCAAGTTTATCATGTATTCAATAAAAAAAGCCATCCTAATTCATGGGTGAACAATAGAAACTTGATAATTGATGAGAAACTTGCTAATTGTATGCAAGCTAAGATTGTAAACTCTAAGTCTTATAAAAGGCGTGACTTAAATAAATAAAAAAACAATCATATTGTATGACAAAAATGATGCATTTTAAAAACTATCCCATAATTTACAAAAAAATTTAAATGGACAATTTTGCAAGTTTTTTATTTTATGACATTTTTACCCTTTTTATATGCGAACCTCACGAATTTCACAACCCTCATTCAAATTTTCTCAAAAATTTACAAAACAACCTTTGTTCTCTAATATATATCTCAGTCGTTCGATATTGAAAACTCACATTTTTATAGCTATTGGAAAGCTAAGACACAGATCTCGAACTTTTCTATTTTGAGTCAGAACTGAAAACCCCTCTAGGGTTCTCGTCTATGAGATCCAAAACTAGAACATAAAATTATTCTGTAAATTGTTACAATTGAACAACCTGTGTTCCAAAAGACATTTCTTTCCAACCATTCATCAAATCGATATGATCTTGGTGGCGTTTCTGTTTCCCTAAATTCTTGGCATAGGTAGTCGAAAAATAGGATATAAGCACCAGGACAAGTGCAATTGTGCCTGTTCATCTCCTATTTTAGGAACATTTTCGGGGTTGTATCTCAACACTCATTCATCATTTTCTAGTGAATAAAATATCATTGGAAAGATATTTTCATCAAGAATCTTTGTTCTTTTTTGTGTTTCTTTGGATTCCTTTATTTTGTGGGTAAAAAATTAACAACAATATGAAATACCATCGATGAAATGTCGTCGATGTGTGTTTTGCCAAAAATAATCGTTGAAAATGAAACATCACATTTAATGCAGCAGTAATTTTGCACGTTGAAAAGAAATTTTGCATCATCGCATGCAAAATTTCATGAATTTCACAAACATTTTATGAATTGCACAAACTTTTCTGAAATTTTGCAACCAACAACGTGAAACTCTTGACGAACTTCATAAGTAGTGTCACGATTTTTTGTACTATAGATGTGAAATTCATGAGAAATTTTGCAACCCCTAAATTACAAAATTACCCATAAATTTCGCATGGGGGTTACAAAATTTCTGTGTTTTTGTGAAATTTCTTATTTGCCTTCACCATTCGCATGAGATTCACCAAAACAATCGTTAGAGGGGGGGGGGGGAGGCACGGGGCAAAATTCAAGGTTTGCAAAAATAAGGCATACATACAGATGCCAAAAAGGGGTTGAGAAAGAAAGCATCGTTCTTTCACAAAATGAAGTTGCTTATACTTGGCATTCATTCTATTCCTTTACAAAATCATGATTCTCATACATTGCATTCATTCTATTCTTTTACAAAGCGAAGTCGCTCACACATTTTATTCATTCTATTTTTTCACAAAATGAAATCACTCATATATTGAATTCATTACATTTTTTTTACAAAATGAAGTCGCTCATACATTGCATAAGCAACATTCTTTCACAAGAATGTTGCTTCTCGTTGCCTCTTTGATGGGAGAGAAAACAAAGTATGTGCAGAAGTACCTCCATCTCTTAGGCCTCAAGAATGTTGTATATCACCAAATCTTTGATATAGGAAGAAAACATAGTATATCATCGTTGTTTCTACATTATGTGTTATTCTCCTGATTTTTTCTATCCCACCCATACCATGTGATGGAATGAATGCTGACTGTAAGATTTTTTGACTCTATATCATCATCGTCCAACGTATTTTTTCGACTATCACAATTCTTTAGAGAAGATGCCTTCTGCATCACCATCCTTCACATTCTTTATGATGAGAATACAACTCTCATGAACAACTTGTGAACTTTTGGTTTCTTATCCCACCTATATCATATGATCTCACTGTCGATGCTTTTACTAAAAAAATTCATTGTCGATTAAGTGTCACCGATGCTTTTACCGAAAAAACTCACTGTTGGTGAAGTGTCATCGATCTTCTTACCACCAATATTTTTACCAAAAAAACTCACTGTCGATGAAGTGTCACCCATGCTTTTACTGAAAAAACTCACCATCGATGAAGTGTCATTCATGCTTTTACTAAAAAATTTTATCATCGATGAAGTGTCACCCAGGCTTTCAGGGTTTGTAACTGTCGATGAACTGTCATCAATGAAAGATTTTCACAAAACATGAATGTCGCTGGAATATCATTAGAAGATCGTCTAAAGGATTGGAGACCAAAAGAATCCTAAGGTTGTGAAAATAGTGCATCTGGATGCAAATATGGGGTTGAGAAACGAAGCGTATTTATATAAAATAAAATTTTGCAAGAAAAAAGAATTTTGCAATACCCCTGTGATACTCTTTTATAATTTTACCTATAGACATCTTATACGTATATGTATGTATAATAAAATATTATATTTAAATTTATTGTATACAGGTTATAACAGAATTTATACTCACTAAGTAATTTTGTCTGTATAGTTTCGAATTTGGAACTTATGTTTGCATGCATGTCATGGTTCTGAAAGTGAACCAGTTAGACATGATTTTGTTTCAGAGCTAAATCAGATGGACACACAACTTTTTATAGTACAAAGTATGGGCCTAATAAAGCTATATGGCTGTGTCTTCATTTATGAACATGTATCGATTTATATTTTATAATTTTATGTTACAATGCTAAATTAGACTACATGTTATATTAATATGCTTGTATGATGTTATAATATGCAACATAATGTTATAGTATACAACATGATGGTATATGTTGGTATGTGCTATAAGACATGAAATGCATGTTTGCACTTGTTGATACTTATGAATGAGTTTGTAGTTCAAAGGAACTAGTGTGGTGCCATGAGTGCACAAATACATATATGGCATGTGATAATATTGTGTTACAAGGCATGAAAGACATGCATGCATACAAGATCGTTCATGAATGAGCAATGAGTTGATGATAACACATGGGGTGTTAAAAGTGTACCAAGTTATAAAAAATATATGTACACATAATAATTTTGGGATTGCCTTCATAGGAAAGATGATCGGTGTGTAGAGTGAGTGGAGAAGTCTCTCCCTTTTATAGTTCCATACGGGGTGAGTGGAGAAGTCTCTCCCCTTTTTATAGTTTCATGTGGGGTTTTTTAATCTCACGTGTAAACTCCTCTACTACCTATCTTAATTCAATTTAAAATTGATGTCATGTGTATTAGGTATGATTCTAAAGATCCTAGCTAAATTAGAATTCCTACATTATTAAGAAACTATAAAACATCTAAGCTAACTAGTCTCATTTATGAAATGGGAAACTAATGGCTTAGTTTGACTTTAGAATAAAGTAGAACTTTATTTTGAATATGAATCCTTCCCATATTTGTTTCTAATGTCAAGAGGGCCCACATAGGGGGCATCCCACCTTATGGATCTATTTTTCTTAATTGATTCAAATTATTTCTAAATCCTAATTTAAATTAGATCAAAATAAAAATCTAAATTAATTTTCAAAACCAAATTCAATTAAATCTCAAATTAAAATTCACATTCAATTCAAATCCAAATTAAACTCATATTGTAATTCAAATTCAAATTCAAATTGAAACTTAAATTCATATTGGAATTAAATATCAAATAAAATTCAACTCCGAATTGAAATCAAATCCCAAAATAAAATTCAAATTCAAATAGAAATTCAAAACAAATTCGAGATATAAAATTCATCTTTAATTATTAAATAGTTATAAAAAATTCACAGGTATTATATCCTTCTCCTCTTAAAAAAATTTTGTCTACAAAATTTAGTTACAGTTATATACCAAGTAATTCTGGGTATTTTACTTTCATCTTTCCTCTGGCTCCCATGTATATTCTTCATTTTTGTGGTGTTATCATTGCACTTTCACCAAGGAAATCATCTTCTTTCACAACACTTGTTCTCATCGGTCAAGAATTTCTACCGGTCGCTCCATGACTGTAAGATCTTTTTGTACCTCCAGATCCTCGTATTGAACCACATGTGCATGTGTCAAGTCATAGACATACTTTTTTTTTCATAGATACATGAAACACATTGTAGGCACTCAAATACTGAGGAGGAAGTGCCACCCTAAACCCTGCTCCTTTGATTTTCTCGAGGATCTTAAAATGGCATACGTATCTTGGGATAAGTTTGCCTTTCTTTCTGAAATATAACAAACTCTTTGTCGATGAAAGCTTGATAAATAGATGATCTATAATAAAGACAAGTTTTCACCATCTCTGATCGACATAACTCTTCTAACGACTCTAAGATGTCAAAAGCCTTTTGCGGATTAACTGTTCCTTATCAGTGTAGTGTTGGAGCATAATTGGTAATTCTATAGTCCTATCATCAACATCACTCCAACAAATTGGGGACCTACAGGGTCGCCTGTACAAAGCTTCATATGGTGTCATACCAATGTTTATATGATAACTGTTATACGTGAATTCACTAATTTCATATGCTTACTCCAGTCACCTGCCTAATCCAGAGCACATGTATGCAACATATCTTTCAATGTTTGAATTGTCCTTTCTTACTGTCCATCTATCTGAGGATGAAAGGATGTGCTAAACTTGAGTTTTGTTCATAAAAGTTTTTGAAGCTGCCCCCAAAACCTCGAAGTAAATTGTGGGTCTCTATTAGAAATGATAGACAACAGAACACCATGAAATCTAACAATCTCATCCATATACACATCTATAAGACTTTCCAATGTTTAGTTTGCCCTAATTGACAAAAAATGCATCGACTTCGTAAAGCAGTTGACAATAACCTAAATAACGTCATACTAATGTCTACTCCTAGGGAGACTTACCATAAAATTCATGGTGATATCTTTTCACTTCCAATGGTGTATCTCTATAGTTTGCATCGTCCCTCCGGGTCTCTAATGCTCAATCTTGACTTGTTGACATACCAAGCATCTAGAATGTATTATGCAATCTCACATTTCACCCTGTTTCACCATAAATTTTGTTGTAAATCTTAAACATCTTGGTGTTGCCAAGGTGAACCATGTACTTGGATCTATGTGCTTCATCCATCAAATCCTTTTACAACTTTGGATCCTCAGGTACCCATAACCTCTATCCAAACCATATACTACCATCCTAAGTATAGAATTGACTCATCCTGCTGACAAGCTATTATCATTTTGGAAATTTTGGGTTCATTCTTTTGCTTTGCTATAATCTGCTCCATAATGTCACTTTTAATAGCCATACTAGCTATTCTGATTCTGCCTTGCTTATATTCAAATGATCTCCATTTGATGAAATCTTTCAAAAAAATTTATTGATTAATAATGACACGTGTCAAATTGCTTGCGTTTCTACTTAAAACATTAACGACGATATTCGCCTTTCTAGGGTGGTAAGAGATGGAAAAATCATAATCTTTAAGAAATTCTATTAAGTTTCTTTTGGAAGAATATTTGAGGCTCTTATGATAAAAAAAAACCTCAAACTGCTTTTTGTACTACCTTAAGAGCGAATATCACTGTTGCCAAATCATGATCATGCATGAGGTAATTACGCTCATGTACTTTTAACTGACGAGATGCATATGCAATCACTTTCTCATGATGTATCAAAACACATCCCATACCTATACCTGAAGCATCATTGTACACTACAAAACCTTAATGTTCTAATGAAAGAGTAAGCACTAGGGTTGTGGTAAGCCTTCTTTTCAATTCTTGAAAGCTCGCTTCGCATTGCTGAGTCCACACAAACTTAACACCTTTGTGAAGTAACTTAGTCATCGATGTCAAAATCTTTAAGAAAGCCTGGACAAATCTCCTATAATATCTAGTGAGTCCTAAGAAGTTGTGAATGTCTGAAACATTTTTTAGTTGGTTCATGTCATAACTGCCTCTACTTTTGTTGGGTCTACTACCACACCATCCTTGGAAATCATATGACCCAAAAATATGACTTGATCTAACTAAAACTTGCACTTAGAAAACTTGGCATATAACTTATGCTCTCTAAGAGTCTTCTAAACAATCCGAAGATGGGTTCGATAATCATCCTCACTCTTTAAATAAACCAGAATATCATCTATAAAAATGATCACAAAAAGAGCAAAAATATTTTGTTCATCAAATTCATAAAGGTTGTTGGTGCATTGGTCAAACCAAAAGGCAACACTAAAAACTCATAGTGACCATAATGAGTTTAAAAATCTGTCTTCTGAACACCAGACTCCTTAATTCTTAGTTGATGGCAATCCGATCTGAGATCTATCTTAGAGAAGATTTTAGCATCTAGAAGTTGATTGAATAGATCATTAATCCGTGGAAGATGATATTTATTCTTGATCGTTGCTTGGTTCAACATCCAATAGTCAATGCATATGTGCATTAACACATCCTTCTTCTTAATGAATAAGGCAGAAAGACCCCATGGTGACACACTTGAATAAACCCTTTATCTATTAATTCTTAAAGCTACTTCTTCAACTCTTCTAATTTTGTCGGTGCCATTATGGAGCTTTAGAAATCAAAGTCATCCTTGATACTAATTTTATAGTAAAGTCAATCTCTCACACAAGGGGTAATCTAGGTAGCTCCTTGAAAAATATATCAAAGAACTCTGTTACTACAACCAGGTCTTCCAAAGGGGGTTATGTTGGGATATTCTAAGGAAACACTAACAAAAAAGACCTCACATTCCTTCTTAACACTGAGCCTTCAGAGCTGAAATCATCTTCTCATTGTTCACTGTTTTACTAGCCCTATACTCCAAAATAGGTTGATCGGAGAAAATGAAACGTATCCGACTCATGGTAGTGCACACATGTGTAGTGCTCGTATAGCAAATCAATGCCCAAAATTATATCATACCCAATCATGTCAAGAACAATCAGGTTATCCAAAAGATTCTGACCCATAATCACGACTTCTACTTTAGACAATTAGTTACGAGCGATGGTGCCATTACTCAAAGGTGTAACAATCTCAAGTACATATCCTAAGGTAATAGACGATAAATCTATTATGCTGGCAAACTGAGAAGACACAAAAGAATGAAAGCTCCTGTGTCAAACAATACTCTAGCATCATGGCATGCGATAGTAATAGTACCTTTGATAACATCTGCATCTTGCTGCAACTCAGTTGTTGTCGTAGCGTAAATGCGTCCCATGGTCCTCTTCTGACCTTGACCTCTAGGTTCTCTAACTTGCCCATTTTGTATTGTTCTTTTGAGAAATTTTCTAATAAAATATACTATCTCACCGTAGTGCAGACACGCTTCGGTGTCCCTGTAGCACTCGCCCTTCGAATGTTGCCTCCTGCACCTGAGGCAAACATCGGTCTATGGTTGTTGTGGTGTGTCTTCACCTTGCTAGACTCATGGCTTCTTCGCCAGTGGTGCTCAGTTCTTGCCTCCAAAGGACTTGGGAGGGTTATTTCCACTGCCTTCCATCTTCTGGGACCTCTTGGACTGGATCTTCTTATAAGACACCCAATCCTCCTACAACATGGTAGTCATCTCAATGGCTTGGTTCAAATTCTGAGGCTTGTCCATAAGAACTCCAGTCCTCAATCTGTCTCAAAGACCATGGGTATATTTTTTAGCACAAGTCTTATCCATGGTATATATATTCGAGTAACATTTCTTTAGATGCCTGAACTTCGTCGTATATTTCGCTACATTCAAAATACCCTGCTTGAGATCAGGGAATTCCTGCATCTTGAGATCTCGAGCATGATGGGGAAAGTAAGTCTCCAAGAACACATTTCTGAACTGCTCTCACATCAAAGCTTGTCATTGTGTCGACGAGTAGTGGACATCTCAAGTGGTCTCCCACAAACCCTTTGGTCCTCTAGGACCTCCAATACCTAGAAAATATCTTTAATTTCTCGAATTTGTTCCTCAACGACATCAGGATCTTCCTTCCCAATACGTAGGTATGGCAGTTCAAGTTTCAAGCTGAGAGAGGGTCAAAGTGAAAGTAGGCTTAGGTAGGCTATTTCTCTAAGGCTAACATTCAAACAGAGGATTTCTAAATGTTCTGGACTCTAGGGTCAGTTCTTATTTATAGAAATCTTGGTTGAGATATAGATCATGAGTTTTCTAGATTTTAATCCAACCCAAATAGATCTGTGCTTATCCTCATGGGGATAAGAGTCATCCAGAAAGAGTCTACATAAAATGCACCAGAGGAGTTTGAATACACATCCTCTGTGAGGTTTATCCATCCGCCAAATGGGACACACGTCAAATGAGATTGGACGAGGCAAGACTGCATATTGAGTTTGTTGTTCGGTGTGGGATTAAAAATTAGGTTTGTCGTCCCATATGAAATAGAGCTTTTTGGTTCCTTGTTGGAGGTATTCTTTTCCTAAATTCTCTAGGTTTGTCATCCTTGGAGATTTTGTGAAAATTTTGAGTGTCTATAAGTACTTTAAAAGGGTGTTTGTTTTAGCATCAAGAGGTTTGCTTTAAAGGGATATTTGTTTTTGCCTCAAGGGGTTTGATGCATTGGAGGGGGCCTTGGCCTCTAGATGGGTGGTCAGGTTCCATTCTCATGAGTGTCAAACCCCTTGCATTAATGAGGACAAGGGAAACCTGGCTCATCCAAAGCCAGGCCGCACTAGCGCCCGGAGTGTCAATGAGTTTACACCGTCGAGAAGGGGATGTTAAACAGGCTGAGCCAGTACGACTAGGTCTCTGATTTTGAGTTTGGTTTTCCCGTCCATCGTGGACGAAAAAAAAAAAGGGCAGTTGTTTCAGCTCAAACCAAGAAAGCTAGCTCATTTTCATATTGTAGATAAATCTAACGTCCTCTATGTTGTATAAACAGATTATACGTTATATTCAAAATCTCCACTGCACATCTCATCATGATAATGAGTGTAAATGCTCAAGAAGATCAAATGGTGGGTGGTTTTCTAAATGGATGAATTCAATCATTGCACTGCGTAGAATGATCGAAAGAGATGCGACGAGAAGATAACTAATTATGTATCTCATATGAGCCACAGCGCAGGCCCCAAAAGCCATGCTGGGTCAGGTCTAGTCCAGTAGTCTGTGACTAATCCGCACCCAGATAGGCCACCACCGGATGGAACTGCGTGCATCGGGTTCGATCTTAGGTTGAGCTTCCTCGCCCTTCATTTATAAAGGGGGCCTTCTTCTGGGTTGCTGGCGCGGACAAATTACAAATGTTAAACAACGCTGGTTGGGAAAAGGTCACGTCTGACAGTCTGAGACCACCATTCTGGCAAAAAAGCTAGTAAAATCAACAAGTTACAAAAGGGTGTGTCGAGAGAAGAACAAAAAATACAATCCGTCGCCTGAGAGATTCGAACTCTCGCGGGGAAACCCCATGTACTTAGCAGGCACACGCCTTAACCACTCGGCCAAAGCGACTTTGGTTGTGGAATCTATAACTGAGAATTATACTTATTCAAATAAACAAAGGAGAATTATACCTACGTGGACGAATGCTCAAGTGGAAGCATTCGGGAAAAGTCCTCTTTTCTGGATGCGATATTTGTATTATCCAGAAAGACCTAGAACTGATTCTGATGTGAAACATGAAACTCGACGGGAAAGTTCCATTAATTTTCTGTAATCGAAACAACTTCAGATATGAACCAGCTGTACATGCGGACCAAATTATGCCCAACCCCGCTACGGATACACATTATATTTGCCCGACTTGGCTCGACACCAATCCGGACCCACCTGGACGGGTCCAATACGTGCCCGACTCATTCCAGCCCAAGCTGGATCAGTTCAGAAGGAAAACCTCAAACCGAATCCGACCCGGCGCAACCCGCTTGGCCTTTTCAGTTCGCACCACGCCAAGTAGCCGTACCAGCGACGGAACTGGCGATACCGTAAAGAAGGAGGGATCGACAAGAGGCAGTTTCGTAGTTTCGAAGCGAAGAGCAGGTCGAAGCTTCGAAGACCGCCGGTCGCTATCAGGTTCACCCCGCCAGCAGCAGGCTGGTGAGAGGGTCGGTCACTTCTTTCAATCTCATCCCCCTGGCCCTGGCCCCACCCATCCCCTTCAGAGATTCCAAAGTGATGGGCGCGGTCATGGGAGCAATCTCGTAATTTCAACTCAAAGCCGTGCACCTTCCTGTAATTTACTCCTTCGGTGGTGGCGGTGTCGTCGTCGTCGTCGTCGTCGTCGTCTTCCCCGCAAGCGCGAAAGAGAGAGAGAGAGAGAGAGAGAGAGAGAGAGATGTCGTCGTCGTCGGGTAGTCGGTTGCGGCAGACGTTTTGGTGCCACCCGTGCGACATGAGCGTGACGCTCCTCGAAGGGCAGCCCCTCCGCTGCCCCAATTGCCTCGGCGACTGCGTCGAGTCCATGGAGACCCCCGACTCCCTGGACCACCTCTTCGCCGGCCCGCACTCCCCCACCGACGCCTACGTCCGCCGCCGGCGTCTCGGCTCCGATATCCCCCGCCTCGTCCCATTCCTCCATTCCGGCGGCCTCGACTTCTTGTTCGACGGCGACGACGACCGATTCCCCCACGGCGAGGAGCCGGAGCTCCGACATACCGGCCTGGGAGACTACCTCCTCAGCGACCGCCTCGAACGCCTGATGCAGCAGCTCGCCGAGGCTGATTCCGGCCACTGCGGCTCCTTCCGGGCGTCGAAGGCATCGGTGGACGCGATCCCTACTATCAAGATCACCGAGGCCATCCTTGCCGAGGATTCCATCAATTGCGCCGTCTGCAAGGACGAGTTCGAGGCCGACGTCGACGCGAAGCAGCTGCCCTGCCGGCACATCTACCACCGCGACTGCATTCTGCCGTGGCTCGCGATGCACAATTCCTGCCCGGTCTGCAGGTACCAACTCCCCCTGGATCCGCCGGGATCTGAGCTCTCCGGCCGGAACTCTGCCGATCGCCGGGGCCTCGGCGGCGATGACGTCTTGTTCGACGAGGATTATGAGGATTTCCTCGTTATGGCGAGTAGGCTGAGGCGCGTCGCCAGGAGGCACAACCTGGC
Source organism: Nuphar pumila (assembly GCF_984573655.1). NCBI lineage: Eukaryota > Viridiplantae > Streptophyta > Magnoliopsida > Nymphaeales > Nymphaeaceae > Nuphar > Nuphar pumila. Next base: position 68,210,152 of record NC_143265.1, read on the forward strand.
GCTATCCGCGACTAGGGAGATCGGCGCCAGTACTTCTCCGACGCAGGTAGGGATGACGAGCTCCGGGCCTGCGAACAGCGGGGAGACTGTGTCCAGTGGCAACGATGACGGAGACTCGCTCATCTCTGAAGTTAGGGCCGGCTGAGAGGATTGCCTCGAGCTCCTTAAAAAAATTGTCGTACTTTAGGTATGAATCGTTTCTATCGCTCGTTTCATAGTCTTAAGATGCATCTTTTTCCCTTCAATTTTTTCTTGAAGCTTCACACCATCGATCTTCCTAGGTTTTAGTTGGAAACATTAGGGATTCTCTGAAATTACACCATCAAAATCGTCTTTTTACTTCATGCCTCTGATCTACTCGAATATGTGCTGAATAATCTTTTGCATAAAATTTAGGTTAAACAAAGGAATTAGATCACTGGATCTTTGACAACAGTAAAATTGAAAGAGAAGAAAAAACACAGTAAGACAATAGTAAAATTGAAAGAGAAAAGAAAAAACACAGTAAGACAATAGTAAAATTGAAAAAGCAAAGAAAAAATCGTAGTAAGTGTATAATGCATAAAACAGCACATTGCTATTATCTGACAGTAGATCTACAGAGTCGGAGAGGTGTGCTAAAACCCTGATTCCATCTTTTTGGCTGCTGCTTTTTTGTTGTTTTTGTGAACTGTAGTAAATCTACTCCTTTTGGCGCTTCGTTTCTCTTGACCTTCTGTTATGACATGGAAACATGATAGTGTGTTGCATCTTTGGTCTGTTGATGCCTTGAGGCACCTGATGTCGCTGATTAATGAACATTTTGTAGAGGTTGATATTAAACAAAGTGGCCAACTCTTGGATGCTGACTTGTTATGATAATAGGGATCATGTTATAGTTGTCATCATCAGTTCTGTTGAAGAACAGAATAAGGCATTTAGTGCTGCAGTAGCATTAATTGTACTCTTTTCACATGATATGGTGAAAAATGATTATGCATGCATGCGTGCAAGTTTTCATCTTATGATCACAATGCCCTATTTCTTGGTGAACCACGGGGACATGCGTGTGCAAGTTTTCTTCTTTTGATGACAGTGCCCATTTTCTTGGTGAACCAACAACCATTAATTATTCAAATAATGAGAAAGAGGATCGTGTTTGATAAAATTAGAAACTCAAGCAATTCATTTATGATAATGTAACACAACAATTGCAAACCTTCATCTTTTCATTTGTTTTGAGAAATGATCTCACTTCCCTAGTTGTCGCGTAATATCTCGTAATTTTCCATAATTTTAAGCTAAAAAATATATTTTTAAATTAAATATTTATATTTAATATGACTAGGGGTGGCAATCGGGTCGGGTTGGCGGGTCAGCATACCTCAACCTGAACCCGACCCGTTTAATAAATGGGTCGGCTGTGGCAAACACGAACCCGACCCGCCAACCCGTTTATTTCGTTTAATAAACGGGTTGGGTCGGGTAAACGGGTTGGCGGGTTAGTGGTCGGGTTGGCGGGCGGGTAGGGGTCGGGTAAACGGGTTGGCGGGCGGGTAGGGGTCAGGTAAACGGGTTGGCAGGCGGGTCGGGTTCGGGTAAACGGGTTGACCCGCCCGCCTAACCCGTTTATTAAACGGGTCAGCTGGGTTGGCAGGTTGGCATACCCCTAACATGAACCCGACCCGTTTAATAAACGGGTTAGGTGGGTCGACCCGTTTATTAAACGGGTTAGTTTAAGCCAAACCCGAACCCGCCTAAGAGGCGGGTTGGCGGGGCGTGTCAGGTTTTGCCACCCCTAAATATGACAAAATTGTGGAAAGTATTTAAATATGAGTTGACGTCAACCTGGGTTTGGACATTGTCCAACGCCCACTGACGAGATCTAAATATGTTAAGAAAAATATGTGAATTTATTTGTTTTTAACCTTTAAATTTGAGTGAAATTCGGGTTAAATTCAGATGAAATCCGGGAATGAAATTGATCTAAGACCATAGCTAGATCCGTTTCATAACGTAGATCTTGTAGGAGATATGTTTTATCAAAATCAGATTTGGTTCAAAAAATGCATTTTTATAAATTGACCGGCCTATATTTTTGAATCTTTTTCGGTTTGGATCAGAGTCGACCCGCTCCGTTGGACCAATGTTAATATGGATCTGGAGCAAGTCTAGGGTCCATATTGACTAGGACCCGGTCTAGGTTGAGATCCAATTAGAATTGGATATAGATTTGGATTATGGGTCCAGCTCGAATCCATAATCCATCCATGCCATTTTAAAACTAAAATAAATTTAAAACTTTAAAAATAAAAACATGAATTTAAAGAGAAGGATGAGATAGAGTTCTATCTGGGGTAGAACTCTAGCCCACTTGGCTTTCTAGAAGCTCCCCCCCCTTAATGTGGAATATTCCACAAGATAAGCCAAAAAAAAATCTAATAAAATCTAAAAGATGATTTGAGATTGATGGGTAGAACTCTACCCCATGCATTTGGAAGGGGGCGTCACCCCCCTCTAGAGACTTCTTATTTTATAAATAGGTAAGAGAGTCTCTCTCTCTCTAGAAACCGTCTTCTAGAGAGAGAGAGAAGAAAAGAGAGGAAAAAGAGAAGAGAGAAGAAGAAGCATTCTCAACACTTTCCTCCTTCCTCTAAGTTTTTCGTGAGAATAAGAATCAAGGCAATTGTTTAAAAATAATAATAATTTCCGCATTTTTTTTTTAGGGTTAGTTGTGGTCGTTACATTTCGTCTGGAGCTCTGGTTCATCTGTAGTTCTGTATGCCTCAGCTAAGGTGTGGTCAAGTTAGGGGTATATTTCATATGGGTTTTGGCTAAATCATTGCACCTTTAACCAAGAAACAAATTACATCTATTCCTTTTTTTTGTCACCTTTAGATTCTCTGGCTGATCTTTGCGCTTGGGGCAATGACGCAGCTAGTGAGGTAAAACCGAGGTGCGTCAATTGCTGGTTGAAAACTATTTCCAAACCCCCTCCGAGGCCTGGGTTTGGCCCAAGCTTTGGAGAATTTCTGGAAGGGTTCCCTTAACAGGGTAAAGCCCTACAAGCCTTTGGTCACTCGTCGATATGTCCGAGTGGTTAAGGAGACAGACTTGAAATCTGTTGGGCTACGCTCGCGCAGGTTCGAACCCTGTTGTCGACGTTTTCTTTTAACTCCGCCTGTGTAGTTATACACTGCCGGTCCCAAGCCCGGATAAAGGAGGAGGGTTGCGGTAGGCCTGTGACAGCCAGCATAAAAACTTTGTCATATCCTATGAAAATGAACCAATATGAGAATTTCGTTGGGGCGTTCCCTACTGAGCGACGCGCTGTACTCTCTAGGCCCGGAGGCAGTGATAAATGTGCAAGGGTTGCTAGGTCGTCGCCCAGAAGCGACGCGTCACACCGGCGCCCGGGTGTGGTGTCAAATAGGCAAGGGTTCCCTCACTTTGTTGGACGGGTGGGGGTAAAGAAGTTAGTCCAAGACCATAAAATTAGGTTAGCCACTTGGAACATAGGGTCTTTAACTGGTAAGTTGGTAGAGTTAGTAGATGTTATGTGTAGGAGAAAGATTGATATTTTATGTCTTCAAGAGACCAAATGGGTAGGTGAGAAAGCTAAAGTGATAGAACCTTGGGGATATAAGATTTGGTATACAGGAATAAATAGGAATAGGAATGGAGTAGGGATTGTTATGAGTCGTCAGTTTATAGATAATGTAGTTGAGGTCCGTAGGAAGGGTGATAGAATTTTACTTATTTAATTAGTATTAGGTACGGATATTATTAATATTATTAGTGTTTATGCACCTCAAGTAGGTTTAGATGATTCCATTAAGCATCAATTTTGGGAAGATTTAGATGGAGTAGTACAAGAGACATCTTATGGAGAAAAGCTTTTCATCGGCGGTGACCTTAATGGACATGTAGGCATTAGTAGGGATGAATTTGAGAATATCCATGAAGGCTATGGTATAGGAGAAAGAAATGAAAGTGGAGAAAGGATTTTAGATTTTTGTTTGTCCTATGATATGATCTTAGCAAACACTTGGTTTAGGAAGAGGGAGTCTCACCTAGTAACATTTAAAAGTGGGGTTAATACGAGTCAAATAGATTTTTTCCTACTTAGAAAGAGAGATAGGGGTTGTTGCATCGATTGTAAGGTTATACCAGGAGAAAGTGTAGCTACACAACATAGAGTCTTAATTTTAGATCTTAGAATTAGACAATGCCGCAAAAGGGATAGACATAGGATAGATCCTAGAATTAAGTGGTGGGCACTGAAAGGAGCTAAACAAGGAATGTTTGTAGAGCAGGTAGTTAAGGAAGTTGATTGGTGTCTCGAGGAGGATTCAGAATCAATGTGGAATAAGATAGCGGGTGGTATGAGAAAAGTAGCTAAGGAGGTATTGGGTGAGTCTAAAGGCGGTGCACCACTAGGTAAGGATACATCATGGTGGAACGAGGATGTCAAATTAGCTATTAAGGTTAAAAGAGAGTGTTATAGAAATCTAAGTAAGAGTCGTGATAATGAGAATTTGGAGAAGTATATGATAGCAAAGAAGGAAGCTAAAAAAGTTGTTCGAAACGCGAGGGCTAAGGTATATAAGGAGGTTTATGACAAGTTGGATACCAAAGAAGGCGAGAAGGATATTTATAGGCTTGCAAAGATGAGAGATAGGAAATCGAAGGATTTGGGTATGGTTAGATGTATCAAAGATGAAACGCAAAGGGTTTTAGTCAAAGATGAGGAGATTAAGGAGAGATGGAAAGATTATTTTGATAAGCTATTTAATGATAGTCATGCTCAAGATCTTGGAGACTTCTCCATTCCTTTTCATGAGATAAATCGTGACTTCATGCGCAAGATTCAAAAGAAAGAAATTGCAGAGGCTTTGAAGAAAATGAAATCAAGAAGGGCAGTTGGCCCAGATGGTATACCTATCGAGGCTTGGCAATGCTTGGGAGAGAAAGGTTTAGAATGGTTGACAAATCTTTTTAACTTGATTTGGCGAACAAATAAGATGCCTAATGAGTGGAGGAAGAGTACTTTGGTGCCTTTATATAAGAATAAGGGTGATATACAAGATTGCACAAACTATCGTGGTATAAAACTCATGAGTCATACTATGAAACTTTGGGAGAGGGTGATTGAGTATAGGTTGAGGAAGGTTGTCATGATATCGGAGAATCAATTTGGTTTTATGCCTGGAAGATCAACTATGGAAGCTATACATCTTCTTAGACAACTTATTGAAAGATATAGAGAGATGAACAAAGATTTGCATATGGTTTTTATTGATTTAGAGAAGGCATACGATAGAGTACCTAGGGACGTTCTCTGGTGGACAATGATGAAGAAAGGTGTTTCTCTCAAGTACATTAGTATAATTAAAGATATGTATGAAGGAGTAATAACCAATGTCCGCACTTGTGGAGGGGTGACAACCAATTTTCCGATAACGGTTGGGTTACATCAAGGATCTGCTTTAAGCCCTTTCCTATTTGCGATAGTGATGGATGAACTTACGAGATCAATTCAAGAAAATGTACCGTGGTGTATGTTGTTTGCTGATGATATTGTTTTGATTGATGAGTCTAGAGCTGGGGTTAATGCTAAGTTAGAATTATGGAGACAGACATTGGAAGCTAGAGGTTTTAAGTTGAGTAAGAGTAAGACTGAATATATGGAATGTCGGTTTAGTAAGCAACGAAGTAGTGATGGGAGTGTAGTGAAGCTTGGTGAGCAAGATATACCGGTGAATGATTATTTCAAATATTTGGGATCCATCATTCAAAAGTATGGAGAAATTGATGGAGATGTAAATCATAGGATAAAGGTTGGGTGGATGAAATGGAAAAGTGCTACTGGAGTGCTGTGCGATCGTAGAATGCCATTGCGGTTGAAGGAAAAGTTTTATAGGACGACTATTAGACCCGCTTTACTATATGGTACGGAATGTTGGGCTGCCAAGAGACATCATATTCAAAAAATGAGTGTAGCTGAGATGCGGATGCTTAGATGGATGTGTGGAAATACAATAAAAGATAAGATTCGGAACGAAGAGATACGTAAGAAGGTAGGTGTTGCACCCATTGAAAATAAGATGCGAGAGAATCGTTTACGGTGGTTTGGACATATTCGGCGAAGGCCTAATGATGCTCCAGTTAGAAGGTTGGAGAAATGGGAAAATATATTAGTTAAAAGAGGTCGGGGTAGGCCTAGGAAGACTTGGATGGAGATGATAGGAAAGGATATGAATGCTTTGAACCTCACCGAGGACATGGCGTTGGATAGAAATGATTGGAGGAAAAGGATTCATGTGGAAGACCCAAAATGAATTTCTTTTTGGTTCATATCGCTGACCCCAATTGTTTTGGGATGAAGGCGTAGTTGTTGTTGTTGTTGTTTTGTTGTTGTTTAGATTCTCTGGCTATCGAAGTTGATTCTTAAATTTCATGGTGATGTAACCTCATTTTGTGTTATCGATTTTATAGATCTGTGTTTCCAATGTGTTTAAGTTTAGAGGAGAATCATCTTGCCATTGCAAAGTTCATGTTTTAAGGGAGATGAAATGATCAACAGTCGTGGTTGACGAAAATTAAAACCCTTACATTTCAAATTGACTTTTGCTAGGGACTTGCTCTCTTTTTTTTCTTAACTAATGCATTTGATACTTCTACTGATTCTTGTTCTTTTCCATATGGCTGTAAAGGACATGTTAATTTTTTTTAGACCAATTTTTTGAATGGTTCAGAACTTCAAACAAAACTGACAATCTTATTGGAACTCCAGTGAGACTTGTGGTATTATGGAGTGAGTTACTAGGAAGGATGGAGAAAGATTTGGCTGTCATACTTTTCCAACTGCGTAAACTGCAAATTGCATGATATTATGATATTTCCAACTGCGTAAACTTGGCTTTTCATGGTGTGCCTGTGTGATTGTGTGTTTTCTCTTGGGTTCCACGATTTTACATGGTATCAGAGCCTGTTGTCTCCACGAGTTGGTGTGTGTTAGCTATGTCTCTCCCCTAGTTGGCGGTGATGGCGTCAAGCTCGCCCTTCCTGATTACCAATCCAGCCATTCAATGGAACGTATTTTCCTTGTTGGTGTCCATCAAATTGGATCAAAACAACTACCTGTTATGGCTCTCTCAAATAGACTCTGTTATGTACAATCAAGATCTCATCGATTATGTAGATGGATCACACCCAACGCTATGTCAATATGTTATAGAAGGTGAGCGAGTTGAATTAAAGCCATTGTCACTAAAGCTGTTCTGGGCCGATTATTTGTATTCCCTTTGCTCGGGACACATGGATTGCATTAAAACAAACATATGCGTCTCACTCAAGCCTCAAAATACTCCAGTTAAAATGTGACCTTCAAAACGTTAAGAAAGAGGACAAGAGAATGCTAGAATACCTGAATCATGTTAAGTTCCTTGCGGACTCCCTTTGTGCTATTGAAGAACCAGTTTTGATGGAAATCTAGTTCAGTGGACTCTAAATGGCTTAACCCGAGAGTACGAGAGTTTCATCACTACTGTTACCACCTCTACTCTTAACAAGCTCCCGAGTTTTAGTGAAATTTTTGATCTCTTACTAAATCAAGAAAAGTGACTCCCTAAACCTCCTCAACAAGAAACTTTATGTTTTCAAGATGTGACATTCTTAGAAGAGAAATGATTTTGAAGGAGGAAATAGACTATATGGTTTTGTATGATCTCTCCCCAAGGGAAGATATAGATGCTAATGATGATTCTTTGAATCATTATGAAGTTATAAATGATATAAATCATGAATATTCTAATATTGGAACATCAAGTAATGATGACATCATTGATAATTCTTCTAAAAATATTCAAGTTTATACCAGGCAAGCATGAGCAAAATAATCCTATTAGTGCCTTAGAAAAATTTTCTTAATATAATGAATCTATAGAAGAAACTCCTCTTAGAAGATCCAGTAGAGAATCTATTCTACTAAATAGGTTTGTTTCTTATGAGACATTATCTCTTAATTATTTGACTTGCTTAATAACTTTACATTCACATCATGGGCCTTCACATTATAATGAAGCTAAAAATGTTCCTCATTGAATTGAAGTCATGAACATAGAATTAGATGCTCTTAGGAAGACAAAAACTTGGGAGGTAGTTAAACTACCTCTAAACAAGAAACCTATTGGATGCCGATGAGTTTTTAAAGTTAAAACCAAGTGTGATGGAACTTTAGAAAGATATAAAGCAATGTTAGTAGCTAAAGGATACTCACAAGAATATGGAATTGACTATGAGGAGACCTTTGCACCCGTAGCTAGAATGACTAATGTTAGGACTCTAATAGTCGTTGCGTCAACAAAAAAATGACCTATATACCAATTAGATGTTAAAAATGTTTTTCAACTAAATGAAAAAGTCTATATGGATCCTCCGTCGGGATTTGACATTGAAAAAGAAAAATCTCTTAAACTTTTAAAAGCCTTGTACAGTCTTAAGTAGACTTCTAAGGCATGGTATGATAGGTTTAGTAATGTTGTGACTAATTTGGGTTTTCGTTCATGATATACTAACACTGTTCTTTTTGTGAAAAATACAAGTACTAGCATTGTTATCCTTTTACTTTACGTAGATATGATTATAACGTGGAATGACAAAAGGGGAGTTAGCAATGTTAAAAATGTGTTAAAAGATAATTTAGATGTGTCTGACTTAGGATTCTTAAGATATTTTTTAAGAATTGAAGTTGCATACTCTCTCAGAGGGTATATATTTTCTCAAATGAAACGTGTTGCAGATATATGTGTTAAATCTGACATTTCAGATGATAAGAAGGTGAAAACTCCTGAAGTGGTGAATGCTAAATTAAGACTTGAAGATGTGACTCTTTTTGAAGACCCCACACCTTACAGACAACTAATTTGGTCTCTCACTTATCTGTCAATCACCAGACCAGATATCACTCATGTCGTTTACTTTGCTAGTCAGTTTTAACATGCTCTCACAATTGTATACATGAGTGTTGTATTAAGGATCGTCAGATATACCAAGAATGCCATAACTAACGGGCTCTTTCGATCCTCATCTTCGGCTTTGAATTTACTTGTTTATACTGATGCTGATTGGGGAAGAAATCTCAATGATAAAATCTCAACTACTGATTTTTGTATTTTTTTAGAAGATTCTCTGATTACTTGGAGATGCAAGAAGCAACAAAAGATCTCATTAGCTTTCACTAAAGCGGAATATAGAGATATGACAACTACAACTATAGAACTTGTATAGCTAAGAAATCTTCTTAGGGATATGAGTGTTGACGTCTCCAACCCTTCGAAGATGTGTTGCGATAATAAAAGCGCAATTTACATTGCCAGCAATCATACCTTTTATGAGCGCACCAAGCACATCGAGATGGACTGCCATTATGTTCACGATGAATTCTTGAGAGTAACTATTAAGTTGTCTTTTGTCACTTCAGAATTTCAACTTACGTACTTCTTCACTAAGCCTCTTGTTGCTCCACATTTCCTTTTTCTTCTCAACAAACTTCTGGTGTTTACACCGTAAGTTTGAGGAGGGGTGTTAAGATTGTATATACACATATATAGTATATATATGTTTATTTTCAGTTATATAGGTATATGCCCTATAAGGGCATTTTTGTCATTTCACTCATATAATAAAACTGTTTTATTAAAGTAATCATTTTTCATTTCTTCTTTTTTATTTTTTATTTTTCTTAATTTGTAATTTAGAGAACCCTTAGGGGCTCTATGGTCAAAATGACCATAGAGTCGTTGGGGGCTCCCAACGGTCAGAAATATGACCGTTGGGAGCTCCCAATGACTCCATTGGGAGTTCCCAATGGTCCTCTCCTTCCCCTTTTGTGTATAAATATGGGGGTTGTTCCTCCCTTTGAATTATATGCTTGTAGGAAGCACTTGATCAATAAAAGGCTTACATTTTTTATTTTTGTGCATCTTTTACGTGCCTTATTGATCTTTGTATTGCCCCATAGAGGACTTGTGCATGTGCACTTGTATGATTGTAATCTTGCAAAGCCTTCAAGTGTATAGTGTTTTTGTGCTTCTACATATTTCATTACAACCAGGTCCCAAGATGGCACGTTAAAGCCGAGCTTATTCCTTGCCATGAAGTATCCCATTCATATAGGTCTCCTGACCGAAGTTCTGCAGGAAAAAAGGAACCTCATGTTTTTAGTCAAGTTGTTCAAGACCCAAAATGGAAACACGCCATGAATGATGAAATTAGTACCCTGTACAGAAACCATACTCGGACTCTTGTTCCACCCACTGGTGTCCACAACCTAGTTGGTTGTAAATGGATATACAAAATGATACGTCATGTTGATGAGATTTTAGATATAAAGCTCTGTTAGTTGCCAAGGAGTACAATCAACTGAAAGGTGTGAATTATTTTGAGACTTTTAGTCCTGTCATCAAACCTACATCTATTAGAACTGTTCTTTCTATTGCAGTAAGCAGTGGTTGGCATATTCACCAACTACATGTTATTAATGTCTTCTTGCATGATTTTCTAAAAGAAGTGTAAACATGAGCCAACATCCAGGTTTCAAAGACATGCAATACCCTTACTACATATGCAAACTTAATTGATTCTTATACAGGTTAAAACAGGCTCTACGTGCATGGTTTGAAAGATTGAGGGTGTACTTAGAGAAACTAAATTTTGTGGAGTCCCATGTTGATTCGTCCCTGTTTATCCGTCACAAACATGGTGTAAAGAATATCTTAATATATATTTGGATGACATAATTGTTGCAAGAAGCTCTCTAGTTGTTTAGGATACTTCAGGGGTTATTTTGACAGAAAATATATTACAGGTCTCCTGATTAAGACATGCATGATAGACTGCAAAAATATTGTCACTCCTGCAACCACTAATGTTTCTCTTTCAAGGTTTTCTAGAGAATTATTAGAAAATCCAACTCAGTAGAAAAATATTGTGGGAGCTCTACAGTATGCCACACTTACCTGTCCAGACATAGCCTTTGTCGTAAACAAGGCCTGTCAACACACAAGATAATTGGACATATATCAAACATGTTCTAAGATTTTTCAAAGGAACTCTCAACTATGTATTACATATTAAGCAGTCCAACAGTCTTAGGCTTGCAGGTTTTTTTTTATGCTGACTGGGCAGGTTGCCCAGATGTCCGGAATTCTATTGGTGGATACCTTACTTTTTTAGGACCTAATTTGTTGTCTTGGAGTTTTTCCAAACAGCATACCGTGGCTCGGTCAAGTGCAAAAGCTGAATTCAAGGCCTTGTTGGGCTATCCTCGTAATTAATGTGGCTTAAACAACTCTTGAAGGATTTGGGTCTTAACATATCTAACGGCCAACCCTGTGTTTCATGGAACAAAACACATAGAGATTGACTATCACTTTGTTAGAAAAAAAGGTTGCCTATGGTGATATTGAAGTCCAGTTCGTCCCATCTGAAAATCAGATAGCGGACATTCTTACTAAGGCTCTACCTCGATCAAAAATTTAATATTTTAGAGACAAGCTGAATCTTAAAGAGATTAGCTTGAGGGGTGTGTGAAGGAAGACCCAGATCTAAAACATGTTGAACTGGATCCTCACCAGACTAGTCCACACATTAAGATGGATTCTGGCTCACCGCAGGACTCTTATCTGGATGACTGCACTAATCAAGGATTCCTACTGTACAAGGCAACTGAAGAAAAGAATGACTCCTCATCCAATAAGTTTTGTAAAGAGTCTAATTGTAACAGGGTCTCCTTGTATGTGAAGGAATCCCCCAATATCTTCTAACTCTTGGGTTCAACAATAAAAAGGAGCGAGACCCTCTCTCTAGGGCGTGAATATATATATATATATATATATATATATATATATATATATATATATATATAGAGAGAGAGAGAGAGAGAGAGAGAGAGAGAGAGAGAGAGAGAGAGAGAGAGAGAGAGGTCATATCTTCATCAAACCACTTTAAAATTTGGCTTTTCATGGTGTGCATGTGTGATTGTGTGTTTTCTCTTGGGTTTCACAATTTTACAGCATGCTCTTCAGTTGATAAGACTGTCAGTCTGGTAGATGACATGGCCGCATGATGTGCCATGGAGTGTGGTTGATGACTTCTATATGTTGTAGTTAAGCAAAGCATTGTCAATTTGATATTTTAGGCGCCTCAAGCACATGCATAGAACATCAATATATCCTAGTTGGTCATCCTGCTGGACCTGGCACCTGTCTTGCCTGTCCAAAAGAGGAAAAGAAAACATGACTAATGGCTTATGATGACCATCACCTTGTGGTTTTAAGCATAGTCACCAATATCGCCGATATTTTGACAATATCGTGATATTATCAGCAATTTCAAGGTTGCTGATAATATCGGGAATATATCATGATATTTTCAAAATATCGGCAAATAAAAAATATCATGATATTTTCTGTGTTTGTTTAAAAAAAATTTAAGTTTGCATTTCCTATTTTTTTGTTTCTTTTATATTTTAAAACCTTTAAAACATATTTCTTTATATTTTTGAAAGAAAAATAATACAAAATTATTATTTTCTTAGGTTTTTTGTTGTTATTTACATTTTTTTTTTTTAAACTCCCGAGATTTATCAACTTTTGAAAATCTCTCTGAGAAATACTCTCACCAAGAAATTACCTTTAACGATACAGGCGACTATGGTTTTAAGGTGCATACTGTGGCCCTTTTTCAGGATCTTTGTGATGAGGTACAAACTCTAACGCCTGTCCCTTAACCAGAACTTATTCAGCCTTTGTCCACATTGTTCTTAGAGATTACTATTTGTATGTTTTTTATGGTTAGCATGAGGAGAGGGCCAATGTTGTCAGTATCAGCCTGAATCGACCGATTTGCATCATATCAGGAAAAAATTGATACAAAACGAGCTGAATCGGATTATTTTTTAATATTGTTTAATATTTTCCTGATGTGTCATCTTCTGGTTAAAAATTGGTTGATTCAGCTCGATTCGGTTCAGAATTGGAATCGGCCAATTCCCTGAATCAATTCAGGGTCTGATACAATTCTGACCACATTGGAAAGGACAGTGAGGTTTTTATTGTTCTCATGAAAATGAAAACCAGGTGATACTTCATACTTTTGGGGGACTATCCTGCTGAACCATTTATGTATTTTTCCTATGTGGTTATCTGGGTTAGAGGAGCTAAAACTGGTAATTTGTTGTAGGAATATTAAGAATATGTTGGAAAATAATATATATAAGAAATTTAAGGGTTGTCACCGAGGGGCGAAAAGCTATCATTTTTGGTGATGCACCAATACCCCAAACCGCTAAAGATTCAAGATGATTTCCTGCCTTAAAACCTATGTAGTCAAAAGCACTGGTTAGCACCTAATCTTTAAACCCTTAAAAGGCCTAGTCAAGGACTAACTGGGACTAGTCGGCCTAGTCGGTACCAACAAAAAAAAAGTACCCAATGTACGAATGACAAAAAACACGTATATATTATATTTATACAAATGTCTGTAAAATATATTTAAACACACACAAATACCTTGTATATATATACTTACATATCTGTGAAATATATATAAAAATCAGATATACATATATGTAAGAAAAAAATAGAAAAAAGAAGAAAAAAAAGAATGAAGGGAGGGAAGGAAAAGAAAAAGAAGAAAAAAAACAAAAAAAGAAGAGAAAGAAGGGGGGTGGAGGCTGGGAGGAGAGAGATTACTGTTTAGTATATCAGTGTTGGTTGAATTACATGCCTGACCTACCATTCATGAAGTTCTTAATCTGACCAGGTCCATGATTTCTGTAGTTCTTTTCCTAAAGATGAACATATAACATGCTCATCTACGATTGTTTTGCAGTTCATAACCTTGCACTGTGAATCATCATGAGATGCAACAACTTTTTTTGTTGAATACTTAAGAGAAAGTCTGGAGGGATGATCTAGAAATTCATGCTGGTCTCTTTCAAAGTTATTCCTATAATTTGACAGTCGATACATTATGTTCCTTTGGCTCTTTGGTTGAAGCTAACTTGGCCATATGCAGTTGAAAAAAATTGACATATCCTCTTGCCTTTCCTGAACAATTTCTTGTAGCAGAATGGTTCTCAACCTGATCGCTGTAGGTCTAGGTTTAATGAGCATGCAATGCTCTCTTGAGTAAACTAAATCTCCTGAAAACATCGAGCTTTTTAGCTGGCAATGTTGTACGAGGAAGAAGAAAAGTAGAGTTGAGAAGAGTAGTAGTTTGTTGGCAAAAATGGAGCTCTTACCAAGTTTTATATCCAGAAATGTTGAGGTTTTCTTGTTGGTTTTTTGTTTTTCAGAAAAGAACAGCTTTATCAAGGAGAGACCTTGTTAGATGAGAAATGGAAGGTACAAAGATGGGAGATATGATAAGTGACCACCTTAGATAGTGTATTCCATGCCTTGCGTTTGACCTGAAGTTGGATTCTGCAGTCATGCTGCAAACTGAAACAAACTTTTTCTAATATTTTTCTACTTCAGTTTTGTCTGGTAATAGGTTAAATTGAGTTTTTCTCTTTTATCCAAAGTTTTTTATAATAGTCATAGCTGGTAAGCTCTTCTTCGGTTTGCGCTTGCAATCAGTTATCCATAGTGCCCCTTGTTGCTTCTTTTTGAAGTTTCTGGTTCTTCTAATTATTCATTCTTTAAACAAATTTTATTTTCTTCTTAAAGTACTTGTATTTCAAAATATTCTTTTACTTGCATTTTCTTGTATTGATATTTTGACATTTCTTTTTTTGTTGAAAAAAAAGATATTTCAGATGCTAAAAGTTAGTCTTGATTGAGCGGGAAATGGAAACAATGATGGAAGCAAAAGCAAGGAAAAGATTGTTTATATGCATGTGAAGTGGGAAGGGATAACTGACCTGAAAGTGTTTAGGAGTTCGGAAGCACTTTATATTTACGTGTCAAGACAATTAAATTTTAATGATATATGATATTACCATGTTACCATCAGAATTCAAGTTTGAATAACTTCTTGCTCACAAAAGAACAAATTTACACTAATACATTTCTTGCGAACTCTTGCCTCTCGTGTTTGTTCTACATATTGAGTTTATAAATAATTTTTAATGTAGCACAGAAACAGACACACTCAGGCACACACACACACACACACACACATTAAATTATTCACAAGCAATAGATTATATTCAGCGCAAACTCCATGAGCTACTTGTATGTGCATGTATTTCAGATGTTCTCCGCTTGTCTGGCAGGAGCAGTTAGTGCACATCACCTTGTGTTGGGACGTTGCAAGTTCGAATCCCAATGGTATATGGTTGTATAACTGGTAGGGGTCTGCCTAACCCCAGCTTTCTTTGTCAAGAAAAAAAAGAAAAACGTTGGGTACTTTTTCCTTGCATTATTGCTTAAAACAATCTATCTGATAGGTTGCTGTGTTTTATACAACTGTGTTATGAGCAGCTGTCATGTTAGCGAGCTCCCAATGATGTGCAGGTGCTTGCTGTTTGTACGTAGTCACCAACTTGGCAGGATGTAACTAGAATTGAGCTGCAAATCTTCTGCGGAAATGTTTCTCCGAGCACATGTTATGGAACCAAGGTGGTCTGTATAATTTTTATGGTGACTTCCTTTGCTTATACTAGTCTCTTTTCTATATCATAGGTATTTTTTTTCATTAATTTTTGCCGTTCTCATGTTTATTTAATGGCCAGATATCCTAGTAGGATAAAGTAGAGCAGAAATACTTCCATATATATGTAGTTTGTTGCTTCAATATCTTGTTTCACAGCTTCATTCTGGTTTCTGGAAATATTTCATTTGGTGGCTCCTTATTGCTCATAAATACCGAGGAATGCTATGATTATGAATACAAAGTTAAAAAGGAAAAAGGTGGCAAAAGACTGCTGGTTTTCCATTTCCATTTGGTAAATTTAATATTTATGAGGTGGTATACGTTCTTTGCCGCTCTGGCCAAATTTCACCTATCTTTGGTTCTTTTTGGGTCTCAGTTTTAATTCAAAATAAATATGCCTGCCTATCTGCATTTGTTGCTTGAACCGAACCCAATCAACTTTGCTGGGCATACTCACCTCGTCCGTGTTTTTGTTGCCAAAAGTTTGCCGATAAAAATGATAAAAAAAATCAGAAAATCTCTCAAGAAATCTAGTGCTGATTTAGGGCCTGTTTGGAATCTCAGGCGTTGGGATGGGCGTTTATGCATTTGGTGTTCCTGAGGCAAAATCTTGGTCAAACGCCGATGGTGGTTCCGTTTGGAATATCAGCGCTAGGATGGGCGCTAGGATGGGCGTTTATGCATTTGGTAAGGGAATTGAGGCCCTTTCTCCTTTGTATTTACACTAAATAAGATTTGGCAACTACTGGCATAGCAGCTGCCACTTCCTCAAATGCATAAACTCCATAAACGCCCATCCCAGCTACTGATCCCAAACGGGGCCTTATTGTTGTCTTAAAATGTTGCCATGATGCTCATGGGTAAAGAAATGGCAGTACGTTTGAAAGATTTGGGTGGTGGATTTAGTTGATCTTTTAGGGAATCTCTCAAACATTACCTCTTGGTATTATTGGTCATTTAGGGGCTCTCGCAGCCAAACAGCAGACGCCGCTGATGTGTGTCTGCCTCCGTACACAAAAACGGTAACACACACATATGTTAAACAAATGAAATTGGCCCCTTATCTCTCTCTCTCTCTGCCTGTCCTCCCTCACCCCTTGATGTTCTTCGACCATAGATCCCCGGTGGCAACACCTCTCTCTCTCTCTCTCTTGAAAATCTTCACCCCAGTGGTGGAAGCCTTCTGTCGGATGTGATTAGGGCTTTGGAAGCCCTTAATTGGAGGACCGACCAAATTACGGTTTTAAAAATAAAAAAAATGATTGTATTGTACATGTTTTTTTAAATGCCTTGCAAATTTCGAAATCTGCTTGATGTTCAATTTCACATCCTTTAGACTTTTTAAAACCTTTTTACCCTTGTCACGAATTGATTTTATGATTTTTTGCACGTTACGTCACAATCCTCTCTCTATCTTCTTAAATCTCATTAAAAATGAAATTCACATGATATTTGTGTAGAAATTATGCATTTTGCATAAATAATATGAATATCATGATACTGCTTGCGAAAATCTCTTGCGAATTTTGTCAAGAGTTTAACGTTAGTGGTTGCGTAAGTTTGCCTTTCAATGTAGAATTCATAAAAAAGTAAATGCATTCATGTTAGAGTCTACATACAAGAATAATAAACAAACAACCAAAGAACATGTGATATACTTCAGTGACGAATAATGTTTTTTCTCTAAACAGAAGTACTTCACCGTACTTTGGTTGTTGTATAGCTTCTTCATTGTCATCACCAATTGAAATTGAATATCAACACATAAATTTAAGTACCATTGGTTGTATACACGTATAACTTGAGATGTTAATAATTATACCTCAGCTACTTCAATTGCGTTCTTTTTCTTTATGATGTAACACTAACACCATTTTTGTTGCAGTTTTTTTTACCGTAAAACCCTTTTTGAGAAAGCCAAAAAAGATCAACAATGTCTTACCTATACAGGTCAGAAATTGAAATAATAAAATTATATTTCTTGGATCTTTTGAAATCGCAACCATTTTCATTCCTTTTGAATCTAGATTACAGTCTGGGTTTATTTTCAAACAGGGTCCATATGGGGTACAAATTTTGGGCATCACGTTTTTCTCAAAATGTGATATCACCTGTAGATTCATCTTTGGATTTTGTTTTTCGGGTAGGTTAGGGGAAAACCCAGTTCTCATCGGCCCTGATGGGGATGGGTGCAAACCCAGCCGCTCCTAATGTATGCCTGCACCAATAAAACCCCTGAGGTTCACCAAAGCCTTCAGCAGCACTCCCACCTCTGCCTTTCAAAACAGGAAATTTTCACCCTGGGGTTTGAACTCGATGAGGGGATATCTTTGCACTACAAGCCTCCTGGTATCCAGGTGATCAAGTGACCCTGTCAGGGCTTGATCACTGGGTTGTTGGTGCAGTGATTTTACCGCAGACCATATACTCAAATGGTTATGGTTCTGGTGTGGGTGTGGGTGTGGGTGTGGGTGCACGCATAGATTGCAGCCTGGTCATTCCCAGCCCCATTGTTCATCAATTTGACGGCTGCGGCCTAGTTAAATCCAGCCCATCTAAGAGATAGGTTAGGCAAAGGGTCTAAAACATGGTCATGATAGGTTGCACTACCCGAGGCATATGAGCCTCCCAACCCAACATAAAGGTTGGGCAACCGGCTCCTCAGCCGGTCCAGACCCTCGTTATAAACAATTACAGCTGCTCAATGCTCCGCTCGGGCTCGTTTAAGCACAGCCTGAGCTTGTCCAAGAGGACAAATGAGCTGAACCTAGGCACCATGCTCAAGCTCGGCATTGTAAGTGACCTGAGCTTGATCAGGTAAACAGGCTCAATTAAGCCCAGTGAGCCTGATTAAGCTTGTTATAATGCTATATAGGTAAAGTCAATTGCCTCATCTCACTTGAAAACTAAAACTACTACATATGTGAGAGTGAGGCCCACACACACCTCAATCGAGTGGGATGTGTGGTGGCTATGGAATATAATGTCATATACAAATATGGCAGTGACTGCCTCAGAATGTTCTGGCATCTTTGGCAGAATGTTCAACCATCTCAACCCCTTAACTTCGAGATGCAGAGCTTTGAATTTTGCTGGGCCATCAGTTCTTTCTCGTCCGATTGCTGGTTAAGAATTTTCAGTCTAGTCTTGATAGGATGCCGGCTTAAGTTAGCACAGAGTGGCTTTCTATTTGGTAGTGCCAACATTTGTCCTCTATTAATTATTAATGCGTGCACAGCTTGCTCTTTCATGTTACAATCCTCTTTCCATTGAGCCCTCCTTTCTTCTCGGTTCACATAGACAAAATGTAGGACTGGTTCCGGAAGAATGGACTGACCGAGCCGGGATCACTAGTTAATACTAAGATAAAAGTGTGCACATTATTTACAGCGTCGCTGCATGGTGGGCATGCAGCAACCTGCCTTACAGTCATCCATCTTGGCATTTCTTGAGATGGGTGTGGTTTTCATCTCGAGAAATGTTGAGATAGATGATCAGCAGTAGTGAAGCTGAAGGCCACCAAGCATGCAGCTCTGAGTCAAACGACTTGAAATGAGAAGAAAAAAGAACAGATAAGAAGAGCATCTTCAACAAACAGAACAGAAATCTAGTAATCGGAGCAATGATCATTCAGAAAAGGATGTGTAGCTAATGGCATCAATGCTACCAGCTCAACTCTACAGAATTCACTAGCCGGATAAGTGATTTATCATTGAGAATCACATTCCCTCCGTTTGACTTAGCAGGCCAGTTTCAAGTAAACAGAACCATAGTCACAAATATCAGCGTATTTTTTAGATTATCGCAATTTTATGGTGGGATTTTCAAAAGGTGATACAATGCTGTGAAAAATACGACGTTTTCAAAATATCACTTATTTTGAAAAGATCACATTTTTATCGCAATAAAAACAGTTTTTTTGTTTTTCGATTATTTTATATTTTTTATTCATATTTTTATATAGGTTTTGTCATTTTATGTATGCTGACATTTTCTCTGGTTTTTTTCAGAAAACCAAAAATTGTTAAATAATGCCAGATTTTCCTCGCCGATCGAGATATTCCCAAGGACGGGATTTGTGGCGATTAACAGAGCACACGCCGGGATTAAACCTTCGGGTAGAAAATTAGTTTAGCCGAAAGGCAATTTAATTGTAAATCATCTTTTTCTTTAGCTCGTTATGTATTGTCCTCCCCTTTCGGTTCAACACAAGTTTCATGTGAATTGTAGTAACAGCAACACCGTTCTCTCTCTCCCGAAACTTTCTATCACGTTGGCTCACGAAAGAATAGAAGATACCATGTTGGGCAAATGAGGAAAACAAAGCACACTGCTAAAAGAATGGATACCTATTCATTAACTTGCAATCAAAGAAAAGAAATCTCAATCCCCTTCAGTGAAGAAGTCAAACCAATCAAAGAAAAGTGAAAAAAAAAAGACGAACAGTGAAGCATAGAGAAGGGAGGGCCGTTCCAATCTAAAGCAGAAATACATATAAGTATAGACAGGGGGCCGAAATCACATGCTCGGCTGAGTGGTCAAGCGCGCCGTGGGGGACGGCTCATCATAGGGGAGATCCGAGAGAGTGGCCAGGATTCTGCGTATACTGGCTGATCGGACGTTCCGGAAGGACGAGGATCGCCTCTTGAAGACGCCGGAAGATTTGGTGAGGATGAGATAGACCAGCGCCTGCACGGCAACGAACACGCCCGCTCTCACCAGAACGTCGCCGGCAGAGAAGCCCTCAGCAGCCATCCTCTCTCTCTCTCTCTCTCTCAGAATTGCGATTGATGAACTCTCTTGCTTGCTAGCTAGAAGATTTCAGAGGAGATTGTTGTGGGCTTGGCCTTTGTTAGGCATTTAATACCATCATAATTGTTAGACTTTGACCAAGTAGAATTGCCCCCCATCCAATCGTTGATATGGATTGTTCCAATTAACAAGTCTAGGAAACTTTCCTTCTTCCTTTCCCTCTTCTTCTTGTTGGTTTCCTTGTTTGTTTGTGTTGGTCTACTTTGCAGACGCATACGCGCTTCTAGATTGGCTGGATAAGCGTTGACGTCTTGCCGTTTGTGGTGACCCCATCCCATCGTCCCAAGTGTGATTCTCCAAATGCCACCAAATTAAGCTGTTCTGCGTCTGGCGGCTCTGTAGAAGGGCTAGGACCACCGGGCCAAAAGTTTAAAAACAAAGCTAAATTCTAGCGAGAGAATTTGATTTTTTTTTGTTTTTATTGATAAAAATATATTAACTATAAATAAAATTAGATAAGCTATTTTTTTCAGAAGTTACTGATTTAACTGCCAATATTTTTATGAATTTATTATTATTATTATTATTATTTGTTTAAATGATGATATCTCAATTATTCAATTGTTTAAAACGTCGACTAATCTTTTTGCATTTTTTCATGATATTATTAAATTATCGCCAATTTTTGTCACGCTACGGGCCTAACACATGTGTGAGTGTGAACTAAGTTTGATAGTTTATTAAGGTGGGAGGAGGTCAATGATTTTGATTGCCACGTGATGATCAGAGCAAACGAAGAACAGGTCTACCATCTGGCGCGTCACCGGGTTTGGTGTTTATCTAAATTCAAACAGACCTTTCATGTGAGGAAAAACTTTGGGCGCACAAAATTCTCTCTCTCTCTCTCTCTCTCTCTCTATATATATATATATATATATATTTTATAGTCAAACTGGAGTTAGGCAGACCAATTCATTGAAAAAACATAAAAACTGTTACAATCATCTACACAAAAATGGGTGCCAGTGAGAGGCTCAAGATTGGATCAAACCCCCTCCGACGAGATAATTTTTTTATTCAGATTGTTAGCTGTACAAGAATAGTATCATTTTTTTAATCTGACAGAACTATACAGGTAATCAATCAAAACTGAAGAGATGTGGACGGAGCTATCTCTACCTTCCAATCTGCAATTTAGACCAGTCGCAATATCTAACCTACTCATTTCAATGATAACTTTTTCGTCTATTCTAGATTCTTTGATCATGTCTAACCAACAGCTCCACTCTCTTTTCTGTGAGCTTTCTTTTTCTTATGCAACCTTTACTTAACTCCTTGCCTTCATTAGACCACATAATATACCCAACACACCACACTGCCTCATATATGCTACTTATATTCAGCTTAGACCATCCTTGGGGTGGGGGTTACCAGTCTCTCGAGTGTCTCCATTTACATGCAACCTCTGAAACATAGGCCCGAATTATGAACACTGCACTTTTTTATCTTTAAATTTCCTGCCAACCCACCTAAGCAACTCTTCTTTAGTATTGATGCTCAGTTTCTATTTTCCCCCAAAATCATTGTGACCATTATCCATACACTTTAACCTATTCACAACTGATAAACAGGTGGTTAGCAGTTTCTTCTTGCTTCTTGCAGAAGACACACCTATTGGCTAAATGGTATCCAATTCTTTTATGGCAGTCTTGGGTCAACAATCTACCCTCTATAGCAAGTCTCAGAGTGAAGATAGCTTTCGATGGGGCTTTATTTTTTCATACAAGATTAAAAATGTTGTCTGGCTGCCCTTTTCTCACGAATTGCTTTCCATACACTTTTCAAGGAAAAATCACCCTTCTCTTTCTATTTTAGTTCATCCCGTTCCCCAGGTTTTCATATTTGTCGCTCCACCTCTTGCAAGATCAATGGAGGAAGACTAACCCTTAAATCAACAATTTTAACATTAGGAAAACTATCTTTGTCAATTATATTTATGACTTGGATATTGACTAATGTATCATATAGTACATTTTGCGAATTCATTGGAAGTTGCAACGAGGACTCTTGTGCAACCATGGGTCAGACCAAAACTCAGTCTCTCTACCATCTTTGAGGGTCCATTCTAACCCATAAGGATTCTTTGGGCATGTCCTCCTCACTAATATCCACCAAGGGTTGGATATATCATGCCACACTTTTGAAGATGATTTTGCAAGAGCTGTTTTGTTCTACTCATCCAAGTTCTTTATTGCCAAGCCCCCTTCCTCCTTGGGTTTACATACTGCTTCCCATTTGTTGAGATGGTGATGCTTATGATTCTCATCATCGTGCCATAAGAATTCACAGATATTTTTCTTCATTTCTTTGACGGTAGCCATAGGAAGTTTGAAACTCCCGATCCCTGATTGAATCAAGACAAGCCTAGCTGCCCTCTTGAGCAGTTGACCTTGCCAAGACTCCAACCTGTTATGAAACCTTGTCACTAATAGAGAACACATTCCTCTATTTAGTCTACCCTTGAACAAAGGTAAACCAAGATAGGTAATGGGAAGGCTTTTAATCTGCCATCCACTTAACTTTGATATGGCTTGTGACAGATTAAATAGAATAATAATTGATTTTTCTTTATTTTGAAGACTCAAACATCTACTAAATTCCTCCATCAAGCTCATAAAATTCCTCACCGAATCTCTCTTATCTTTTAAGAAGAACAGTGCATTATCTGCATAAAAACTATAATGTCATCTTAATCCTCTCACCTGTACTGTATTATCTTTTCTTCCTCAGTCTCTTTGCTCATGCGTTGTGTCAATCTTTCCATGACTAAGATAAACAAGTATAGTGACATAAGATCTTGTATGATTCCTCTTTTACTAGCAAATATTTTCCCTGCCTCCCCATTAATGGTGACTGCAAATTTACAAGAGGTAATTAATGCATTACATGATGGTAGCTATCCATTTCTCGTCAAACCTGAATATCTTAAGAGTGTTCTTCAGGAACTTCCATCCCACTCTATCGTATGCCTTGACTAAGTTCGTTTTAAACAAGATTGTTTTCCCTTTTTCGGTTGCCAGCATATCCACTAACTCGTGAGCCAGAAGGATAATGTCAGTGATAGGCCTACCTTTCAAAAAGGCCATTTGATTTTTACTAATGATTCTTTTGCAACGGAATGTAATCCATCGCGAATCCATCGACAAATTGGCGATGATATTTAGTGACAGATACATATCCGTCATTAAATTTTAGCGACAGATTATCGATGGATACGTATCTGTCGCAAAATAAATCAGTCCCTATTTAGTAATGGATTACCGACGGATCATGGCATTCTCTAACCCATTGCAAATTAGCGACATATCAGATCTGTCGCTAATTGGCGACCAAAAAATTGCGACGGATGTTATCTATCACTAAGCTGTCATCAATCGGTCGCGGAACGGATTAGTGACTGATTTGCGATGGATTATCGTCGGATAGAGTTTGTCGCTAATCAGCAGAATTCTTGTAGTGGAGGAAGTGCGACAAGTAGTGTTTGACTTGGACACTAATAGTGCATCGGACCCAGACGGTTTCTCAAGCTCCTTCTTTCAAACTTATTAGGATATAGTTGGTTTGGATGCACGCAAAGCAATTATTAATTTCTTTAAAATTAGGAGAATTCTTAAGAGAATAAATTTCACTAACATAGTCCCTAAGGTGGCTGGAGCAAACATGTTCACCCAATTTAAACCTATTAGTCTAACCAACTTTGTGTATAAAGTGATTCCTAAAATTGTGGTTAGTCAAATGTGGGAATAGTTTTTGAGACAGATAAATATTTGTCCATAATCCGTCACTAAACATCGGCTCTATTGTTATCTCTACATTCATGTATCTATTTTCCTCTACGGTTATTATTGGACCTTGAATCTTCTCAATGGTCTCCTCTTGAGAGCCCCCATCTAAAAAGAGATGAGAAAAGAAATGCTTTGTTTCTTGATGGATAGTCTTCTTTACTTAAATTTTTGAACCATCCTCCCTAATGATGAAGGATATGCTAGTTTTCATAATACTTTTGTTCATTGCACCATGAAAGAAGTGGGTATTTTTATCCCCTTCTTTTAACCAATTGTATTTAGACTTCTGCTTTCATAGCTCCTCTTCCATCATTAGTAGGGTTTACAACTCATCTCTAAGGTGAATCTCCTTGTTGATCATAAGACCATTCCCTAGCTTTAACTCTCGTTGACAAGCATCAAGTTCCTCCTCCACTACTTTAATCCTGCTTGGCAAGAAACCAATATTGCTTCAAGACTATTACTTAAGTCTCTTCTTTACCTCTTCAAGTTTAGCAACTAATCTATACATAGGGAATCCAAAGACTTCCTTATCCAAGCCCTGCTTCACTACTTCACGACATCCATCCTTGAGTGTCCAGAACCTGAAGAGCTTGAAGGATGAGATCATGTGTTGTCTAGGGCTACAACTGAGAAGTAAACTATTGTGATCATATATAGTTCAGAAGAGGACTCAGATTACCATATTGGGAAAGGAGGCCAACCATTGTTTGTTCACCAGCGCTCTACCAATCTACTTACATGAAAATTGGTTCCCTGTTGACCATTATGCCACGTGAACAATGGGCCTAGATGAGACACTTTTGTAAGTTCTTAATGCCTAATCATGTCATTAAATTGATCTGAGTCTATATGGTGTGTCGTTGATCCATGTCTCTCCTCCCTCTAGAGTCGGACCTGTAAAGAGGCCAATGAGGCTTGGGCCTCAGGGCCCCTGGGCCCAAAAAATTTTTAGGGGCCCATTTTTAAGGCCTGAGCTCCCCATTTGTTTAGAAAAGGTTCGGGTAAAAGATCAAACCCGGATCTTTTACCTGACCCAGATTCGATTAAACATTGAAAAAACATGCGCCCCCTCGTCTTCTTCAATCTATGCCCCCTCATCTTCTTCAATATGTGCCCTCTCGTCATTCCATCTGGTCTGGTGCCTAGTGGAGAGTCTCATACAGTGGATCTGTGCCCTCTCGTCATTCCATCTATGCCCTCTCGTCATTCCTTCGTCTTCTTCAATCTGTGCCCTCTCGTCATTGGCCAGACTTCCTCTGGTTGGTCTTATAAGTTATAAGGTTAGTTCAATTCATATCACCAATGTATCTGCTTTTTTCTTTAACATCAACCTGCTATTTTTTTCCCACATAGTGTTTCCCCAACTTCCACACCAACAAACTCAACATCATCCTCAAACAGAGACGACACTGGTTTTTGGCTTGAGTTGCTACCAATCAATCTCTCCTCACTTGAAAATAATACATGCTCGACACTGCTGTTGTTGCACAAGGCTTCCCTTGCTGGATTGGAGTTTGACTCGGGTTGTTCGGCATCTAATGTATCTAATGGAGGAATAGTATAGTCTGAATTCCTTTCATACATACTGCCCTGAAAATCTGGTGTTTCCCGCCAGCCAACCCAATCCGGCAGTGACTCTTCACCAAATAGATTCTTCTCCACCCAATTCATTCTGAAAGAAGCTAACATGATCAGAAATAATCACCTTTTCCATATCTGAGGATAGTGACTTCACACAATTCAAATTATTTGCATCTGTGGGACTATTTCCCACAATTGCATTCCCAGTAGATCCAAAGGAGGAGGTTGCAGTGTCATCTAAGTCATCTTCTCCCACAACAACCTCATCATCACTGCTACTGCTACCACCACCGCTTGCCAAACCCTCACCACCATTAAGATTAATGTCAACCATCCTTGATGGTGAAGTACCAACAGACTCACTTATAAGTCTATCTTCTTGGAAAGGAAACCAATTGGAATTTGTAAAAAGGCAATCACTGCAACAAGACAACCAGATCAATTAGTAACAACCAAAATCAAGCGAGCATATTGATCTCTCATTTTCAACATAACCTAAGAGATTACCTATCCTGACTCTTCACAAACCTGCCCAAAGATGATATAACTTGAATAGATTTATCATCAAAATACACATCCTGTTGACAACCACTGCATCAAGGAGAATATATTGATATTATCAGTGAAAACCAAGAGAACAAATTCATTTTCATTTGCACTATACCCTAAGAGATTACCTTTCCTGATTGTCCCCAAGCCTGCTCAAGGATGACATAACAACTTCAGCAGATTCATCATCAAAATATACATCTTGTTGTTTCCAGAACCAGTCTTGGTAAACAGAACAAAAAAGAAAAAGAAAAAAGAAACTACTTTTGCAGCACAATTCAGGACAAATATTAACAGTGCAAACCATCACTATATACAAATAGCTCACACAAGATAGCAAAATATCCAGAAGTTTTCAAATGGGAAAGCTCAAAAGTGTGAAGAAATATGTGCAATATATAGTGTCATAAAATATGTGCAACTCAAGCCAAAAACCTGCTATTTTTTCCCCACATAGTGTTTCCTGCTTGGACGATTTTATGTACCTTTTACATACTTTTCTATGTTTTCAGGTCGAACATGTTCTTCTGCACCATTTCATAAGTATTTAAAAGAATTTTTCTTGAAAATGCTTTGAAGAGTCTTTATCAGCAGCTTGTACTTGTATTATTGCTACATATCTGTGAAATGCTTTAGCATCTTAATGGTAATAAAAATTTTCACTTGTTTATGATATGCAGTAAATGCCTAGGTTGTGTATATGTTCAGCGACAGTCAAAATCATCAGATTTTAAGGGTGTCTCAGGTACTTTAGTTAATTATAGGTATTTTTGTTAAATTCTGATTTCTAATTTGTGATTTGTTAATTATATGTATTTGTGATTTGTTAATTATAAGCAACAAATAATGCCTTCTAAGCATAAATTTGGTGCTTAAAAGAGAAAAAGAAGAGAAAGGAAAGCAATATTAATTCAAAGTCAAACCGGAGCTATCAACAAATATTTTAATAGAACTATGGAACCAAATAAGAAAGCCCATGAAACCGTGGATCCGAATGAAAATGAGGAAGCCCATGAATTCATGGATTTGAGTGAAAATGAGGAAGTCTATAAAACTATGCATTTGAATGAAAATGAGGAAGTGAATGAAATTATGGACTTGAATAAAAATGAGGAAGTGAATGACATCTTGTTTCAAGAAACTGAAGATAAAACTCAAACTGAAGAGATTAAAGAAACTGAAGATTCAACTACGAATTTAGAGGATTGTGCAAATTGGAATAACATCGATATGAAACTCCGAGATTTTTTAGTAGAAATGGGTCCAAAGAGAGTGGATGACATCTTGTTTCCTAAAGATAGAAACAATAAGCATTTTGATTCATCACATTATACACGTGTACTGACAAATGGGCAGACATCTGATAGAAGATGGCTAATATATTCTATCTCTTTAGATAAAATATTTTGCTTCTGCTGCAAGTTGTTCAAAACACCACAAATGATAAGCAGAATGGGGCAATTGGGCAATCATGGATACAACGATTGTCATAATATGCATAGAAGTCTTAGAAATCATGAAGCTAGTAGAGATCATATGGAATGAATGTTTTCTTGGATTGATTTAGAAAAGAGACTCAAAACAAACCAAACAATTGATCGGAGTGTGCAAGTTCAAATCAACAAAGAGAGGCATCATTGGAGGCAAGTTTTGACAAGAATAATTTCCATTGTGAAAAGACTTGCCAAAAACACTTTAGCATTTCGAGGAGATAATGAGAAACTCTATGGTGAGAACAATGGCCTATTTTGCAAATGATAGAAATGGTTGCTGAATTTGATCCAGTATTGGAGGAGCACGTTCGACGTGCTCAAGCACAAGAAATTCAGTATACATACCTTGGACCCAAAATTCAAAATGAGTTAATTTTGACATTAGCCAACGAAGTGAGAAGTGCAATCATTGCGAAAGTTAAGCATGCAAAATATTTTTCAATAATTCTTGATTGTACTCTTGACGCGAGTCATGAAGAACAAATGTCTCTAGTACTACGATGTGTTGATGATTCGATAGACACACCGAAAATAGAAGAATATTGGATTGAATTTTTGAAGGTGGATGATACATCAGGACTTGGATTGTCAACTGAATTGAAAAATGTGCTAACTATACTTGGGCTTGATATTGATGATATAAGAGGGCAAGGGTATGACAACAATGCTAACATGAGTGGAAGACACAAAGGTGTACAAAAAAGAATACTTGAAATGAAACCTAGAGCTTTCTACACTCCATGTGGTTGTCATAGTCTTAATTTGACGATTGTGGATATGGTGGAATGTTGTCCTAAAGCTAAATCATTCTTTGGAGTAGTGCAACACATCTACACATTGTTTTCTTCTTCTCCAAAGAGATGGAATTTTTTTAAAGATATGGTACCCGGTCTGACTCTGAAGCCACTATCACAAACACAGTGGGAAAGTCATGTTGAGAGTGTAAAAGCTATAAAAGATCAAACTACACAAATAAGAGATGCTTTGCTTGAATTGGCTGAAAAAAGTAAAGATTCTAAAACAAAGAGTGAGGCTGAGGCCTTAGCGATTTTTGATTTGGAGAATTTTGAGTTCTTACTTGGAATGGTTATTTGGTACAAATTGTTATATGCAATTAATAATGTCAGTAAGTTTCTTCGATCTGAAAGTATGGATATTGGCATTGCAGTCAACCTCTTACAAGGACTTATTGTATTTCTTGATGAGTATAGAGAATGTGGATTTTCCAGTGCCATGGATGAAGCTAAGAAACTAGCAAATGACATGAGGTTTAAACCTAAATTTCAAAAAAAACACATAACCCGAAGAAAGAAACAGTTTGATGAAAGTGACAGTGATGATGTAACACTATCAAGTGAAGAATCTTTTAGAGTAGAATATTTTTTGTTTATAATTGATCAAGCTCGATCTTCCCTTCAACTCTGGTTTGAACAATTTAAACAATATGAAAAGACTTTTGGATTTTTGTTAAACTTAGAGAAGTTGAAGACTGAAGCCAATCCCTTAAATAGCTTAGAGAAGTATTGTGAGAAGCTTGAGAAATTTTTAAGTCATGATGGACGTTCAGATATTGATGGTTATGATTTATCTATAGAATTGATGACCCTAAAGTGTTATTTAACCACTGAAAGAACGACAATTGATGTACTATGTCATTTGTTGAAACTGGATGGTTTATTCCCAAGTGCTTATATTGCTTATAAGATTTTGCTAACAATACCAGTTACCGTTGCAGCAACAGAAAGAAGTTTCTCAAAATTGAAGTTAATCAAGAATTATCTTAGATCAACTATGTCTCAGGACAAATTGAATGGATTGGCTATGTTGTCAATTGAGAAAGAAATAATTGAACAACTTGATTATACTGATTTGATAAATATTTTTGCATCTAAAACTGCTAGACGAGTATTGTTTAGGTAGTTTATATAAATATTTTATATAATTTTATTTAATATAATATAAATATTTGGAATATTATATTTGTTTAATGTGAATGCAAATTTTATTGTTATTTTGATTCTTTACAAAAAAATGGGAGGCGCTGCCCCCGAACTCCTACTATTAATAGGGGGCCCATTTTCTCCTCTGCCTCAGGCCCCATAAAACACAGGTAAGACTTTGCCTCCCTCCTCCCTGTATCTCGTTGTATTCCAATCTTCGAGAATCGCCCATGGTGCCTCTTTTGGGTGATTTTCTAAAATATTCCATAAGTCTCACCTTCAGTTAGCTTCACTTTGACCGTACACTCCGGTGACCACCACCAGCTCATGTCTTTGTTCAACTAGAATTGACAATATTTGATCTATTTTGAGCATCATGTCCATAGAAATCTGAGATGGATCCCACCTACAAATAATTCAACTATGGGTCGAGGCTGTAAAGTTTCCTACAATATTTCAACAACAAACAACAACAACAACAACTACGCCTTCATCCCAAAACAATTGGGGTCGGCGATATGAACCAACAAAGAAAATCATTATGGGTCTTCCACATGAATCCTTCTCCTCTATTCATTTCTATCCAATGTCATGTCCTCGGTGAGGTTCAAAGCATTCATATCCTTTCTTATCACCTCCATCCATGTCTTCCTAGGCCTACCCCGACCTCTTTTAACTAATATATTTTCCCATTTCTCCATCCTTCTAACTGGAGCACCATTAGGCCTTCGTCAAATATGTCCAAACCACCGTAAATGATTCTCTCTCATCTTATTTTCAATGGGTGCAACGCCTACCTTCTTACGTATCTCCTCGTTCCAAATCTTATCTTTTATTGTATTTCCACACATCCATCTCAGCATACGCATCTCAGCTACACTCATTTTTTGAATATGATGTCTCTTGGCAGCCCAACATTCTGTACTATATAGTAAAGCGGGCCTAATAGTCGTCCTATAAAACTTTTCCTTCAACCGCAATGGCATTCTACGATTGCACAACACTCCAGTTGCACTCTTCCATTTCATCCACCCAACCTTTATCCTATGATTTACATCTCCATCAATTTCTCCATACTTTTGAATGATAGATCCCAAATATTTGAAAGAATCATCCACCGGTATTTCGTGCTCACCAAGCTTCACTACACTCCCATCACTACTTTGTTGCTTACTAAATCGACATTCCATGTATTCTGTCTTACTCTTACTCAACTTAAAACCTCTTGCTTCCAATGTCTGTCTCCATAATTCTAACTTAGCATTAACCCCAGCTCTAGACTCATCAATCAAAACAATATCATCAGCAAACAACATACACCACGACACATTTTCTTGAATTGATCTCGTAAGCTCATCCATCACTATAACAAACAGAAAAGGGCTTAAAGCAGATCCTTGATGTAACCCAACCGTTATAGGAAAATTGGTTGTCACCCCTCCACAAGTGCGGACATTGGTTACTACTCCTTCATACATATCTTTAATTATACTAATGTACTTGAGAGAAACACATTTCTTCATCATTGTCCACCAAAGAACGTCCCTAGGTACTCTATTGTAAGCCTTCTCCAAATCAATAAAAACCATATGCAAATCTTTGTTCCTCTCTCTATTTCTCTCAATAAGTTGTCTAAGAAGATGTATAGCTTCCATAGTTGATCTTCCAGGCATAAAACCAAATTGATTCTCCGATATCATGACAATCTTCCTCAACCTAGACTCAATCACCCTCTCCCAAAGTTTCATAGTATGACTCATGAGTTTTATACCATGATAGTTTGTGCAATCTTGTATATCACCCTTATTCTTATATAGAGGCACCAAAGTACTCTTCCTCCACTCATTAGGCATCTTATTTGTCTGCCAAATCTTGTTAAAAAGATTTGTCAACCATTCTAAACCTTTCTCTCCCAAGCATTTCCAAGCCTCGATAGGTATACCATCTGGGCCAACTACCCTTCTTGATTTCATTTTCTTCAAAGCCTCTGCAATTTCTTTCTTTTGAATCTTGCGCATGAAGTCACGATTCATCTCATGAAAAGGAATTGAAAAGTCTCCAAGATCCTGAGCATGACTTTCATTAAATAGCTTATCAAAATAATCTTTTCATCTCTCCTTAATCTCCTCATCTTTGACAAAAACCCTTTGTGTTTCATCTTTGATACATCTAACCATACCCAGATCCCTCGATTTCCTATCTCTCATCTTTGCAAGCCTATAAATATCCTTCTCACCCTCTTTGGTATCCAACTTGTCATAAACCTCCTTATATACCTTATCCCTCGCGTTCTGAACTACTTTTTTAGCTTCCTTCTTTGCTATCATATACTTCTCCAAATTCTCATTATCACGATTTTTACTTAGATTTCTATAAAACTCTCTTTTAACCTTAATAGCTAATTTGACATCCTCGTTCCACCACAATGTATCCTTACCTAGCGGTGCACCGCCTTTAGACTCACCCAATACCTCCTTAGTCACATTTTTCATGCCACCCGCTATCTTATTCCACATAGATTATGAATCCTCCTGGAGACACCAATCAACTTCCTTAACTACCCGCTCTACAAACATTCCTTGTTTAACTTCTTTCAGTGCCCACCACTTAATTCTAGGATCTATCATATGTATTCATCTAATTATGGTGCAAGTAGTTCATTTTCGTGTAGAATTCAGCATCCTAAATTCTGTAAGAAATGAAAAAAATGTGAATAAAATCTCAAAGGTTGTGTTGGAAATTTTCGAGAAGACCTACAGAAGAAATCATTCTAACTATTAGGGGACAAGATTCAAACAAGTAAATATGAAAAGATTAGAACATTAGGGCATGAATAGATCATTACAGAGATCAGAATCAACATAATGCACATAAAGGAAGCATACAATGTGTTTTGCTCTTAACATGCACAAGTTTTTTTTGGCATTTGTGACCTCATACTCTCAGCATTAGGCATAATCCATGTCCAAGTAGGGCAGTTAGCAAGTCCAATAATACAGTAACAAAGTAGACAATATAGAAGATCCAACTTAAACAAGATTGCAATATAAAAGGAAAGATCACATGTCTGTCTTCATACTTGACAAATGAGGCCATTAACACTAGAATTTAGAATTCAGTCATCCAGAGACACATTTTCAAAAAGCACAAACTGCTTGAACAAGTCTTACTTGCAAGATGATATAAGTCTAATCTAACCCATTCAGTATTTCTATGTTTTCATTCATAATCATAACCATTGATCAAAGAACCTCATTGTAACTTTGCATTTGATGACAAGTCATAGCCTTGCTACAATTGAAACTAATAAGAATAATGGTTAACTAAAAAATAGAATTAAATGAAATAAATGAAACAAAACCTAAACGGACATAAGCGAATCAAAGAACATAAAAATTGTGGAAGCAAAAAATATGAAACAGATTATTGTGCAAGAACAAATGGGCACAAATTAGACTTCATACCTAAAAAGGCTTGTAAATAAGTTGAGCTATGTCTTAGAGGCGTTTCACCAAACGATTGGTGGACACCTCTCAAACGACCTCAAACAGATTTTATAGGTACATTCAACAACATGAAAAATTCATAAAACAAAAATAATTCATCTTAACAGTGAGTTTCAGAAATTTAACTCAGCATATAAGAATAATAAACATAAAGGTCAGTCCCTTATATTTAGCAAACAAAAGAACCCACAATCAAACATTCACACAACAAGTTAAGGTTACATCAATCATACACCTTCATTCAAAGAGAGGGAGAGTTACAAAACAGACTTAGCTCCAGCAAGATTGGTGTTGGCCAAGAGGGCTTCTCACATTCTCAACCTCAGCAATACACAAAGGAACCAAATCTTAGGTCCTGTTCGGTTGTTCCCCCCAAGTGATGTCCCCTCCAATGAAGGTAGCGCACACAAAAGGGCTGAATCACGAAGGAAGAGAGGATTGCCCCTTTTTCTTCACGGTTTTGATGTTTCTTTCAAAGGCAACCAGCCCCTTCCCATTGCAGCTCATGTCATTTTGTATTTGCTGAAATGAAGACCTATGAGAGAGAAGAGAGAGCGAGATGCTGATTCCCCTCAGATATCTCTCTCCCGTGTTTCTTGCATAAGAAAGGTCGTCGTCTTCCACTTCGCCTCCACGACCATGAGGGAGAGAGGTGCATTGACGGGGAGAGACCGTCGGGCGAGAGAGGCACGCCCGTTGAGAAAATTTTGTTCCTCGCGTTCCTGTTACTTTTGTAACAGGGGGTAGGGTGGAACGAAAAGATCACATGTCGTCCGCCGCATCCAACGTTTGTTGAAAATCGCCGTTCTCAGTGAGATTTTCGTTCGAATCATGTTGGGAACAACACATCAAACATACCCTTAAGAGACTCTATCATATATTGATCATCCATTTTCCTTACCGATAAATGTCCAAGAAAACCAGCGAAGACCATCAAGTTCATCGGTTCCAGAAGCTCAGACCAACACGATGGAATCTGCACCTTCAAATGGGGATTCTCTGGACTACTTTTGTTAACTTCCACTACCTGAGAGGCCTCACAAATGTACCTTGCAGATACCACATGGACCCAGGTTGTTATTCCTCGGTTCCCCATATAAAGCGCTAGGGGCTTGTTCATTGATATTTAAAACTGATTGCGATTGCTTTGCTCGATCCGGTGGAGATGGAGGTGGCCACTCCTCCTTTCTGGCATGTCCACTATTGTTCATTGTTACTGTAAAACCCCCCTCTAATGAAACTGTCGAAGGGGATAATAAAAATGATAATAATAATAATAAACAAAAGGAAACAACAGTTTTCCAAGAAGGGAAACCACGCTTTCAGAAGGGGTAAGGATAAACCTCACCCCCCAAATTCATGGGTGGAGGGTGAGGGTTATCCTCATCCACCACGCAGTGAGCGAAAGGCAAAGGGAGAGAGAGAGAAAGGGTGGAAGAGAGAGATAGAGTGGAAAAAAAAAGTTTTAGAAGGCTTACCTGATTTCGCAGGCGGTGGCAAGGTAAAACCCTCCTCCACCTTCTTCATCATCTTCTTTTTTGTTTTTGTTTTCTTTTCAAAGCAAAGGGGGCCGGTAGCCATGGATGCCGGCGAGTTTCAGTTAAACGAAAAAACAAAAAACAAAATAGAGAACAAGGGTGAGAGAGAGAGAAGGAAACGGGGGTTGGCCGATGTCGGTGGTCGACCCCCCTGCCAGAGAGAAGGACGGCTTCGACGGTCGGCCCCTCTCTGTTTAAGAAGAAGAGAAAGGCGGAAGGGGGGAGGGATAATGCCTCTTTTCCCCTTCTGTTAGGGTTTTATCGGGGGGACCGGGTCAGTCTGGGTGTGACCTGGACCGAACCGGGTCAGTCTGGGAGCGACTCAGACCGAACCCGTCAGTCTGGGGCACACCCAGACCGAGGCAACCATATATATATATATATATATATATATAAGGGGCCGGTTTGGCCTGGGTGTGACCCAGACCGAACCGGGACGGTTCGGATCGCACCCAGACCAAATCGAGCAAGTGAAAAAAAAAACAAAAAAAATCGATTGGATCGGTTCAGATTGAACCAGTTCATGTGGATACAGGTTTGGATCAACCCAAGTCCAACTGAACCAGTTCGATCTGACTGGATCTGGGTTCTTAGTGTGGATCCAGTTTGATCTAAACATGTTCTGGATCCATACTAACTGTTCTGAATCTGATTGGATCAATCCTGGATCCATATCAGAACCGAGTCTAGATCAGACTGTTCTGGATCCAGTCAGACAATTCTGGATCCAGTCAGACTATTCTAGATCCAGTTAAAATGTCTTGGATCTAGTCAAACTATTCTGGATTCAGTTAGAATGTTCTAGATCCAGTCAAACCATTCTAAATCCAGTCAAACAGTTCTGGACCCAGATGAGTACCGGATCCAGATTCAGTTGAACTATATTGAATCTAGATCATAGATGGATCTGAATCAGGTAATTCTTGAATTGTATCGAAATCCGAAATAACTAAAATACCCTTTTAGGTACCCAAGATCCATTTTGATAAAATGGACATAACTTTGCACCCCAAACTCAAGATTGAGTGAGGTTTGGTGCGTTAGACTCGTATCAAAGAGAAGAAAGTACTTACGTAGTAGTTATGGTTAAATTAGTGACACAAAAATCAAAGTTTCATGAGTCAATTTGGGAGAAGTATTTTGGTAATTCTGCAAGAAGTTTTGTGCATTAGTATAAATGTATTGGTGTAATGACGAGATCCTACTGTTAGAGCACCTTGAGACTTGATTGCGGTGAGCGCACATCGTTTGCACTCGAGGTAAGGGATAATATAAGTAATTTTATATGTGAATAAACATTTTTTACGTTGTATGTTATTTTAATATTGTGAATGAATATGAGTAGTTTGATAGCCTTAGAGTGAGATCATGACATGCATAAAATTTCTATGGTTGATATTCTAAGTTGAATTCATATACATGTTGTGATATGCATGTTAGTTGTGGCTTGTCATGCATGTTAGAAAGAGATTAGATTTGTGAACACATGTCTATGTGGTTATTAATATCATGCATTGTGATAAAATTATATTTAGATTGGAGTCCTATTTATTCTATTAATGTTGTATGAATGAATATGTTGAGATCAGCATGCAGAACCCCTTAAATCTCGGAAGTGGTGATCTGTGGTAAGGGCTACCTGGTTCACGGCCAAAGTGCAACCACCATAGATAGTGGGTCGTCGGTGATTTAATGATATAAAGACACTACATCATTGCATGCTTAGTGAGAAACATGTGTGAGTCCTAAGGTTATCATGGGATTTGTTGAGATTAGTTCACGACATCACTTTTGAGAGAATGAGTGAATTATGAGTTTGAGAATGTGGTTCATTGTGTTGAACTTAGTCATGACTTAGGGTTATACTCATACCAGGTTTGAGACTCTGGAGGACCAGGGATAGTTGATAACTATCATGGTTAGGATGTAATATAAACCATACCGAGATTGAGAGCTTGACCTCTCAGCTAACTACCAGTGGGGTCCCTGTAGTGGTTCACTGTAGTGCCTAGTGGTTCGGGGACCACTGAGAGTGTGTGGTTCATTGTCTGGACATCATATAAAATTTGAATATTCTACGGGGTTGCTACGCTCGTAGACGACTATGACCGGTATAGCCGACCTAGTGATAGTTGTTTTGAGAGAGTATTGAGAAAATTAAAGGGGATAATTAAAATATACCAACTTTGTAGTGTGTCAAAAACTAAACTAAGACTAAGGACTTAGAGCCCACTACAGTTGTAAGTTTAAATATTTATTTGCTTATAATTATTTTTTATTGGGTTGTAGACTCATCCTAATGTATAAATATAGCTGTAAGTTGCAAACACACTAGCACAGACAAAACTTGATCAGCTTCTTCTTCTTCAGCAGAGTATTTGGTAGATTTTATTTTTATGTCATTGAATAATTATGTAATTATTTTTCCTTTGTTATGAATGATGAACATTATAAAAAAAAAGTTGATTATTGAATAAAAATAAAGGAAAATTTTTTATCCACATTTTCTCTGTATGAACTTTGAACTCTTTTCCTCTGAAAAAGTTATGCCAACCAAACTTGAACTCTCGAGGTCCCAAATCGGAGTGTTACAAAGTGGTATCAGAACCAGGTTCACACAAAGAAGTTTATGATTCATAACAAGTTTAATGACATAGAATGTGGTATAAGTCTCTATTCGATGAGAACACGTTAGTAATTAGATTATTTATAATTAGGAAATGACTAGCGAGCACAACAACCGTAAAGACCCTAGAACACAAGATCATTCTGAGCCACCCGTTGTAGGAAGAGAGAAAATCGTCACTACAATGACAATGGAGACTGGAGTCATGACAAACATGAATTAAATAATTAGAGACCTGACACCGCGATCTCCATCGAGTTATATCATAGCTGAGAAAGCGAGACACTTATCGACATGACTATCCCGACACTACTCGAGGGTGATAGACATAGTCTTACGAGTGAAGGACTCACCAGTCCCACCGTCAAAGAACTCGGTCAGTGTGTGGCCAAATGACGAGAGATTAGATGACAACTCCAGAAGGAGTCGCAAGGAGAGCATCCCTTAACACAAACTTTATGTCTCGGGAAGGGTCTCATATGACTAGTGCAAGGGGACAACATTTGTTCTGATGCATCTAGGTGGCTTCCATGAGTTCAACCAATCAAGGAGTTTTAAATCTTATTGAGGAGTTGTTTGCTGAAGAAATTAGGAGCGCATGAGTTGTTTGACTCTATAGCTACACATAATTTCGCTACCTCAACTTTTGAGAAACGATTGTTCATTGCACCTTTATGATTGCATGTTTTTTACTTGATAGAAACACTTATAGGTGAGTTCACCATTGTGAACACAGTATATAACAAATATATAGTGAATATAGAAGAACGTGAGTTGCCTATGAACTTATTGCAACTCTATTTCAAAGATATAGACGTGATTCTTGGCATGGATCAGTTGTCGGGCCATCATGCAACTATTGATTGCAGAAAGAAGTGTGTCAGTTTTCAAACCCTCCAAACTCTAAGCTTCACATATCAGGGTGTTAGAAAACTACCAAAATTGATGATCATATCTCGTCTAAAGGCTAGCAAATACATCCAAGAAGGATGCATGAGATTTTTGGCCTACATGAAGATCGAAGAGAGAGAAGATCTCACCATATCTGCCATGGATATAGTTCAAAAATATGATGATGTTTTTTTGGAAGACCTTCCAGGTCTCCCTCCTGATCGAGAAATTGAGTTTCAGATTGATCTTGTTTCAGGAACAATGCCTATTTCGAAGGCTCCCTATCGAATGAGACCCGCAGAACTTAAGGAACTTAAGGAGCAACTGCAAGATTTACTGGAGAAAGGTTTTATTTGACCGTCAGTATCTCCTTGGGGTACTCCATTCTTGTTCGTCAAGAAGAAGAACGAATCATTGCAAATGTGCATAGATTATCGGAAACTAAATGCAGTGACCATCAAGAACAATTTTTTGTTGCCACAAATTGATGATTTGTTTGATCAACTTCAAGGAGTTACATGTTTCTCAAAGTTGGATATGAGATTGGGTTATCATCAGCTGAAAATTAAGAAAGAAGATGTAGCTAAGACGACATTCAGATCAAGATATGGTCATTATGAATTCTTGATCCTGCCTTTTGGTCTAACTAATGCACCAACAACCTTCATGGATATAATGAATAGAGTTTTCAGATCATATTTGGATAAGTTCATAGTGGTATTTGTTGATGACATCTGTATCTATTCTACCACGAGAGAGCAACACAAAAAAACACCTCAGGATAGTCTTGCAGATACTTAGAGAACAACAACTCTATGCCAAATTCTTTAAGTATGCCTTTTGGTTGGAACATGTATCATTCCTTAAACATATTGTTTCTAAAGACGGAATTATGGTAGACCCTATAAAGATTGAAGCAATCACCAATTGGACTAAACCCAAGAATCCTACCGAGATTCGCAGTTTCTTGGGATTGACTGGGTACTACCAACGTTTTGTTGAAGGATTTTCCCTATTAGCAGCTTCAATGACAAAGCTCACAAAGAAAGACGTAAAGTTTAAGTAGAATGATAAGTGTGAGCAGAGTTTTCAGAAGATAAAGAAGTGTTTGACTACTGCTCCAGTGTTGGTCTTACCATCTGAATCTGGAGATAAAGGATTGTGTTGCGTTCTAATGCAACATGGTAAAGTGATAGGTTATGCATCTTTCCAACTCAAAACACATGAAATCAACTATCCAACTAGGGATGGCAATGGACCGGGATAGGGGTGGGGGACAGGGTCGCCACCCTTGCCCTGTCTCAAGATTAAAACCTTCATCCCAGCCTCCATCCCCGCACGGGGATGGATTTTAACCTCCACCCCTGCCTTTATCCCCATTTCATGTTCTCCATCCCTGGTTCAAATAGGGATGAGGCGGGGCGGGGCCTCATTTCCCCGTAGTCTATTGCCATCCTTTAGAATGACTGGGGATGGGGCGGGGCGGGGCGGGGCGGGGCTAGGCGGGGAAAAGTGTAAGTCCATCCCCCAACGAGGATGGATTTTAACCTTCGTCTCCACCTCCACCTCCATCCCCATTTCATACCATTCATCCCCGGTTCAAACGGGGCAAGGCAGGGCGCAACCTCACTTTCCCCCGGTCTACTGCCATCTCTATATCCAACACATGACTTGGAGCTTGCAGCGGTCATTTTCGTTCTCAAGATATGGAGACACTATTTATATGGTGAGCAATTTAAAGTTTTTACTGACCATTAAAGCCCTAAATACTTGTTTTTGCAAAGAGACTTGAACTTGAGACATATGAGATGGCTGAAATTTTTAAAAGATTATGACTTTGAGCTAAAGTATCCAGTGTTGTGAGAGGCTTACGCCTCAGTACCTGAAGCATATGCCTCATAGGTGAAGCGCAAGCTTAAGGTACTGAGGCATTGTATGAGGCGTTTGCAGGCTTGAAGCGCATGCTTCACATGGGTGAAGCGCACACCTCGCATCAAGGCGCGCTTCGCTTCTAAGGCATGCGCTTCAAGGTTGGACCATCTTTGCGAGGTCATCCAGTCAGCGAAGACATTGATGAGGCTGGCAAGGTCGAGCGTCTGCGAGAACGCCTGGATCCACCGCGACAACGTCTGGTCGATGAGTCCCAGAGGGACCAACGATTGGGACAGGAGGGTGTCCGAGTGGGGGCTGCACCAGCTCTCCTGGTACAGAATGTTGCCTGTTGATGGGTTTGGTGGCAGAGGCATTGTTGTTATTGGTGGTTCTTGGAGTTGTGGCTCTTGAAGGAAGAATGGGGTGGTGGTGATCCTTCTGCAGGTGGTGGTGATGATGGTGGTGGGGCTGAGGGTCTTGAGGATGAGGTGGGTTTTGGTAGCCATTCTTTTTTATGGTTTTGGTTGGTGGTGGTGTGAGGGGTTTTGGTTCAGGAGAGTTGCATAATTGGGCAAATGGGGTGGGGCTGTTTGGATGGTGGGGATTAGGGTTTTGAGGTTTGCTTGGGGTATGGGTGGAAGGCGTTTTGGGAGGCTTTTGGTGTTTGGGGTCTTGACTCTTTAAGTGGTGGTTGGGGACTTGGGGGAGTATCAAGTTTGCGAATCAGGTAGTGAACTCTAGACATATTGAGAGAACTCAGAGTTGGCTCAGTTGCCTTCAAGACTTTAAGCAATAGGATTTGAACTTGTTGGGATGTAAAATATTTAAGATACAATCTTTATTATTCAAGTAGCATGTAAGAGCCGAATTGAGTTCAACACTTGTTGTTCGTGTTCGGCTCACCAAACCCATTTTACTAGTTCAAACAAACTCTTTAAGAACTGAACATAAGCCCAACCACCGGCCACTAGATGTGTTAATGGAAGTTGCTTCCTTCAGCTTTCATTTGGTGGCACTTGATATTTACCATGAATTGTTGGATAAATGAGTATACGTGTGTGTGCATGTTGGAATTACACAACATTCCATTAGGTTTTGATCTCTCAACGTATTAACACATGGTGACATGAACTAACAGCTCCTACCATACAAGCGGACCCCTAGTTGTATTCAATATGATTTCGTGATTGTAGATATAACTTGTTTTATCTTGCACTGTGAGTCTAACTTAATTGTGGTTTACATGTGCATGCATATAAGAAAATGAATAATATGAGTTAATTATAGGAAAGTAGTATTTATTTTACACTGTAGTTTATTAGTAGTTTTATTTAAATTTTTATTATTTTATTAATATTATATATTTATTATTTTGATCATGAAGCTTATGCTTCAACGCCTCGAGGCTTACGCCTCGCTTCACCTCATTGCATTTAACAACCTTGGAAGTATCATCCGAGAAAAGTGAATGTAGTCGTTGATACTCTTAGCAGAAAGTCAGAAGCATTAGCCAGACTCACTGATTGGGATTTATTTTCTTTGATCGCGCATCAGAAAGCAGAAGCCCAATGCTTACCAGATCGATTGTTGTTCGTACAAACCACATTGAGGTCAGAATTGTGGAATGAAATTAAGGAAAAGCAACCCTTAGATCCAGAGTTTGCCCAAGTGAGTTAGAAGATCACGGAAAGTGAGGAGTTAGAATTCAAAGTTGATGATCAAGGACTTCTCAAATTTTGTAATAGGGTGTGCATTTCAAAGGATAGTCAGCTCATACATCAGTTATTGGACGAGGCACATCACTCTAGATATGCCATCCACCCTGGCAATACCAAAATGAATCGAGATTTAAAATATTCATTTTGGTGGAGTGGTATGAAGAGAGACATTGATGAATTTGTAAGCAAGTGTCTGGTGTGCCAACAAGTAAAGATTGAATACCAAAGACCTGGTGAACTATTGTAACCACTCCCTATACCTGAATGAAAATGAACAGATATCACGATGGACTTTGTCTCAGGACTTCCAAGAACCAAGAATGGAATGGATTCAGTATGGGTGATTGTAGACAAACTAACTAAGTGAGCTCACTTTCTGGCATGTAAGACTACTCACTCTTGTGACCAGTTGTCTCAGTTGTTCATCAAAGACATTGACAGATTTCATGGAGTGCTGGATTTGATTGTTTTGAATAGAGACTCGAAGTTCATGTCACAATTTTGTAGAGTTTCCTAAAAGCTATGGGGATGCAATTAAAAATGAGTACGGCTTTTTATCCCTAGTCTAACGGACAATCAGAATGAACCATTCAGACCTTGGAAGACATGCTACGGGCATGTATCTTAGAATATAGTGACTCGTGGAATAACATCCTACTTCTAATGAAATTTGCCTACAATAATAGTTTTCAAGCAAGTATAAGCATGGCTCCGTTTGAAGCACTGTATGGTCAACGGTGTTGAACACCCCTATGTTGGGATGAGGTCGGAGAGAGAAGATTGTTAGGGCTTGATATGGTACAGCAGATGACAGACCAAGTGAGATTTATTTGAGAACGTCTTCTAGCAGTGCAAAGTTGCTAGAAAAGTTATGCGGAGCAAAGACGCTGCGAGTTAAAATTAAAGCAAGGTGATCATGTATTTTTGAAGATATCTCCTTTT
Organism: Nuphar pumila; assembly: GCF_984573655.1. Classification (NCBI taxonomy): domain Eukaryota; kingdom Viridiplantae; phylum Streptophyta; class Magnoliopsida; order Nymphaeales; family Nymphaeaceae; genus Nuphar; species Nuphar pumila. Next base: position 68,253,050 of record NC_143265.1, read on the forward strand.
AAGGGATTGATGTGTTTTGGTTGAAGAGGAAAATTGAATCCAAGGATTGATGTATTTTGGTTGAAGAGGAAAATTGAATCCAAGATATATTGAACCCTTCGAGATACTTGCGAGAATTGGTCAGATGACATATAGACTAGCTTTGCCACCTTCCTAGTCTTGAATTCACGTGTTTCATGTATCTATGTTGCGAAAGTATGTCTTTAATCCCTCCCACATACTGGATATTGTTGAGTCAGTACTAGAGATACAAGATGACTTAAGCTTGAGTGATGAGTCTATAGAAATTCTAGATACAAAACTTCAAAAACTAAGAAACAAAGAGCTATCTCTAGTATTGGTTAGATGGAGTCATCACAACAATAATGAGGCGACATGAGAGCGTGAATTTGACATTCGTGAACAATTTACATAATTATTTCTAAGAAAGATTTGTGACGAATTTTCGTTTAAGGGAGGTAGAATTATAAAAAAAAAACCTCCGACGAAACCGTTGAAGGGGATAAAAAAAGGAAACAACTATTTCCGTAGAAGGGAAACCATGTTTCCAGAAGGGGTGAGGATAAACCTCACCCCCCAAATTCATGGGTGGAGGGTGAGAGTTATCCTCATCTCTCACCCTGCCCTCTCCCTCCACCATGCAAAAAGCAAACTACAGAGGGAGAGAGAGAGGGTGGAAGAGAGAGACAGAGTGGGAAAAAAAGTTTCAGAGGGCTTATCGGATTCCGGAGGCGGTGGCAAGGTAAAACCCTCCTCCACCTTCATCTTCTTATTCTTTGTTTCTGTTTTCTTTTCCGGGCAAAGGGGGCCGGCATCCATGGATGCCAGCGAGATTCGGTTAAACAAAAAAAAAAAAAAGAACAAGGGTGAGAGAGAATGAGGAGGGGGTCGGCCGATGTCGGCAGCCAACCCCTGTCGGAGAGAAGGACAAAGAGCGCCGGCTCCGACGGCTGTCCCCTATCTGTTTAAGAAGAAGAGGAAGGCGAAAGAGGGAAGGGGTGATGCCTCTTTTCCCTTTCTATTAGGGTTTTATCGGGGGGACCGGGTCGGTCCGGGTGCGACCCAGACCAAACTCGGTCGGTCTGGGCATGACCCAGATCGAACCCGTCAGTCTGGGTCATGCCTAGACCGAGGCAACCAAATATATATATAAGGGAGGTGGTTCGGCCAGGGTGTGACCCAGACCGAATCAGGTCGGTCCGGGTCGCACCCAGACTAAGCCAAGCAAGTGAAAAAAAAATAAAAAAAAAAGATTCGATTGGACCAGTTCGGATTGAACTGGTTCATGTGGAGTTAGGTTTGGATCAACCCAAGTTCGACCAAACCATTTTGATCTGATCGAATTGGGTTCTTAGTGTGGATTCAGTTTGATCTTGACCAATTCTAGATCCAGTCTGATTGTTCTGGATCTGATTGGATCCATATCAGAACTGGGTCTAGATTAGATTGTTTTGGATCCAGTCAGACAGTTCTGGATCAAGTTAAAATGTCATGGATCCATTCAAACTATTTTAGATCTAGTTAGAATGTTCTAGATCCAATCAGACCATTCTAGATTCAGTCAGACAATTCTAGACCCAGATAAGTATCAGATCTAGATCTAGTTGAAATGCATTGGATCCAGATTATAGATGTATCTGGATCAGGTAATTCTTGAATTGTATCAAAATATGAAAGGACTAGAGTACCCTTTTGGGTACCCGAGATCTATTTTGGTAAAATGGACATAACTTTGCATCCCGAACTCAGAATTGAGTGAGGTTTGATGCATTAGACTCATATCAAAGAAAGGAATCTACTTACTCAGTAGTTCTTGTTAAATTAGTGACACAAAAATTGAAGTTTCATGAGTCGATTCGACATGAGTATTTTGATAATTTTGTAAAAAGTTTTGTGCATTAATATCAATATGTTGGTGTAATGACCAAATCCTACTGTTAGAGCACCTTGAGACTCGATTGCGGTGAGAGCACATTATTTGCACTCAAGGTAAGAGATATTATAAGTAATTTTAGATGTGAATAGATTTTTTTATGTTGTATGTTATTGTAATATTGTGAATGAATATAAGTAGCATGATAGCCTTCGAGTGAGATCATGACATGCATAAAATTTTCAAGCTTGACATTCTGAGTTGAATTCATATACATGTTGTGATATGCATGTTAGATGTGGTTTGTCATGCATGTTAAAAAGAGATTAGATTTGTTAACGCATGTCTATGTGGTTATTAATATCATGCATTTTGATATGTTTAGATTGGAGTTTCATTTATTTTATTCATGTTGTATGAATGAATATTTTGAGATCAGCATGCAAAACCTCTTAAATCCCGGAAGTGACAACCTGTAGTAAGAGCTACCTGGTTCGTGGCCAGAGTGCAGCCACCTTGAAGAGTGGGCCGCTTGTGAATCAAAAATGTAATGACACTACATCATTGCATGCTTAGTGAGAGACGTGTGTGAGTCCTATGGTTCATTATGAGATTTAATAATGAGATTCATTGTGATTAGTTCACGACATCACTCATGATCGAGAACGAGTGAATTACGAGTTTGAGAATGTGGTTCAATCTGTTGAACTTATTTATGACTTAGGGTTACACTCACACCGTGTTTGAGACTCTAGAGGACCATGGATGGTTGATAACTATTATGGTTATGATGTAACATGAACCATACTGAGATTGAAAGCTTAACCTCCCAGCTAGCTACCGGCGGGGTCCTCATGGTGGTTCACTGCAATGCCTGGTAGTTCGGGGACCACTGAAAGTGTATGGCTCATTGCTTGACCATCATATAGAATTTGGATGTTCTACGGGGTTGCTATGCCCATAGACGGCTATGACCGTTATAGTCGACCTAGTGATATTTGTTTTGAGAGAGTATTGAGAAAGTTAATAGGAGTAATTAAAATATATCAACTTTTGTAGTGTGTCAAAAACTAAACTAAGACTAAGGGTTTAGAGCCCACTACAGTTGTAAGTTTAAATATTTATTTGCTTATTATTATTTCTTACTGGGTTGTAGACTCACCCCCGATGTTTAATTACAATTGTAGGTTGCATGCACACTAGCACAGATAAAACTTGATCAACTTCTTCTTCAACAGAGCATTTGGTAGATTTTATTTTTATGTCATTGAATAATTATGTAATTTCTTTTCCTTTGTTATGAATGATGAACAATGTAAATAAAAAGTTGATTATTGAATAAAAATAAAGAACTTTTTTTATCCATGTTTTCTCTGTGTGAACTTCGAACTCTTTTCCTTTAGGAAGTAATATCAACCGAACTCAGACTCTCGAGGTCCCAGATCGGGGTGTTACAGTTACCTCACACTCCATCCCCTCCATATCAAGTCTCCTTTCAGTATATTTCTTTACATGGTTGTGTCGAAGTGTAGATTTTCAGTTCTAGAACATGACGATGATGATGATGATATCACTTTTTGATAGTTGCCTTCTTTTAGAGAGACCCTACGTATTAGATGATGTTGATGATATTAGCTGGATCAGAAAATTTATATAACAGGGGCCATCTACACACACAAAATTGGTAGTTGCTCAGCATCATTTTGCGCACAAACACTTTTACTAGCACTAAAACAACATAAGTAAAAGTCTAAGCGGGACACTTTTAGACTTTTACTAACGCTTTTAGTGTGCCAGTTAAAACATTTTTGTGCAAAAAGGATATTGCGCATCCATCAAGCTGCACGATAGACGCTCAACATGAGTGAGCTCCGTTTGAGCACCAAACGAGTGAACAACTATGCATCTCTCTCTCTCTCTCTCTCTCTCTCTCTCTCTCTCTCTCTCTCTCTCTCTCTCTATATATATATATATATATATATATATATATATATATATATATATATATATATATATATATATATATATATATATATATATAGGAAGGGTGTAACATGGGACACCCTTCCGTCGAACGAGAATCAAACATGCAAAAGACATTTAGCGGTGGTACTGCCTCTATAGTGGCGGTCACGATCGTCACTAAATCCTTTATATATTATAAACACGAGCGCACACATCAGATGTAATGTCAAACTATTTGTGAGTTTGACATTACGACCTACTATATATATATATATATATATATATATATATATATATATATATATATATATATATACACTGGTACTCATAGGGAGAGGTTATTTTGACTAAATCTAACCTCCATACAAAGGCGTAGCTAGGGGGGGGGAGAGGCAGGACTGGACTGAAACAGTTAATTTTTTTTTCTTTTAAAGCCCAGCCCTGATTCCATATGAAATAGATTTTTATCCATTTTTGTAGCCCAGCCCTGACTGCAGCAAATAGTTTGATTCGTCCATATGAAATAGATTTTTATTAATAATTATAGCCATTTTTTATTTTATCTCAACAAAAAAAAAACGGGGGCGTCCCCCCCCCCCCCCCCCCCCCCCCCTCACATGAATCCTAGCTACGCCACTGCCTCCATAGATGTGTTCATGATCAAAACAGTAGGAATCAACTCTTTGATATTAACATATATGCCAAAAGAACATGACACAAAGGTTAATTTCTACGTAGATCACATCCGGAGAGTCAGATGTGCAAAGAAACTGAAAAAAATGAAAATATTATAGTTTGCACTAGGAAGTTCCTTAACCATGACATTAGTAAACATTAACCCTACATATGTATAAACAAATTGCATATAACCACAATCGTTAAGCACCTTTTGGAAGAATAGAAAAGTATTTTTTTATTATATTAATCCAACCCATGAAAATCTAAGACTACCAAGGCGATTGCAATGGCTCCTAATGACCAGCAATGAGAAAAAAGTTTTGAAGAGCTAGTGCAGTAGATATCTTCACTAGTGAGATCTTCACATTCAAACAATGTAGCAGTAATATCTTTTGCATGGTTTCAACAAGAACGACCTGATACAAGGCTTCTATATATCATTCAAATTAAGTACACAAAAAGAAATTAACAAATAAAAGCACTACCAGCAAAAGCTTCCAAGCTAAGAGACTTGCACAAGAACAACTTTATGATGCAATCGGGCAGGGTCTTTGCTGGTGTTGTGATGAAAAATGGCACAAAGGCTATAAATGTAAAGAAAAACAATTATTTCTCATAGAGTCCATGGCAGTGGAAGACGAAGAAAATAATATAAGTAATTTAGGGCCCACCCTTAAGATAAGACTGAGAATAATGTGTGGGTAATAAATGGCTTATTAATCATTTTTTTTAATGTAATGAGAAAATTAGGAAATGTTGATTTAAATGGGCAAGGATAAGAAACGTGGAAATAGATTAAGATGCAAGTTAGGAATTAGTTATACTAATTTCTATCAGGGAGATCAACTGTCCCTATGAGACTGGTTGGACCGGACCAAAAGAGGGGCTGGTCTAATGCATTTCATATATATATATATATATATATATATATATATATATATATATATATATATATATATATATAGAGAGAGAGAGAGAGAGAGAGAGAGAGGTAAACATTTGGTACTAAAAAAATTGAAGGTACAGAATTATTAAGTAAAAAACACCTTTATTTCATATTTTTTTATTTTTTTATAGATTGAACCCTAGAGAGAGAGAGAGGTAAACATTTGGTAATAAAAAAATTAAAGGTGCAGAATTATTGAGTAAAAATCACCTTTATTTCACATTTTTAAAATTTTTTATAGATTGAACCCTATAGATGTGATCTACATGGTTTCTTTAGTAAGAAATATATTTGGAATTATGAGTTTATGACACGTAAGTAGGTTTTTCATGGGCTTTAAATATCAACAACTCACAATGGATCAAACTATTTTGCATGCAGCATTCATTGCATGTGAGCCTAGAATAACTGTATCACCATCAATTCATACTGCGACCTGCTGTAAATACCTCGACATTTTCCACTTTGATTTCTATTTCTATCTTTGTTGTAAACCATGATAGAACCTCACTACAAACCTTAACAAATATCATTCTCTCCATATTAAAAGTATGAACATGCAACAAAATTGCATATATAATCATCCAAAGTTCCAATGGTAAATCTAGAAGTTTAATACGAAGAGAGCATTACTCATCTTCAACTTCAGTTCCACTGCTGATTTCTATTTAGAGCCTGTTTGGAATCTGGCCGCTGGGATGGCAATGCATTTGTTGGTCCTGAGGTAAAATCTTGTTCAAACTACCTTGGTGGTCCTGTTTGGAATACCGGCGCTGGGATGGGCGTTTATGCATTTGGAATGGAAAGTGAGGCCCTTTCTTCTTTGTATTTACACTAAATCATGGATTTGGCTGCTGCCACTTCTTCAAATGCATCAACTCCATAAATGCCCATCCCAGCGGCCAGATTCCAAACAAGCCCTTATTAACTGCCTAAGGGTGAGAATTTTCAAATCCAGTAAGGCTCTAATTAGGAGCAGTGATGAAATCGGTGGATTTGACAACATCCTCGTGAGGTCGTTTCTGAATTCTACTTTATTTATAACACCAGCTCGTTTTCCAACACTGCTCCCATGAAAGTCTCCCTTCCCAAAACGGTGCCTCTAATAAACAGAGACGCTTGGGATTTGGTGAATCCCCCCAACTACGGCTCCCAAACAGAGCCCCAGTCATGCCAGGGATATTGAAAGTTATCAAATAAATTTAAACCTAGTTCCATCAATCTCAAATTGAATGATTGCAAAAACAATAAATTTCATAAAAAAACTCAACCTATTGGAAAACCCAAATTTCTAAAAACAGGTTTAAAGCATAGAGTGGAAGAAATCTAAGATTGAAATACAAATTAAATGCACATAGTTGTTCAAAAACTGCAACCCATTAGGACCAGAGCGATGCAGAATCCACCTCAATTACAATTGCATTGATCATCTTCCCTTTCTTGCGTGATTTGTATGAGTTTTATTTTGATAATGTTGTTCAAACACACTTCCTGAGAATAGCTTAGCATGAACCATAGTTGTAAATACACATAAAACATTGGTTCAAGTATTTGTAATCTTCCGAGAACTAACACCCTAAGGTACAAGAGAGCAAGTAATAAGCATGGGGAGATCTTGGTCAATCCCAATGTGGAAGACGAGTGCATTTTAGGCTCTGTGTGGAGTTTATGGATTTGGAAAAGTAGGAAATCATCAGATCCTGGAGTTGGCAAATCACCAATTCCAGATTTGAGTACAAATACAGAGAAGAGACCGGTACACCTCGTTTCTAATTTTGATAAACTACCTTCTCAATATCATTTTCCCAAACAACCACCACCAAAGTAGGGATGGCAGTGGACCGGGGGAAAGCGGGGCCCCGCCTCGCCCCGTTTGGACCAGGGATGAAGGGTATGAAACGGGGATGGAGGCGGGGGTGGAGGATAAAATCCATCCCTGCCGCGGAGGCGGGGCGGGGGTGGACGTGCACTTTTCCCCGCCCCATCCCCGCCACGATCCCCGCCTAATCCCCGCCCCGACCACTTTTCCCTGCAATATCCCCGCCCCGCCCCGCCTCATCCCCGTTTGGACCGGGGATGAAGGGTATGAAACGGGGATGGAGGCGGGGGTGGAGGATAAAATCCATCCCCGCCGCGGAGGCGGGGCGGGAGTGGACGTGCACTTTTCCCCGCCCCGCCCTGTCCCCGCCACGATCCCCGCCTAATCCCCGCCCCGACCACTTTTCCCCGCAATATCCCCACCCCGCCTCATCCCCGTTTGGACCGGGGATGAAGGGTATGAAACGGGGATGGAGGCGGGGGTGGAGGATAAAATCCATCCCCGCCACAGAGGCGGGGCGGGGGTGGACGTGCACTTTTCCCCGCAATATCCCCGCCCCGCCTCATCCCCGTTTGGACCGGGGATGAAGGGTATGAAACGGGGATGGAGGCGGGGGTGGAGGATAAAATCCATCCCCGCCGCGGAGGCGGGGCGGGGGTGGAGGATAAAATTTTGAGGCGGGGCGGGGGTGGAAACCTTGTCCCCCGCCCCGCCCCACTGCCATCCCTACACCGAAGTGGTTTGACCAAAATTTAAACCCAAATCCTCAAGTTCCATCCCAGCTACCATCTCTCAAACAGAGTTTTTTTTTATAAGCCTCTTAAACAGAACCTATTAATAACTAGTAAAAACTGTGCCTTAATGAGATAAACTCTAAGGGGGGCATTTCATTCGTGGACAGGGGAGGACAAGGATGTCCTGTCCTGTCCGTGAACATGCCAGGACGTGCGGATGGAAAACCCTCTTTTTTCATAAAGCACCCACGCTGTTCCAGGGGGAAGGGTAGAACAGCATGGGACAGGAAAAAGCATCCCGCATGGATGCACGTAACGCACTGTCCCTCCCGTCCGTGCATCCCACATTTGCGTGGGCCCGGGGCCGGGTGTGGACCATCACCAAGAGTATATTAATTATTTTACACAAAAATAAAAATAAAAAACTCATATACATATTTGCCAGCTAAACTTTCAAAGCAGGTAGAATTTCTTCAATAAATAATATGCATTCTACTTTCAAATTATTGAAACGCATTTAAATCGTGATGGTTAATCTAAAACATTGTTATGGTGCTTTAAAATCTCCTAGGTTTAAAGAAACTACGGTGGGCATAATAATGTGCACTGAAGGCTAGAGGTGGGCACTGGGCCAGTATATTTGGCCCTGGCACGGCCCAAACCAAGCTGGGCCGACATGTGCTGGCCCGTTATTATATATATTTTATACATAATATATAATACATTATATATATTATATATATAACATAATACACATAACATATAATATAATACATTATATGAATAATATACATTAGATTTTATATATTATATAATAAGCTCGGTCTAGGGTTTTCCCAAGGGGCCGGACCGATACCCACTCTTACTAAAGGCATTGGACAAACAAACACACAAAAAACACCAGCAGGGGCTCCGCCTACGCTTGTCTGTTAGGAGCAGCTAGTGCATGTCGTTGCACGTTCAAAACCCAATGGTATAGCTGTGTATAACAGGGTAGGGGTCTGCCTAACCCCAGCTTGCCTTTAAAACACACATACACAAAAGAAAAAAGAAAAAAGAATGTGCTCGAATGCACTGGCGTGCAGGCGAGCGCGAGCACACATACATACACGTTTATAAGCTACTCAGAAGATGTTTAAATGACTTCATACCATTTTCCATAGCACAGCCACACTTTATACTCTTTCAAATATATCATAAGACACTTGGCCTTTATTTTTAGTCACGGTCTAATTTTTGCGTTTACATGTAGCGGCACATAGGTACAGATGCTTGCTTTTCAAGTACAAATACAAATGGGTAGTCAAACAATTATGTCCTATAGAAAAGATTTATGCTACAATTATCACAGCAATGGGAAGGAAGAAGAAGCAATACGGGGAAAGGAACAATATCATAGGTGCTTCTGAATCATTTCACGGACTTCATCAATCACCAGCCATGCTGTATGTCCCCCAATTACCTCCTCTTTCATTTCCTCATCTTTCCACAACTGCATATACCATTTTACTTACTGAATTTATGAGCATAAAAAAACAAAGGCATATGAATATCAAAATGACAAAAGAATGGCCAATTTAGAAGGCAATGTATAATATGAAATTACCTGAATGGTTGGCATTTTCTGCATTCAGGAGCATAGATAGATACATGAAAAACAACACCAAATAGAGGGAGTTAGTTTATGTACTACAAAAGCATGTCGTTCTGATAGATGTCAGTTGAAAACCCTTTAATTTTACTGCGGTGGACCAAGCTACAACCAATTTTCAAGGCCTGTTTGTTGAATGGCAATCTGGGGCCTCTAGGCTCATGAACTCCTTATGTTCGATAAGCTTGAGATGGGTAGCCCAAGAGTGGATCAGGTAAAATGGGGTTTTACAAGGTTAATGTAAAACACCACCAACACAGGACACCGGTTTTGTTTGGCACTCAAAGCAGCTGCGAGTCCCCCAAAAGCCAAGACAGGTGTGGTTTCGGATTTAGTTGTTTTACATAAAATGTTTTTACCTGATCCACACTCTTTTAAGAGTTAAGACAGGTCAGGGGCAAACCCAAGGGGTTTGGCGTAGTGGGATTGGGTCTAGGTTGTTTGATGGGTAGCCTATGTTCAAATCCCATGGGCATCACCCCCCTGCTTAATCTGAAGTTTGGTGACTCTATGGGGTCGAGGGGTAAGCCCTTGGAGTTTTATGCTGACAGGACAGTGACCGTAAGTTCGGCAGGCTGAGTCAGTGAGGCTAGGTCTCTACGCCTGAGGCGGTCTCTCTGAGTAAAAAAAAGACAGGTCAAGGCAAAGCCAGGAATCTAAAACAAGATGGGCACAATTGCACTGCAAAAAGAAAGTAATTACTAATAAATGAAGTTCCAAGTATGAAATATCAATCCAATGTTCACATTGTAAATATATGTAAATAGTCAAACTACCTCAATAAAATATTGATATATCAAATACTAAAACAAATCAGTAAAAACATGAAAAAAAAATTCTTAAAATCATAATAGAAATAAAAAATAGAATCATGATTATTGCTATTTGAAAAACACAAACAAACCCTCCATCCTAATAGAAATCAAACGTAAAATGATAATTATTATTAATTAAAATGTTAACCGAAAAGAAAAGCACAAAAAAGTTCCTAAAGCCCTAATTTAATCATTCATGTCATTTGAAATTATGCAAATCAAAAACCTAAATCCTAACAAAAATCATAGATCCTGTATCAATGCTAATTGATAAAATAACAAACAAAATCCTTAATATTCTAAGTTCTAACCTAAATCAAATACTCATTCTTTATGGATTCATGGTTAATGATAATTAAAAAAAATACATAAACCCTAAAAGCATAATTCAACATTCATGTCATTTTAAAAACCACCAAATCAAAACCTTGATACATACATACATTATAAATTATGCATTTATGCTACAACAACAACAACAACAACAACTACGCCTTCATCCCAAAACAATTGGGGTCAGCGATATGAACCAAAAAAGAAATTCATTTTGGGTCTTCCACATGAATCCTTTTCCTCCAATCATTTCTATCCAACGCCATGTCCTCGGTGAGGTTCAAAGCATTCATATCCTTTCCTATCATCTCCATCCAAGTCTTCCTAGGCCTACCCCGACCTCTTTTAACTAATATATTTTCCCATTTCTCCAACCTTCTAACTGGAGCATCATTAGGCCTTCGCCGAATATGTCCAAACCACCGTAAACGATTCTCTCGCATCTTATTTTCAATGGGTGCAACACCTACCTTCTTACGTATCTCTTCGTTCCGAATATTATCTTTTAATGTATTTCCACACATCCATCTAAGCATCCGCATCTCAGCTACACTCATTTTTTGAATATGATGTCTCTTGGCAGCTCAACATTCTGTACCATATAGTAAAGCGGGTCTAATAGTCGTCCTATAAAACTTTCCCTTCAACCGCAATGGCATTCTACGATCGCACAGCACTCCAGTAGCACTTTTCCATTTCATCCACCCAACCTTTATCCTATGATTTACATCTCCATCAATTTCTCCATACTTTTGAATGATGGATCCCAAATATTTGAAATAATCATTCACCGGTATATCTTGCTCACCAAGCTTCACTACACTCCCATCACTACTTCGTTGCTTACTAAACCGACATTCCATATATTCAGTCTTACTCTTACTCAACTTAAAACCTCTAGCTTCCAATGTCTGTCTCCATAATTCTAACTTAGCATTAACCCCAGCTCTAGACTCATCAATCAAAACAATATCATCAGCAAACAACATACACCATGGTACATTTTCTTGAATTGATCTCGTAAGCTCATCCATCACTATCGCAAATAGGAAAGGGCTTAAAGCAGATCCTTGATGTAACCCAACCGTTATCGGAAAATTGGTTGTCACCCCTCCACAAGTGCGGACATTGGTTACTACTCCTTCATACATATCTTTAATTATACTAATGTACTTGAGAGAAACACCTTTCTTCATCATTGTCCACCAGAGAACGTCCCTAGGTACTCTATCGTATGCCTTCTCTAAATCAATAAAAAACCATATGCAAATCTTTGTTCCTCTCTCTATATCTTTCAATAAGTTGTCTAAGAAGATGTATAGCTTCCATAGTTGATCTTCCAGGCATAAAACCAAATTGATTCTCCGATATCATGACAACCTTCCTCAACCTAGACTCAATCACCCTCTCCCAAAGTTTCATAGTATGACTCATGAGTTTTATACCACGATAGTTTGTGCAATCTTGTATATCACCCTTATTCTTATATAAAGACACCAAAGTACTCTTCCTCCACTCATTAGGCATCTTATTTGTTCGCCAAATCAAGTTAAAAAGATTTGTCAACCATTCTAAACCTTTCTCTCCCAAGCATTTCCAAGCCTCGATAGGTATACCATCTGGGCCAACTACCCTTCTTGATTTCATTTTCTTCAAAGCCTCTGCAATTTCTTTCTTTTGAATCTTGCGCATGAAGTCACGATTTATCTCATGAAAAGGAATGGAGAAGTCTCCAAGATCTTGAGCATGACTATCATTAAATAGCTTATCAAAATAATCTTTCCATCTCTCCTTAATCTCCTCATCTTTGACTAAAACCCTTTGCGTTTCATCTTTGATACATCTAACCATACCCAAATCCTTCGATTTCCTATCTCTCATCTTTGCAAGCCTATAAATATCCTTCTCGCCTTCTTTGGTATCCAACTTGTCATAAACCTCCTTATATACCTTAGCCCTCGCGTTTCGAACAACTTTTTTAGCTTCCTTCTTTGCTATCATATACTTCTCCAAATTCTCATTATCACGACTCTTACTTAGATTTCTATAACACTCTCTTTTAACCTTAATAGCTAATTTGACATCCTCATTCCACCATGATGTATCCTTACCTAGTGGTGCACCGCCTTTAGACTCACCCAATACCTCCTTAGCTACTTTTCTCATACCACCCGCTATCTTATTCCATATTGATTCTGAATCCTCCTCGAGACACCAATCAACTTCCTTAACTACCTGCTCTACAAACGTTCCTTGTTTAGCTCCTTTCAGTGCCCACCACTTAATTCTAGGATCTATCCTATGTCTATCCCTTTTGCGGCATTGTCTAATTCTAAGATCTAAAATTAAGACTCTATGTTGTGTAGCTACACTTTCTCCTGGTATAACCTTACAATCGATGCAACAACCCCTATCTCTCTTTCTAAGTAGGAAAAATTCTATCTGACTCGTATTAACCCCACTTTTAAATGTTACTAGGTGAGACTCCCTCTTCCTAAACCAAGTGTTTGCTAAGATCATATCATAGGACAAACAAAAATCTAAAATCCTTTCTCCACTTTCATTTCTTTCTCCTATACCATAGCCTCCATGGATATTCTCAAATCCATCCCTACTAATGCCTACATGTCCATTAAGGTCACCGCCGATAAAAAGCTTTTCTCCATAAGATGTCTCTTGTACTACTCCATCTAAATCTTCCCAAAATTGATGCTTAATGAAATCATCTAAACCTACTTGAGGTGCATAAACACTAATAATATTAATAATATCCGTACCTAATACTAATTTAATAAGTAAAATTCTATCACCCTTCCTACGGACCTCAACTACATTATCTATAAACTGACGACTCATAACAATCCCTACTCCATTCCTATTCCTATTTATTCCTGTATACCAAATCTTATATCCCCAAGGTTCTATCACTTTAGCTTTCTCACCTACCCATTTGGTCTCTTGAAGACATAAAATATCAATCTTTCTCCTACACATAACATCTACTAACTCTACCAACTTACCAGTTAAAGACCCTATGTTCCAAGTGGCTAACCTAATTTTATGGTCTTGGACTAACTTCTTTACCCCCACCCGTCCAACAAAGTGAGGGAACCCTTGCCTATTTGACACCACACCCGGGCGCCGGTGTGACGCGTCGCTTCTGGGCGACGACTTAGCAACCCTTGCACATTTATCACTGCCTCCGGGCCTAGAGAGTACAGCGCGTCGCTCAGTAGGGAACGCCCCAACGAAATTCTCATATAATTATGCATTTATGCTAATTGGTTAAAAAACAAAACACAAAACATTTTAACCAAAACCAAACATTTATTATTAATTATTCAAGGAATCATGTTTAATCGTAATTGAAAAACATAATATGAAAAAACCCTAAAACCATAACTAAACATTTATGCCATTTTACAAAAAACCAAATCAGAACCTTAAATCCTAACGAAAATCATTCATATATAACCTAATTAACAAAAAAAAACTAAAATTCTAACTAAAATCAAGCATGTGAAATCATATTTAATCTTGATTAAAAAACACAGAAATACCTAATTAAATATTCACCTCATTTAAAAATTTAAAAAATATATAAAAAAACCCTAAAACCTAATTAAAATTTTCATGCTATTTAAAAAAACTAAATAAAAAAACCTCAATCTTAGCAAACACCATTCTTATAGAAGCTAATTTGAAAATAAATAAAACAAAACCCTTAAAGTTCTATCTAAAATTAAATATGTACAATCATGTTTAATGTTGAAAAAACACATAAATACCTAATTAAATATTCATCTCATTTAAAAACCAAAATAAAAAACTAAAAGCTAATTGAAAACAAATACAAAACATCCTAAAACCTATTTAAATATTCATGCTATTTAGAAAACTAAATAAAAAACCTCATCCTAACAAACATCATTCATATAGAGGTTAATTGAAAAAAGTGAAACCCCAAAAATTCTAAAATCAAGCATGTGGAATCATGTTTAATGTTGATTACAAAAATAAAAATACCTAATAAAATATTGATCTTATTAAAAAAACAAAATCAAAGACCTAAATGCTAATTGAGAAAAAAACACAAGAAACCCTAAAACCTAATTAAATATTCATGCTATTTAAAAAAAACTAATCAAAAACTTAAATCCTAATTCCTAACAAACATCATTCATACATATGCTAATTGAAAAAAAAACTCTAAAATTTTAAGTTTCTAACTAAAATCAAGCATGTGAAATTATGTTTAATGTTGATTGAAAAGAAATAAACACTTCAATACCTAACTAAACATTCATCTCATTTAAAAAACCAAAATCAAAACCTAAATGATAATTGAAAAGAAAACATAAAAAACCTTTAACCCTTAAAAAAACACAAAAAGAAGAAGAAGACCAACAGTGGCATGTCGCCTTGCCAGAGAAGCCGTCGGACCGTTGGATGCACGGTGTAGGCCACAAGCCTGAGGCCCTAACCCAGGTATCAAGAGAGAGAGAGAGGACCTGCCGTGAGGTGCACTAGAGGCTGCCATCAAATGGCGAATAGCCGAAAGCACCGATCGAAGCTTCTACAGGCCAAAGGCTCAAAGAGAGAGAGGACATGAAAGGGGTGTGCAGCATGCATCAAAAGCCACCACAGATCAGTGAAAGGCCGGACCGTTGAAGGTGCAACCGTGCAAGTTCGATGGCGTTTTGGTGAGAGAGAGAGAGAGGGAGTCAATAGAGAGAGGTGGGGACGGGGTCATGGCAGGGAGAGCGAGAGCGAGAGAGAGAGAGAGAGAGGTCAAGGAGGAGGGGCAGCTAGCACACATAGTGAGCCTCTTGGTCGGGCCCGGGTTGTGCCCAGTGTGATAAATATCTTGAGATTTATGAAAATCTCACTATAATATCGCGAGAAATTGCCTGAAAGTTTAAAACGGCAATTTCTCGCGAGATTTTCAAAATATCATGAGATTTATGAAAAAACATAAATACCGCGATTTAAACACGATATTTATGTTTTAAACGGATATTTATTACAAAAAAACAGTGTATTTTTATTTTTAAATAATTTTTATTAATATTTTCTTATAAAAATAATTTTTATATTTTTTAATTTATTTTTTTATTGCCAAGATTTTGCTGAAAAAATGCAAGATTTATGGATTTTTTTCAATTTTTCGAGAGTTTTTGAAAAATGAGAAATTGCCGATAAAATCGTTTGTCACTATGGTTGTGCCCACCTTGACCCAGCCTCTATTGCAAATTCCAGGTCAGAGTGAGCACATGCCCACCCTGGCCCTAAAGTAGCTCCGCCTATTAAAATGGGGCAGTTGTTGGTTTATCATGGTTGGGGCATGTGAGGCTGGGTGGTCATGTCCTCAATCTGAAGTTTTACCTTGCAGCCAGCGGGTCCATTGACATGGTTCTTGGTGAGGGTTTTTCTTCATTAATAATAAAGAAAAAAAGGATGGGTCTGAGCTGTGTTCGAGCTTGGTACCTGCAAATAACTTGATTGTGTAGCTCAAACAGGGTACAAACACCAGCCTGAACCTGGCTAGAATGCATCGCTCATCATAAGTGATTGGCAGACTTGCCAGAGATGTCAAGGCAATAACACATAGTCAGAATATAAGTGCTACCCATGCTTCCATCAGATTATGCATGAACTATAGTTACCAGGAAAAGAAATGGATTCGAGACGTATCTAGGAAAGTGAGTGTTAAAACATAGCATGAGGCGGGAAGCAATTCTGAAGCTAATGAAAGCTAAAAAGAAGGAAACACAGAGAAAGCAATATGAAGTGCAAGTGAAAGCAAATAAAAACGACATGTGCACAAGTAAAAACAATATAAAACGATGCAAGCTTGTTATAAAAAAAATACTTTTTTAATATACAAAACATAGAAGGTGAGTGGAAAGCAAGAAGGAAACGTTAAAGTGAGAGGGAATCGATTTGAGAAACGAGGAAAAAGAGAGATTCCCACTAAAGGGAATAGAGTTTCTCATATTTCTGAACCAGTTTCCCAAAGCTTCCCTTACATTGAGGGAAAGGAGGAGTTTCCTGCTTCCAAGGCGAGCTTCCCCATACAGCTAGAAGCATCCGGTAACTATGGCATGGACTAAGAGAATGATTGAGGAAAAAAATTGAACATACAGAGATGTTTCCGCGTTTCACCAGTGCCTTGGGAACATTGTTGACATCCACAAAGTAGAACTTAACTCTGAAAAATAAAGAGAAAAAGAAAAGGATCAACTGCATACATATAAGTTTCATGTTTGAGAACGATGAAGAACGAAACAGAAGACTGCACGGCTCAACTGCATACATACAAGCATCATAATTGGAAAAGATCAAATATACTTAAAGCTTGATTTTTTTTATCTGAAATAAAATCTAGGCATTTTTATCAAAAGTATTCAAAAATATGCAGAGACAGAGAGAGGGAGACCTGCGGTGATACTCCGACGCTAGTTTCTCCAATTTAGGCCCTAGATATATACATTTCCGGCACCAAGCAGCCACCCTGTCAACCACCATCAATTCATCTCTCGAAATCAATGGATGAGAAAGAGAGCAGAAATATCAAGGGAAAAGCAGACCGAGAGAGAAAAAGAAAAGGAATAAACGAACCAATCAACGACAATTGGCTGGGAGGCCTCCTTCGCTTGCTGAAGAGCTTGGTCGAACTCATCCATTCCCGTAATGGGCTCCATTTCGATCGAAGCAGGCCTCGACACCGCCTGCCAGAAGGGCAGTGCCCCCGCTCCCCTCCTCCATCGTTTCCTCCTCCTTTCCCTTGTGCTGTTCACCAGACTAGGGAGGGACAGCAGCCCGGAAAAAGAAGATGATGATGATGACGACGATGGGTACCCACTATTTGTTAATGACTGGTCTCTGTAATACAGATATCTGCGGAGCAGATGAGGGTTCGCTGTCAAAACCGCCATTTGTTGTTCTAGTGCCCAAGCTATATGGCCAAAGGGGCTCTTGAATCAGAACAGGGGATCATTTTTTTTCTCTATATTGGTAGGGAATATAGCGTATGGTTGATGGTGGTATGGGTGATTAAAGAGATGAGGAAGAGAGAGATTGGAAGTTGTTGACGGTGAAGATCGAGAGGAGGAAGGAAAGGGGAGGCTTATCTCAAGGGCACGAGAGAAAGAGCCTCGAACGAGACGAAGTGGGCCCAGTAAACGATGGAATCAGCCAAATAGTGCCCCGAAAATATCTGGAGCACGAAGGATAATTGATCAAATTCGTGGTGGTTCCAATGAGATACTGAAACTCATGCCTCATCGAACATGTTACCCCATTTTCAAATTAGTTTATTATTCAGAACTAAATTATGAGAATTAGAAATATAGGCATTTTCAACACTTTTCTACCATGTGGATGTGTTTGGCACGGTGAATTTGTTAGGAATCAATAATTGAATCCTGTGTATTTTAGATGAAAAAATATGATTTCTGAATGCTTGAATATTTATGAAGATGATGAGCTATTGATTTTAAAGCCTTAAAAAAATCCCGTTTATGAATCAAAATAGGATGATTCAAGAGCGGGTTGTTATAAGACCAAGCAAGTAGATCACATCCATATGATTGGATTCAAGAGAAAAGAACAATTATTCTATGAAAATCGTGGTTCACACATTAGTTCTCATGTTTTCAGTTCTCATATTCTAGTAAGTATATATATACTTACTAGAATATGAGAAGTGGAAATATGAGAACTAATGTGTGAAGCACGATTTTCATGAATCTAACCCTATGAAGGTAATCTACATGCTTGGTTTTATAAAAACTTGCAATTGAATCATCCTATTTTGATGCACAAATGAGATTTTTTTGAGACTTTAAACTCAATGGCTCATAATCTTCATAAATATTCAAGCATTTAAAAATCTCATTTTTCATCAAAAATACACTATCCAATGGTTGATTCCTAGCAAATTCAGCATGCCAAGCACATCCACATGGTTCGATTTGCAAAAAAAATGTTGAAAATGCCCATATTTCTAGTTCTCATTTTCTAGTGACTATATATATATATATATATATATGAAAAATGGGATACCAAAACACTTTTTTAAATATTTCATAAATACAAGTATATTCTTAATAGCTTTAATATATAAAAAATGTATTAATAAAAAATTATAAAAAGCTTTAACAAAAAATAATTGTATTGTCCATGAAATTTGGTGTGTTCATGCAAATATCTATTAATTTGCCAAAAATTCTCTACCTATTCAAAAACGTTGATTCTCGGCTTTTCTTAGATCATTTTACCCTTCATAGGTGTTTCGCACGAACCTACAACATTCATACCAAGATGCTGGGAATTGCCTACCCAAAGTGGATTCACACTTTTACAAGAAATACTGGCAAATGTCTAGAGGTTAGCATATCTTTTGTGTGCATCACCTCTATGAGATTCGCAACTCGTTTAAGCACACTTGAGGATATCTGCATCTATTTGTGTCAGATGTTAGTATTTAATAGGAGGTTAGCAAAGTCATTGGATCATTCTGAATTCACTCACTCATTCATATTAAGTCAGCAACTATTAAATGGACAACTGAAGAAAAGCACATCTATTAGCCTTGGATGTGATGGTATTTAATAAGAGGTTAGCAAATTCATTGGATCATTCTTAATTCACTCACTCGTTCATAGCAGCTATTCAATGTGTAGTTAATGAGATGTGTATCTATTAATCTTGGATGTGATGGTATTTACTAGAAGGTTAGCAAATTCATTTTATCATTTTAAATTAACTAATTCATAGGAGGTCAACAGTTATTAAATGCATAGCTAAGGAGATGTACATCTATTAGTCTCAGATGTGATGATATTTAATAGAAGGTTAGTGGATTTATTAGATCATTCTGAATTCACTCACGTATTCACTCAGTTATTAAACGTGTAGGTAAGAAGATACTCATATATTAGTCTCGGAGATTTGCATGTATTAGTTTTAGATGTGATATTATATATACACTAACCCTTAGACAAAGACATTCTCCGTTCAAACTTTCACAATTGCTTAGGGTTTTTCTACTCAGTGGGTTTGTGGTCCCAATCCCCACTAATTACTGGCAATGATTTTCTCAATTCCTATTGTTCCACTTACCGACGAGGCTACCGAAGTTTCTTTCACCCCTCTTTTAGCATTTTGACAATACATTATCAATAAGTTTTTTGTCAGTAAGCACATCGTCCACATTTTTTTTAACAGATTTTGTTTGAATAGAATGTGAATCACCATTTCATGCGTTGTTCCTTTCTCAATGATTCCCTTCGACCTAGGTGCCCTAACCTTAGTTGGTTCAAAAATCATAAGGAAAAGGCATATATGTCTATCAAAAAGAGTTCAACAAAAACCCTGGTTGCTCTATCTAATGCATCAGGAAGCTAAGTTATTATTTTGTTGTTTTCATATTTAATGTTCTTCATGAGTGAACATTCAAACTAATGAGTATTGCAAACACAATTTTCATTTGTAGGTTGTGTATCCTATTCTGTTGAAAATCGCTAAATGATTGGTTGATCAATCATATGTTGATGTTCGTATGTAATTGACTGAGTGATTGAAAAGTCGGTTGTGTCATGGCCACAAGCATGAATGTTTGATCTTCCGCACAATAAATGTAGTTATTCTAAACAAATGCCAATAGTTCTAAGATCAAGCACAAAGAAATTGACTCCCATAAGGGAAGGTTGCAAGGAGGGGAAAGATAGTACCTTGGCCAAAGCTTTCAAGGCGCATTTTGTAACACCCCGCCTCGACTAGGGAAAAAAAATTAAACACAGTGGAAGACTTTTACGAACCAATTTGAAACTATCCCCAAACTTGGGCATGTCATAAAGTTAAAATCAAACCATAACAATTCAAATATCACAAAAAGATTTCATTTATGTCATAAATAAAATTTTAGAGACTGTATACAAAACACAAAAAAGAAATAGAAGGCTACAGTCCAGTCCAACACAATAGTCTCCGTGTTTCTTGCAATCAGTCGGCCTATTCCCACAAAGCTAACAGAAAAAGAAAAAGCAGAGCGTGAGATACATCATGTCTCAACACAATTCTACAGATTCTTACTAGGTATCGACATGCAAATCATTCACACACACTCTCGTGCGTATATCAAACATACAATACACACATTCATTTATACTTTCTTAAGCATACAATCTCATGCAAACATCTATGTGTAAATAAAGCATACAACTTACGCATATCTTTATGTGCAAGTACATATACAATTTTAACATATAATAATATGTAGTTGTATTCACGCATACAGTTATGCACACTGGTCATTCGAGCATAAACTTACGCTCACATACCAATCTATGCGAATATTTAAGCATGCAATTATATTCATACATACTACATGTATACAGTTATGCAAATATCAAATTAAACATATGAGCATACTTGCAAACAGTTTATGCATACAATTATGCAGACATGTCATGATTTACCTCATGTATGAGTATATTTTCTTTCTTTCCATTAACTTTCTTTTGTAATTCATGCAATGCTTACAAATATTAAACTTAAATTTCATCATGTTACTCTGGGTCACCATGCTCGGCCAACTATCGGTACTCAGGTATCCCTAGTGGTGTTCATTCACACAATTTGTATTTTTTACATTTTAATCCCTTGTAGATCAAGAGACTAGCACTAGAGTCTAAGACATATCATCATGTCGTCCCTCAGATTGGAATATCGTAGGTGCACTACTATCAGCATACAGTCAGGGGCAAAGCTAGAAATTTAAGTTAGGGTGGGCACAAATACATAGTAAAAATAAAAATAATTTCTATAACAATAAACTATACTAGAAGTGCAAAGACCCTGTGGGATTTTATACACTTTCAATGTGCCAACAACTTCAGTTCCTAAATTTTCTCAAATATTAAATTTCATACCAATAAGACATAGCTACATGAACTAGACCCTGATGCATGAGAAACCTTGCTTCCCTTCTTGGATCAAGCATTTTGCAATCAATATTTGGTATCTTTGAATCACAAATAACAAACAAAGACATCAGATTGTATCCAACAATACATGCTTTCAAAACTTAACTTCCAAGAGGTCAATACAACTGCACACAATCCATGGCTAAATATATTCAACATGCATTGAACACATACACATTAATTAGAGTTTGAAGTAGTACCTGTTATGAGAGAAACTTGTATACATGGAAACATGTGCAGCAAAGTCAGCTTAATCTTGTTCGCTTGCAGAAGTTACAACTTCCTTGAAAAAAGTTGCACGTTCAGTTATACCCTCAAGGCAATACTTGAAAATGGCCAAGTATGTTAATTGACTCACTGTCTTGCCAAAAGCGAAGTTTTTGGTTTGAATGCTTTCACAACCAGATGAAATATCATATATTCCTTGATTTCCAACTCTTGTTTCACAGTTTTCTTTAGATGTAGTATCATCCTACATTAGTCCATAAAAACTTGTGGCATCATTTCTTTTGGTTTCTCAACAGGTAATCCATTATTCGTGTATACAAGTGAAACTATAATATGAAAACATCAAGAAATGCAATAATAAAAGTACATCTACCTGGAAGCAACAGTTAATGCATATATAACCCAATAGGGCAAAGTTCTTGCGGCAAGAGGCCTGGATAATAGTAAGAGATCAGTAATTATAAAATGAATTCCTTATCAAGGGATACTATGTGTTTAAATATGAGACCTTTCATGCATGTGATGTGAATGGCTTTTACTAGCAAGTGCAGAGCCCCTATAGAGGAGAAGAACATCAAACATATTTAACATCTAATAAATACCTTTTACAATTGGCCTCGTCATTTTTCCATATTTTGAAAACTATTCATAATTGATTCATCGCTAATGGTGTCAAATATGTTCTTCTCGATATAGGTAACCAAAGCATCATTTACCATTCATCTCTCGTTCGAGTACACAATCGAGTCTTGATAATATTCATAATGGAAAATGTTCTTTTAACACTTATTGTCACAACTGGTAGAGTCAAAGCTAATTTGATAAGCAAATAAACTAGAGGAAACACGTTATGATTTTTAATATTTACCATCATTTCTACAAGCTCAGTTAGGTATTTTAAATTTGAAAACTCCATATTGTGTCTCACATCAATTATACATGTTTGTAGTTGATTGTCAAACATTAATAAATATAATGTAGAGAACTCCATAGGATAAAATTTATCAAGACTTATTAACTTGTCTCTATCAAATATAGAAAATGAATTCCTTAGACTTAAACATGTCACAGAAAGAAGTATCTCTATGTTTGCTTCTGTAAAACGGTTGTTCAACTTTTAAAGTTGCATATTGATAATTATATAAAACAATTCAATAAGATAATGATGCAACATTGTAATATCTTCAGCTGTACGTCTTGATCATCCTTGAGGTTTATATAAACTAGTCATATTAGGAATGACAATATCACACTTTCTACAGAAAATAAAAATTCTATACAAGAGAGAATCCCATCCCTTATCTCTCATTTCTTGAAGTTGTTCCTTTGATACTGCAACTACACTCATAGCATTGACAATATCATGATTTTTTTGTTGAATTGCTTGTGAAAGCTCATGAGTGATTATCAAAATATCATACATCAAATGTAAGCAAAATACAAAATCAAAGTTTTGCAAATTATCTAATAAGTTAAGTACTTTTCCCATTTTTCTGAACTTAAAGTTCCTTTAATAACTTCTAATACATCAATCATGGTAGAATACATACTGATTAAATTGATCAATGAACCATAATGAAAGCTCCAACGTGTATCACCAGGTCATTAGAGAGTCTTCTCTTGATTTAATCCTCACCCACTTTCAACTTCACCAAACTCAATTGCTTCTGCAATTTGAATCGCTTGTGACACTCAAAGATGATCAAGTCGTTGCATGAGACTGCAATAACATTTGATACACTATAAATTGTATAAAAAATAAGTCAATTTATGAGTGATTTCTTGCGAGAGCAACTAATGCTAATTGAAGTTGATGTGCAAAACAATAAATATAAACAACTGATTCATTTTCTCTCAATATAAGTGTCTTAAGTCCTTTAAACTCTGATTCTATAGACACACTTCACAAAATATTTTGGTTCTTGCAAGTGCATTATGTAAAAAGTTTTGCTCTTTTCAGACCAACAAAAGAAGAGGAGACGATACACGAAGGGGTGAAGGCCTGATGTTTCTTAAACAAGGCAACAAAAGCTTTACTTGTGAATGGGTATAAACAACTATAGTCTATACGACTTCCAATAACTCCAATCTTGTAAAAACATGAAGTTAGACTAATTCTGCTGCAGAACTACCAATTAATGAAGTTGAACTAGCTAAGGGCAGGATCTGAACCTCTCGGTGCTCTGTTTGAAGGATATGCTTGCTACACAAAACATAGATAAACAAATTGCTCATGACCTTGAAGAGAATAACGGGAATGTAAAAACCAAATTCACAAAGTTGAACTCAGGAAGCATCATGAAAAGGGAGAATATACAACCAAGATGATGATGAAGGGAATCCAAACCTTGAATTGAGATTTAAAAAACCCAACTAGAGAGTGGGGCCACCTAGTTGTGGGGTCACGCGGGCAAGGGCGAAGCAGTGCAGAGGGGGCCACCACCAGAGTGGGGTTGCGGGGAGCTTGGGTGGGTGGAGGGCTTGAGAGAGAGGGAGACTATAGATTTTGTTAGTGAGAGAGAGAAAGAGAGGGAGATTAGGGATTTCGTCGAACATCAATGGATTAAGTGCCCACCCTGACCCAAACCTGGTCGAGTGAAAGTGGGCACTACCACAGTCTTTTCTGCCTCAAGGTGGGCACTATTGCAGGTCACCCACCCTGACCCATACCCCCTTGGGAGTTTCAGCGGGTCGTGGTGGGCATGTGCCCACCCTCCACTTAAGATATCTTCTAATGCGTGCAAACAACCTTATGCAGTTAATTTCTAATGCATGCATCTATACATTCCATCACATTTCATACATAGTCCTATAAATTACGTATAATAATAAACATACATCGCATTTATTCGTACGTATATCGATTACATACATACACATTAATTTATGTAAGCATTAATACATATGCCCTAACTATATACACATAAATTACAATGCATAACAATATTTGTATGTATGCCTAAGTGCACACGTGTGAATCATAATACAATAATATTTGTATGTATGCCTCAACTGCATACGCATGAATCATAATACAATAGCATTCATACGTATGCTTCAACTGCATACACAGGAATCATATCACATCAACAATTACATGTATGACTCAACTGCATACATATGTATCGTATCACAATGATATTCAATATCGCAAACCACTCTAATCGCATGTACCTCTTGAATATCTTCATTTACTAAATTTTTCCTAATAAAGCAAACCTTATCTATGGCGATGCACCAACCGAACTAAGCACTAGGAAGGCCAACCTAACTGCAAGAGTGAGTGTATATTGGCCCACCAGAACATAATTTGCGAAGAGGATGAGTTGTAACAATAGCTCAACCTTAGAAAATGAATCCAATAGAGATATACACCTCGGGCACACACACACAAACAAGCATTTTTATGCATATATCGTAATTGCATATGTATCAATACACATCACAAACACTTGATGTGTATGCCTCGATGGCATATGCTTGCACAACACATATACTTAAAGTTCATTGTTACATGCAACCAATGAACAATATATGTTGGTTTATCTTTTAATATTAAGAGTTCAACCTGCAAAACAAAACACTTCAAAACATTTCAAATATATCTTGTCTATCAAACCCAACTCCAGTTAATTCAATAAAATATTCTAACAAATTTATAAACATAAAAAGGACTATTTTGGGGTTTTAAATACTACAGTAACTACTTATGCACCCTTTGTGTAATTAGGAACTCGGTAAGTATAGGAGAATCATATCCCAAGCCCCAGTAAGGATTTGGAAATTATACCTCTAAAGATGCATCTTTTATTCAAAGATTTTTGAACTTCTCGGATGCGCATGTATTCTGATAGCAAATCGGCAACTCGAGGGGTGTGCATAGTGGCAGTGATTGTGGTGTGTACCATGACGCAACATGTGCGTAGGATAGCGATAGTGTGGTTCTCGAGGTAGTGCACACATAGGGTGATAGTAGCATGGTTCTCGAGGCAATGTGTGCAGCATAACTTATGAGGCAACACACAGCACAACAACAATAGTGGTACAACAACAACGATAGTGAGTCATTGTCTGGGGTCAGCGGACCCCACCCAGCCTAATGGTGGAGGAGGTGGCACACCCGAACGTGGATAGAGGATGAGACGAAAGAGAGAGGGACGGTCGTGCAACTCCACTTTCTTCTTCTTCCTCTTCCTTCTTTCTTTTTGTTTCCTTTTTTCTTCCCTTTTCTTTCCTTTTTCTTCCCTTCTTCTTTCTTCTTTTCCTCTTCCCATCTTCTTCCGCTCTTCCTCATGGTTGACAGCTAAAAAAGGAGGAAAGAGGTTGTGGCCGACAGTGGTCGTGGGGGGAAAGGGGGGTCTGGTGACCAGCAAAAGCTGAGTCATGGTAGTCAGCAGGTGATCGACGATTGTTGCTCCCTGGTTGCGGTGTTCGGTGACTCAAATGGGGGTCTGATGGTGGCTAGGCAAGAACACGTGGCCACGGTGGTGATGGTGTTGTAAACACCCCAAATTTTCAAGGTCCATTCTGGACACCCCTTCTCGCAGATGCCAACCCCCCTATAGGCTAGTGTAGGAGTCTAACCCTAGGTCCATTCCAGTTTAGGTGTCATTTCACCCCTTTTTTATTAGTAAAATTACTATTTTACCCTTAAATCCCTTAGACCCTCGTTAGTTAAACCCAACCAAGCTCATTTTAGCTTCAGAACAGTTAGAATGCCAGTCATTCCTAGCTCCTCTGAGTTCACGATAAGTAAATCCTATTTATTTCTGTTTATTTTAGCTTAATCTGGTTCATTTTCGGCTCAAATCCCAGCCAATTGTTTTAGAGCCAGTCAATCTTGTTCCCCTGAGTCTAACTTGAGCTCACCAGGAGTTCAAGTAGCTCGGTTTCAGTTCAAATCTGTTTTTCACAGTCTTGGAGTTCATTTCAGCTCATTTCAGCCCATTCCAGCTAAAATTGAGCTAAGTCTTGTTAGTTTAGATAGTGTTTAAGCTTCGGATTTAGTTCATCTTAGTATTTCTTACCTTCATTTCAGCTCAAACCCAGTATATCTTTGTGATCCACCTCACTCCAGTGTTTATTTCTCACCATTTCTCTGAGAATGATGTCATTTCTCGATCATCCAGTCTAGGAGTTTAGTTGAGTCAATGTCTTTTTAGTTTATCTAAGTTTAGAAACCCTAGAGCCCAGTTCAATTCAGTTTAAACCAGTTAAATCCTCATTTTTTCAGTGTCGCTCTTTGCCCAGAAGGGGCAATATCATTTCTCAGGTTATTTTATCTAAAGCATCAATTCTATCATTTTCCAAAGTTGGTACAAGTACCAATCTAGACTCGGATCAATTCTTTTTCTAAAATTTTAGCTATATTCGAGATCCAATTCATATTTGGATGGGATCGAATATCGAATCCGATATCCAATACCTGATTTCTATCCTCATATAGGAATTTTCAATTCCTTGTCTCTGCCAAGGGTCTGGGACTTCAAATCCCCCATCCAGGGTTTGTATTTTGCATGTCATTGCATGCCATTTCATGTCATTTTATCGTATTTTATGCCATTGCATATCATTTTCGAGATCCAACACTCTTTTTTTCAAAATATCAAAGCCAGACTCGATTTTAAGCCTTTCTTTCAAAATCAATTTCAAAAACCTGGGTTTTAAAACTAATTTTCGCCATTTGGCCAATCCCAGGGCTTTATATCCCCTTATTTCAAAACATTTTCCTTAGAAAAATGATCTGGATTCATTTTAAACTTGATTTTTAAATCAATTTCTAATTTTCACCAGCTTTTTTCAAGTGGGGCCCACCTTAAGGGGGCGCCAACCAGTGGGACAAATATCGCGAGATTTATGAAAATCTCACGATAATATCGTCCGAAATTGCCTGAAAGTTTAAAACGGCAATTTCTTGTGAGATTTACAAAATATCATGAGATTTATGAAAAAACATAAATATCTCAATTTAAATGTGATATTTATGTTTTAAACGACTATTTATCATGAAAAAAATAATGTTTTTTTTATTTTTTTATTAATATTTTCTTATAAAATATATTTTTTAATTATTTTTTTTATTGCAAGATTTTGCCAAAAAATATAAGATTTATGGTTTTTTTTCAATTTCTCGTGAGTTTTTTAAAAATGAGAAATTGCTGATAAAAACGTTTGTTACTATGGCGCCAACCCTAATTTCTCCACCTCTATTTAATTTCATTTTATTTCATATTTTATTTATTTCAAAAATACAAAGATTTTTACAAATCTAGGTGTCCTTTAAAGCTTCTTAAAATTCTTGTTTTTAACCCCTTTATTTTACTTTTTTAATGTCGCTTTTGAAAAACCAAATGGGGGGCCCACATGGGTGGCACCACATTTGAAGGTGTTTAAGTCCATTTAGGTATAGTTATTGTTTTAATTAGGTTAAATTTTGAAAAGTCAAAACCAAGCCCATTAAGAATCCTTTAGAAAAATCCCCCCCCCCCCGCTTTTATTGTTTATCTCTTTCAATTAAGAGAGTTTCGACTAGATCGGAACTCTCAAAACCTAAGCCAATTTTTTTTATAAATAGAGACCTATAGAGGGGTCGACCCCCATGCTCTCTCCCTCTCCCTCTCCCTCAAGTCCTCATTGCCCCAACAGCTCCTCCTCTTTCTCCATTGCAGTCCCAAGATGAACTTCTTCTTCTTTTGTTATTTTATTTATTTTTCATTATTTTCCATTGAATCCTCCATTGGTGCCCCCTTGTAGCAAGCTTTTTCTTCATTGTTACTTCAAAAAATCATGTGAGAGCTTCAAGAAGATGATCAGTTGATCCTTGATCAACCTTTTATAATTTTATTTTATGAATCAAGCTTATATTTTGTTTATTTTGTTAATGCTCGGATAAAGAAGGTGATTCGACCCCTCTATGGATCGAATCCCTCTTTTAATGGCAAAATCGAATTTTAATTCATGCTTCCTGATATTTTATTATTTATTTTGCTATATTCATATTTATTTTAAGTTATTCATGAATTCAATCATGATTATAGCCTTAGTTACGTGTTTTATAGCTTTATCATGCTTAATTAGATTTATTTTGTTCTAGGGTTTTAGATTCCATAGTTTTGAATTCTGGCCGTCTGTTTATGCTATTATTTTACCAGTTTATATTCATTGTTTAAATCTTATTTTTATAGTAGAATCATGTATTTGCCTACGGTTTCCAATAAAAAATAGGATTTTTCTGAGTTCTGTAACCCTATTTTCAAAAATCCAAATCGAAACTTGTTTTCTACAACGTTAAAACGCTATCCAAAATCAGGTGCCACTTGTCGGGGTCATATATCCCTCATCGAAGATCATATTTTAAATCCATAAAAAAAGGTGTGCTCATATGCATATCTACTTTATTCTGTGAATTTTTTATAATTTTCTATCATCGTTTATTATTCTATTTTTATCCGACATCAGAACCTGTGTTTCTTGAACCGATAGGCACGGTTCAGAGCCAGGTTCATCTTGCCAGAACGATATCTCCCTAACCAAAGATTGTATTGCCAATTCGTAAAAAGTGTCCAATTTTTCTATGTGTCTATTTTCTGTGGTGTGATTTTTATAAATTTTTGTCGTAGTTTTTTATTTTCTTGAAGTCTGAAATCAGAGTCTTTGTTTCTTGAATCATCAAGCATGATTAAAACCCTGGGTCATCTTGCCAGAACGATTTCTCCCTCACCAAAGATCGTATTTACGATCCATAAAAAAGGTTTTTCTCATCATTATATCTAGTTTATTTTTTAAAAAATTTATGAATTTTGATGACTGTTTTCTATTTTTCCTTAAACCCAAAACTGGATCTGTCTTTCTTGCATCGTTATGCATAGGCCAGAATCAAGGGCATTTTGCCGGAGTTGTATCTCCCTAACCGGAGATCGTATTTCTGTTTTGTAAAAAGGGTTATTTTTATTGATCTATCTAGTTTTTTTTTGTTAAATTTTAAATTTTTTTATCTCTATTTGATATATCATTCTGGTCTGACACTGTGATAAGCACAAAACTATAGGTAAAATAGCATATTTTTTCTCTTTTTATTTAATACTTATTGCTTAAATTATCATAAAATTTTGTTTTCCAGTTGCATATTTTTTTTAGGGTCATTAGCAGTGTCCACATTGATTTTTTTGATTTTTGGAAGTCATTTGATGTGTTATTTAGTTATTTCATAAAAATAAGATGCCTGCGAAGTTCTTATTCAGCTGAAACACGGGCAAAAATCAATTTTTTTCTATTATTTTATCGTTTTCATGAAAAGTTCTATATTTTTAGGATTTTATCATGTTCATAATCATATCAGGGTGCTCTCCACCCGATTTGACACCGTTTTGAATCTGTTTGATCTTTGAATTAAGCGTATTACAAAGATCTTTTCTGAAAACCCCTATTTTATAAATAATATCTATTTTTAAGGGTATTTTGGTCATTTTTTCCTTAATTCTAAATTTTTTATTTGTTTATTTTTATTATTCATTTTGTGATGCATCATCCTTTATTTGATTTATTTTACAGAAGCATGGGAAAAAGGCTTATTTTAGAAAAATATCTCTCAATTTTCAGATATTGTTGGATAAATCCTGAAAAGCCTACATATTTCTACTAACATGTTTGTTGATTTTGCAGAAAAACACAAGATTAGATTTTATTTTATTCTCCCTTTTATTTTTCTTATTTTATTTCAATTATTGATGTAAATTGTAATTGTAATATTAGAATAAGAAATTTTTCTTTCTGCATAGATTAGGGTTGCATTTGCATATAGTTTATTTTCAATAATTAACTGTTATGGATGATGATTCATATGCATATTTCAAATTCTATAATGGTCAACACGAATGGCACGTGCACCTGCTTCTAAGGAGTTGATAAACTTAGTGGATTTCGTATTTGTAGCCATAGTCAGAATATGAATAAAACTCAGATTTATCATATTCTTTTATGTCATAAACAACCTACATTCTTAGGCTATCTTAAAAAATCATTGCATATTTTCAAAATCTCTTCCCTTTTATAATCAAATGAGATATATTCAATACATATTTGTGGCCATAGTCAGGGATATGTGGTGAATCTATCTTATTTAATTTCTATAAGGCACATAAAACCCTTTTATATAAAATTAATTTCTGAAAGAAAGGAGAATTCTCAAAGATTTTTTGAGTTTCCTTTTTCCAAATATGATTTCATAAAACCATAGTTCATTCATCATATAGGTTAGTCAACATCATTTTCTAAGCCTTCTTTTCCATAAAATTGATTTTCTAAGTTTTCCTTTCTTCAAAAGTGTTTTCCAAGTTTGGTTCATAATTTTCAAATCAAATATTCGAAGCACACAACATGTTTTCAATCTACATTTTTCTAAATTATAGCAGATGCTCGCTTCTTTGTGCATCTAGAAAATATAATAACGATTTAGACAGTTGAGCAAAGCAAAGCACATGATTGATCCTTAGTTCGATTACCCCTGGTTCTGGCGCCAGGAATGATTGAACCTTGTACCGACAGGCGAGTCCCATTCTATGTAATTTGTCTGCATTTCAAAAATGGAGGCGAGTTTTTCTTAAATCCTTTTTAAAGGTCAGTTTAAATACGAAAGTAAAATTTTGCAATGATAACAGGTTTGGCGGCCATGATGCGACCTGTCTTCGCCTGATCAATCTAATGCTTTGCTCTATTCAACTTATCAAAATTGTATTCTACAATGTCAGCTCTATTTTATATGAACCTAGGAGCCTAGAATCAAACTCAGCTGACATGAAATCATATAGACTTAGGCATGGTTTGGTAGGACCGATTGAGGAGGCATTATTCATGCTCATCTAGACTTAGGTCTCATACAACCCTCCTCAATCTAGGAATTGCTTGAAAACATTGTTTGCTTCTTATAAGTTTTGAAAATTCTATTTCTTTAGGTCATTAGAGCCTTCTGTTTTCCTTGCATATTGATCATTTTTCAAAACAACCCCACCTATTTTTACCTGGCCACCAAGTTGCTGGGCTTTCTTCAAGAACCATAGTTTGGGACAAAGCCTCACAACTGGGCCACCTATTTGGGTCAACCCCCCTGCCATGTGTCAAGGGCCATAGTCCAAAGTATATCGGCAGGGGCTCATAGATGTTGGAAAATATGAGCCCAGAACCAGAGAAAATATTTTTATGCCACATACATTGGGTTTCGACTCGAGTATATTGGCATAACATGATTGGAAACAAAGGATCTAAGCCTAGAGTTAGGATTAGGGTCCTATAAGTCATTTCAAACTTGTGCATTTAGATTCAGCCTTTTAGGGAATGTTGTATGTGCATGCTTGTTTGTGCAGGATGTGTGAATGTATCTCCGTTATTTTCTCTTTATTTTTCTTGTATTATCTCACATTCTCTTTTATTTTTACAAAAATTTTCTCAAACCCTAGATGATTTTTCAAATCCTCTATTCTTCAAAACTCCAAGCGATTTTTTTCTTTTTCCTTTCTTTCTTCTGGATCTCAATTTTTTTACCTTATTTGATCCTGCCTGCTATTTTTCTCAAAAATCGTGTATTTACCTCCTTTTTTTCTCCTAGATTTTGATCCCTCAATCCTGTTATCTGTTTTCAAATCTCTTCACCTTATTTTTCTTGTATTTTCCAGTAAATTCCTTGATTATTGTAGTGGGAAATTGTCCTCCCACCTTTCCTTTTTTTCTGATTTTATTTGGAAGAATCCTTTTGTAGATCGCTTTGTCAAGAGATATCTCTTTTCCTTTAAAATGGCATTTTCTTTATAGTTGACAACATTGCTTGAGTAACAAGGCTTACTTTAGTTGCATACTTCCTTTGTTGGAGTAATAATGTAATTGTCACAATTCTAGCAATGACCCAATCTCTGGTAATGGGATATTCTTCCAAAATTGTCAACCTGATTCCCAAATTTCATCCATTATTTTCCTTCTATCCATTTCATCAAAGTTGTTGCCTTCTAAAAATTCCTTCTTTTCCTCATTCTGATCATCCTTTTGTCCTACGGAGAATATTGGCATTGTTGAATGGTTCAGACGAGATCCAGAAAGAAAACAGTGCCACCTCAATATCTCGATTACAACAGCAAAGAAAAGATGAGTTCCCCAGGTTCAGCCAGAGGACAAGATCAGAAAGGTAGCGATGACATCGATCTCGCAATGAATGATCTATTCCAAAAGATGATGACCAGGATGCAATCAGAGCAAGCTAAGGCTAGCTCAGGAAAGGGGCCATCCAGGAAGAAGACTAAGGGAAAAACCATCAGGAAACACATCAAAATTGCCCAGAGGATGGTTCAACAGGACAACAAGTCAGAAGGGGCAGATTCAGCAAAAGAGGTCTTTGAAGAAGAGCAGGAGGTGTTTGAAAAGTTTATTCAAGAG